>NC_086448.1:12775482-13105226 GCF_028390025.1 Pseudophryne corroboree | reverse complement strand
AGAGCCCGAGGCTGGTTATGCTTAGGAGGGGGGACCCCACGCATTTTTTTTTGGGGATTTTACATTGTTTAATTAAAAAAAAAAAAAATAAGAACCCCAGCACGGATCACACAGATCCGGCCGAGATTGATTGTAAAAAAAAACGGCAGTGTTTTGCTAATCACTGCCGTAAAAATAGGTAAAAAAAAACGAATGACATCGACATCGGAAGAAAAGAAAAACCCGAATACGACAGCTTAGTAAATCCATCGTAATCAATTCAAAAAGTTGCAGTTTTACACTGTCGATGTCATTCGTGATTGAACTTTGACCTTTTTTCGGAAATTACGAATCTTAGTAAATTTACCCCCCTGTGTCAGGCAATACAGATTTCCACAGACATGGCAAAAGATAGAAACCACGTATAACAACAGCAAGAAAGCGGATGAGCGGAGTCTTGAGTAACAAAGAAATTATATCAGGAGTGGCAGATTGTATCAGGCACAGTGCTGCAAGTATGGCGGTACGGGGCGGTACGGCGTACCTGTAAGAAAATCCCAGCAGGTACGCCGTACCGCCGGGCCGCCACCTTGCAGACAACGGGTGTTGGAGAGAGGAGAGCGCAGCATTCGCCCCTCCTCTCCGGCCTACCCGAGTCCCCTGAGTCCGGCAGCGGTGGCGGCGTGCACTGAGCCAGTTCATGAGCTAATCAGAGCTCGCGGACCGGCAGCCAATCAGGAGCCACTGCTGCCGGACCGCAAGCCCTGATTGGCTCGCAGACCGGCGCCAGTTCTAATATACAGGAGACCGGACTGAGGGCAGGAGAGGGGCAGGAGTGGCGCGTGCTGCACTCTCCTCTCCCCAGCAGCAGCAGCAGACAGTGCCAGCCCCAGGCAGCAGCAACAACGGTGAGTGGCACTGTGGGGGCATATCTAGCACTCTGGGGGAATGTGTATCTGGCACTGCGGGGGCATACCTTGCACTGTAATCGGCAAATCTGGCACTGCGGGGGCATATCTGACACTGTGGGGGCATATCTGACACTGTGGGGGCATGTGTATCTGGCACTGTGGGGGCATGTATGGCACTACTGGGGGAATATGTGTATCTAGCACCGTGGGACATTTGTGCATCTGGCACTGTAGGAGCATATATGGCATGGTGGGGTAAAAAAGTGTATTTGGCCCCCCATATGTGTATCACTCCCCCATTTTCATTGGCCATGCCCCATGTGGCAATGGTGAGGGGCAGGACTATATATCAGTGACCAGCATGGTGAGGGGCAGGACTATATATCAGTGACCAGCATGGTGAGGGGCAGGACTATATATCAGTGACCAGTATGGTGAGGGGCAGGACTATATATCAGTGACCAGCATGGTGAGGGGCAGGACTATATATCAGTGACCAGCATGGTGAGGGGCAGGACTATATATCAGTGACCAGCATGGTGAGGGGCAGGACTATATAGCAGTGACCAGCATGGTGAGGGGCAGGACTATATAGCAGTGACCAGCATGGAGAGGGGCAGGACTATATATCAGTGACCAGCATGGAGAGGGGCAGGACTATATATCAGTGACCAGCATGGTGAGGGGCAGGACTATATAGCAGTAACCAGCATGGTGAGGGGCAGGACTATATAGCAGTGACCAGCATGGTGAGGGGCAGGACTATATATCAGTGACCAGCATGGTGAGGGGCAGGCCTATATAGCAGTGACCAGCATGGTGAGGGGCAGGACTATATATCAGTGACCAGCATGGTGAGGGGCAGGACTATATATCAGTGACCAGTATGGTGAGGGGCAGGTCTATATATCAGTGACCAGTATGGTGAGGGGCAGGACTATATATCAGTGACCAGCATGGTGAGGGGCAGGACTATATATCAGTGACCAGCATGGTGAGGAGCAGGACTATATAGCAGTGACCAGTATGGTGAGGGGCAGGACTATATATCAGTGACCAGCATGGTGAGGGGCAGGACTATATATCAGTAACCAGCATGGTGAGGAGCAGGACTATATAGCAGTGACCAGCATGGTGAGGGGCAGGACTATATAGCAGTGATCAGCATGGTGAGGAGCCGGACTATATAGCAGTGACCAGCATGGTGAGGGGCAGGACTATATATCAGTGACCAGCATGGTGAGGGGCAGGACTATATATCAGTGACCAGCATGGTGAGGGGCAGGACTATAATAAGAATTTACTCACCGGTAATTCTATTTCTCGTAGTCCGTAGTGGATGCTGGGAACTCCGTAAGGACCATGGGGGATAGCGGGCTCCGAAGGAGGCTGGGCACTCTAGAAAGATCTTAGACTACCTGGTGTGCACTGGCTCCTCCCACTATGACCCTCCTCCAAGCCTCAGTTAGGTACTGTGCCCGGACGAGCGTACACAATAAGGAAGGATTTTGAATCCCGGGTAAGACTCATACCAGCCACACCAATCACACCGTACAACTCGTGATATGAAACACAGTTAACAGTATGAAACAATAGAGCCTCTCAACAGATGGCTCAACAATAACCCGATTTAGTTAATGTCGAAGTCAGAAAAATGTCTCTATGCACGTTGCCATATTTGCACCTCATTCATGTCCGCGCTGCGCAGGCGTACGCTCTCCCGTACGTACACATACTCACAGCCGCGGGCACCCGCAGGCGCACGGTATGCGTATTTACGGTAGAGTTTATGTAGTCATAGCGTGCGATTCATACGTTACATATGTTCACAATTAATGTAGTTTATAGATCATGGTCCCTTTGATAGATTCTGAAAGTTTGGTTAAAATAGAATGTCCCTGAGCTGAGGAATCCCTCTTTGCATCGTACGAAGGGTCTAACAGGAATCATACAGCAGTGTTTGGTACCCATCGGAAGAGTATTTAATTAGCAATATTCCGGTGTTGGTTTGGAGCGTATTAATTGCTCGTGCGAATAGTTATGGACATAAGAAGTTATGTCCATTTATTTATTATTATTTGTTCTTACTTAGTCATGCATCTGAACAGTTGGAGACAGGCATCAGTAGGTCTCAAATGTCTCTTTGACCTCAGAGATCCCCCAAACAATAGTTTGCATGTTAAGAGGGCCTCATATCTACACATGCATAAGGTAAACACAGGAATAGTAATTGAAGATCAATTGTACTCCAAATCAGTATCTTTCCCGCAGACGGAGTACAATAGCCTTTAATTACACTGAGCTTTTGAGACTCAATAAGGAGGGCCAACGCCTGTGTTTACAAATGGGGCTGGATTTGTATACAGGAGAATGAGGGCTGAGATGTCATTGTCTCAACTGAAAGTGGACATCATGAATATAGAACAAAACCCAGACAGGATTCTGTTTTGTATTCGCCAAACAATAGCTTCTCACTAGACAGGAATGTGTTGGTCATCACCCATTGTGTTACATAACCAAGGCCACTGATGCAGCTGGCTCACATGCTGGGAGGGACACACACTTCCTGTGGTTGACACACCCCCACAGCTGGAATGCAGGTATGATATACCCACTGGAGATCACAGGGCTGACGGACACTCAGAACTAAGCTAGCATCAAGCAGCATGGCGGCTACATCCCCAGGACAGAATTCCTTCCCAAAGGCTAAGTATAGAATCACATGGCTATAGAAGGAAATATAGACATATTGCTTTCTGGTTTAAATAGGATATTGTAACTTGGCTGTGATGATTGTTGGGTGTTAGTGTTGGTGCCCTGTGGAATCTGTGATGGTAGCTGGGATCTTGTTAATCATAAATACCACCATGCAGTACTTTTGAATATGTGCTGGTAGCAATGGCAGGCTGATACTTGTGAGTACCTGGTGGTCTGGTCTTGTGATAACTCATATGCTCTGGTTATAGAGATACTGAAGTTGTTTGGGATGTGAAATTATGAGATGGTTCTAGGAAGTTGGATTACATTGTGAAAGGTGATTTAGATTGTTTGGAATTGTAAAATCAGAACATATGCATTGTTTTGAGGCTTGGACATTTTGGAATAAAATGGAGTCTAGCTTCTGCCCCATGCGGCATTGTAGGGACGATTGTGTAGCTGGGTGTTGTGTATATAGGGACAGGCAGCATGGGTAAGCTCAAGTACTTTCTAAACAAAGATTCTCAGCATTGATTAACTGCGCAGCGATTGTTCCTCACATGTGTAAGCTTCGCTGCAACCATATTGTCTTTTAACGTTATTGTGAGCCAATCTCTCTCAAATCTCTCTCTCTCTCTTGTCTTCTCATCTTCTCTTATTTCTCCTTAAACTTAACTGTATTGTATTGTAGTGTGTTTCCTGTATAGTTATCTGGTTAGGTGGTTTATGTTATACTGTAGTGTATCATTTGTACTGTGATTCCTTTTTGCAAGTATATTAGTTATAAAACATAGTTAATAGGCTTTGGAACCTAAACCAGTATCTGTGTATTTTCTATAGTGTTAAGTGTTCACTTGAGCGTCGGTGACGCTCAAGCAGCTTTGTAGTTAGTCAGGTTACACAAGGTTGCACTTACACCCTGTACTCACATTAAGGTATTCAGTGTATTTCATTGGTATAAGGTTTTAACATAAAGGTATAGTGTTGTGAGCGTCTGCATCGCTGGTGACCTCCTCGTGGTCTCGAGCGTAGGCTACGCTACAGCGAATCATTCCCCTAGACATAACCAATAACGTGTCCTGTGATCACTGGGCCGTGAGCGAACGTGACGCTTGAGCGTCTCGCCTACGGCTTAGCGATCGTTACGCAGATAGCGTACCCATACGGTATTTCTTAAGCAAACAGCGTACAGTGTTCTTAGCTTCATAAAGGGTTGTTTATACGACAAGGGAATTTGGCATTGTCAATTGGGAACTCGTCCTATACTTCTCACATCTGCACTAGGTAGATCAGCAGACATTATCCCCCAGCAAAGGGTGGGAGATTGTCTCATAGTGCTGGCGGGATAAGCGTCTGCTTCGCTTAGATAAAGAGTGCTGAAGGAACCCGGTAACCGGAAGTAAGAACAAAACGCTTGTGTCCTTTTAAAACTGTTTATTTTTCTTTTGTCTTGCGTACGCACGCATATATCTGCATTTCTGTTTCATTTTCGTATATCACTATTCCTGTTTGCCAATTTTATAGTTGATAGAAAGTGCTAAAAAGAGATTTGCTGTTATTTCATAGTAGAGGTAATAGTTAAAGTATAGAACAACACACGGTTTGTCTGAGATACAAGGCAGTCAGTGTGGATTGCGGTAGATGATCAGGGATCATTTACATTGATAAAAATATATTGTGTTACGGTGGATCTTTGCATTGCGTACACGTGTCGCTAACAAAGACTAGCGTACGCAATCCAAAGGCAGACGCAACGTAGCGTCCGGTTACGCCCACGTAGCTCAAGTTGTGATAAAGTGAAGTAACGCAAAGGCGATAAGTAACGCACAGCGGTAGATAACGCGACGCGGAAAATAACGCAAGTCTATTTTTGGAGAATCTGAAATTTAGTTTAACAGATCCTGCTCCTAATTGGTAACACTGTTGGGCTAAAGACAAATTTCTGCGCAGAAATAGATATAGAAACAAAAGTGTACATGTGTTGAGTGAGTGTGTTTTGTATACAAAAGTTTATATAACTGTAAGGTGGAACCAAAAGGAAAGCCGGGTACTCGTCAAGGGACATACGTGTAAGTGACATATACGGTGGCTAGGGAGGCATCCCTGGTTAAATAATATTTGAGCATTAGAGTATAGCGGACCATAAGGTAACAAGACCAGGAGGTCATAAGGTAACAGACCAGGAGGTCATAAGGTAACAGACCAGGAGGTCATAAGGTAACAGACCAGGAGGTCATAAGGTAACAGGTAAAATAGACAAAGAGGTCCGCTATAAAAGTCCAGTGGCACAACGCCTGGGGTGTTGGTGCAGAACCCATATAGGCCATACAAGCTCTTGCTGAAGGAATCGCGGCCGGAAACATCGATTCCATTGATCTTTCAGTACATGACAAGTAGTGCTCGTGTACTGAACGATTGGACCGCACGTAATTGTGTGCAGTAGTTAGTAATCTGACCTAATACCATTAGAGTAAAGTGGTCACAAACGCTATTTGTACATTCTGACGTGATTTGTGTAATTTTTTATTTTTGGAAGGGAAGTTCGCTGGTCACTCAGGAACTATCCAACAACCGATACTTGCTGGGGAACGCGCCCCAGTAAATAAAGGTTCACAGGGGCCCTTGGTTGGGTACAGCAGCTCTGGTTACAGTGATTGCAGCACAGGCCAACGTGGGCGAGAAGTAAGTGGGGTACTTGATAAACCACCACCGCCGGCCTGCCCAAGGACATCTTGGTTTGTTTGTAAGGGTTCGCTGAAAACCTTGAGATAAAGATCCAAGGAGGAATAAGCAACGCCTGCAGATTATGGGGGCCATTTGTTCAGGTAGGGGGCGATCAACCTCGGTTCGGGTTGATTCAGAGAACCGACCAGTTGGGTCGGCACGATATGTAATGTGTGAAAAATACGGTAGTCACACAGAGGTTTTATGTGATGAATGGGAGAGAATGACTGTACAAGACAGGGACAAATTCCCAAGAATAGGTAGCTTCAGTCCAGTAGTGTTACAAAATTTAAGGAGGAGGATAAGTCTCATTGAACCAACGAAGAGACAAAATAAACATTATGAATATTTACAGTTATGGCAACAGGAAAGTGAATTACAAAAAGAGTCTATTGACTTTTCTGACTCTTATCTTGAGAGGAGAGACAGTGGCATCAGGAGAGGGGTTGATTGCGGAGAGAAAGACACAAGGGTGAACAATAAAAACGCTCTTAGCAACTGTAATATAGATTATAAGAATAAGTGTAATAAATGTAACAATGATTATTGTAATACTGTTGAATGTACAACTATTAACCTGTGCAAGCTGCACCCCATGTCAAACCTCCCTCAGGAATACAAACAAGAAAGTGAGCCCAGAACGATGTCGGCACCTCTTCCAGAAGCCATCCTACAAGACATCCAGGTGGACACGACCAAATTGGTAAAGGCAATAATCAAACCCCCTAACGGAGGGTCAGGTGAGGTCGTGTCCACAGGTACGTACAATGTTTTATATCACGCACAAACAAATGTACCCCATATTATAAGACCAAAACAAGGTGATGTAATTGAGTTTAGTCCTGTCAGGGTGATCACAGTCCCCAATGGGAAGACTGACGATCAGGGAACCATTCCCGTCAAGGACAGTGCAATGCGCCATCCCTGGTCCCGGACAGAATTGAGATCAATCATGTCTGATTACCCAGATCCTAGGAAAGATCTAACTGTATGATCAAAGATTCACAGAAGGTATATCAACTCCCTAGACAACGACATAATCATGGTATCCAAGGAATCAGGTAGGTACAGGGAAAGCGGTTGATGGTGATGAGCATCCAAGCGTTTGAGGAGGCATCAAATCAACCAAAACCCCAGGCCATTGGCACATGGAGGAACTTAAGGATTTGTGATCTGTGCAAAAGAGAAGGGCATTGTGCTAGCAACTGTAATAACCCACATAAAGTTAGACCCCCTAGACCAAGAAATGAGCAAAATTACAATACACACCATTATAATCAAGGATCACATAGGCAGGAAAGGTGATTATTAGGAATGGAGGCAAGCCTGAAGTAACGGTTAATGAAGTGGGAGGTCATTCACTAAAGACACAGGAATGACCAGGTGAAAAGTTGTAAATGTATTTGTGAAAAATGTTTTTCTCTCCCTCTCTCTATCCCCATCTCTGACTAGTAGTGGTAAGAATTCACACATTGCATATCCACTTGGTCCTTGCAGAAGTCTACCAAACCCCAGCATGACCTCCGCCACAATGTATTTCTGGCCAGATACAGACAGTGGAGTAATGCAGGTGCTGGTGGGGAGGGACTGCTCAAGGAGACCAGTAGACACATAGATATGACAGCCTAATAAGTCTGACAATGTTTTTCTAATGCTAACAATGTTTTCTTACAATGTTTAAAAATGCTTTGTTTCTCTTTTCTTATTGATGGTTATTGTCGAGTTATGTAATGTATATATGCACATGAATTGTTCTCTATCTCTTTTGTTTTTTTTTATTTTCTCTCTCTTCTCACTCATGTTTCCATGGTTTAAAGATGCTATGTCACCCCTCAGTTGGACCAATGGTAATGCCAGATTTTTGCTCCTTACAGAAAGATCGTCGGTTAGGAAGGAATATTGCATCACCAGAATGATCGTTTTTGAAGACTGAGAGACAACACCTTTGAGAGGACAGCAGAACAAGAAGAACAACAAGACGAGAGAACTTATTATCGTAACGAGTTCTCTCCCCCTCAAACTGATTTTCTTATACCCCATTTACAAATTTCTTCTTTTCTCCTCCTGTAAGATGGACTTGCCCCAAGAGACTGTGATATGGATTTTTCCCGTTAACCATGATGTTGACCAGAGCAGTCTGTTTCGGTGAGAGTACCAGTGAGGTCGAGAAAGGATCCAGAAAGGTCCTGATGACTGAGACGGAGGTGTAAATTTCCAATAGCAACCCAATCACCAAGCAAAGGCGAGTACCGGGCACGATCTAACAACCATGTTATTTGTAAACAACTGTGAAGGAATGTTAGTTCAAAAAGAAAGTTGTATCTGTAGGCTCTGTAACAAAGAAATGCCAATCCAGTTTTAATATCCATATGGACCGGCATCCATTGAGTGACTATCACTCTCTAGTGGGTAACGTGTTAAACCAAACAGATTGTTGGGTATGCTCTCAAGTACCTCAGGGTCACAGCAAATCAGGGCTAGTACCATTTCCTTTAACGTTAGGGGAGGTACTTGAGCTAAGTGGTGGGAGACCGGTGGACCGGAGGTTTAATATCTCCAGCCCTCCTAGTTTGAAGCTCCACCAATACCATGTGGATAGGTCCCTCATATGTTTTAACATCTCCAATCCCAGAAAACCGGGAAATTGGGAAGTGTCATGGAGCAACCTTACCATGACCTTTTCACACAGAGCAGATAGAATGCCTACAGATACAGAGCTGGTACGCCACATAGCCAGTAGAGGAAAATCTTTCCGGTATCGATATACCTTAGGAAATAGGATTACTAGAGTTGGAGAGGTATCACCAGGATACTGTGCACATATCATACAAACTGATACGTGCATTAAGCAGATGGAAGAATTAGGGTCAGGAGATTTCACCTGGAAGGTTTGTAACATGGTCATGTCCTTCTCCGTCCCATATGTTCTCCCCGATGACGCATATTTCATATGTGGGAGAAAGGCGTACAAGTGGCTTGCCCCAAACTCTGAAGGATTGTGTTATATTGGAAAAGTATTGCCTGAAGTGATGACTGTTACACATGACAAAATGAAGGACATACACCGTGGTGCCCAAGCTCCTTATACTCACACTCATTACGAGCACCGAGTTAAAAGACAACTGTCAGAAAGGTTAGAGCATCCGGCCTCCGATCTTATCCATGAATCCACCGGGATTCAGGTTCTGGTAGCGTTAGATTTCACTCGTACCGCTCGAGGAGTGATGAATTATAGATACATTTCCGCACTCGCCAATTTGTTAGATAATATCACTGAAATGTATGATGACACGTTTAGATACACTGGAAGAGAACTTCAAGCTTACAAAACAGAACTAGTTCAGCATAGGATGGTTCTTAATTATCTTACAGCAGTAACAGGCGGATACTGTGTTACATTGGCAACACAGTACGGCATAAAGTGTTGCACGTATATCACAAATAGCACCGAGGATCCGGTAGAGGTCATAGACCAAAAGATGGACGATATTCTCCAATTGAAGTGGGAATTTCGTCGAAAACACAATCTCACCCTTGCTGCTGTAGGTAATGAGCTGACTAGTTGGGTGTCATGGTTGAACCCGCGAAATTGGTTCTCCGGTTTGGGAGAATGGGCTCAAGGAGTCATAAAGGATGTTGGAAAGTTTCTACTATGTATCTTGGGTGTCGTTATATCAATTGGATTGATATTTAGATGCGGGCAGGCTTTAATGAGGTGCAAGCAAAGTACAAAAGTGATGAGCTTGAGGAGCGAGGAAACTGTAATTAACCTGGATTTGATTTATGACCCAATGATAGAAACCAGAATGTGATGAAAAATGCGATTATACGGTCCGTTTCTTTCACCTGTTTTTCTGCTTTTCTCCAAGATGCAAAGACCCCCTTGGACGTGGAAGTTGACGAGATGCTATACAGACAACAGACAAGCACCAAAGATGAAGTTTTGACAACCTATGATATGGACACTTGATGAACTTTGCCATGGATCCCCAGTTTCCCTAGTACTTTTAAACTCACGCTAGCCCAACATTTTTGTAAATCTGATGGCTCAGACAAAGCTATTTGCTCATGCCCAAGGAGCAATACAGCGCAAAGAAGACGACTCTCAACAGATACCGAACACAACTTCAACAACAGATGTACATTTCCCTGACATAGAATATCATTGCATTTTTCGTAAGTGTTCTTTATCTTCATCTCTACAACCCCCAGGTAACGACACACATAGACGATAGGGAATACAGGCACAGATAGCAGCAACCACATACCTCCCCCATTCATGTATCATCAACTAAAATGTGCATCCCCATTTTGTTACAACCACAGCCGAAATGAGCTCGGTAGAGTTTGACAGCCCATCCACAGACCTGTACCACAGGATAAGAAGGAATTCAAATGTATACTTCGCAATACCTCGAAGCTTGATTTACCACACGTACGGCACGATGATACATGACCCTCCAAACATGGACTCATACACACATGCTTCTACTCTCTCACTAGGTCATACCCTTTTCACACCTACTCCTCTCTTCTTCCGTACCCCACCATGGAAATCAATTAACCCCTGACTTACATTTTTCTCCTTAAACGTTTTGTGGCAGTTATTATTGACTGCCAAAGGGTGGACTGTCGAAGTCAGAAAAATGTCTCTATGCACGTTGCCATATTTGCACCTCATTCATGTCCGCGCTGCGCAGGCGTACGCTCTCCCGTACGTACACATACTCACAGCCGCGGGCACCCGCAGGCGCACGGTATGCGTATTTACGGTAGAGTTTATGTAGTCATAGCGTGCGATTCATACGTTACATATGTTCACAATTAATGTAGTTTATAGATCATGGTCCCTTTGATAGATTCTGAAAGTTTGGTTAAAATAGAATGTCCCTGAGCTGAGGAATCCCTCTTTGCATCGTACGAAGGGTCTAACAGGAATCATACAGCAGTGTTTGGTACCCATCGGAAGAGTATTTAATTAGCAATATTCCGGTGTTGGTTTGGAGCGTATTAATTGCTCGTGCGAATAGTTATGGACATAAGAAGTTATGTCCATTTATTTATTATTATTTGTTCTTACTTAGTCATGCATCTGAACAGTTGGAGACAGGCATCAGTAGGTCTCAAATGTCTCTTTGACCTCAGAGATCCCCCAAACAATAGTTTGCATGTTAAGAGGGCCTCATATCTACACATGCATAAGGTAAACACAGGAATAGTAATTGAAGATCAATTGTACTCCAAATCAGTATCTTTCCCGCAGACGGAGTACAATAGCCTTTAATTACACTGAGCTTTTGAGACTCAATAAGGAGGGCCAACGCCTGTGTTTACAAATGGGGCTGGATTTGTATACAGGAGAATGAGGGCTGAGATGTCATTGTCTCAACTGAAAGTGGACATCATGAATATAGAACAAAACCCAGACAGGATTCTGTTTTGTATTCGCCAAACAATAGCTTCTCACTAGACAGGAATGTGTTGGTCATCACCCATTGTGTTACATAACCAAGGCCACTGATGCAGCTGGCTCACATGCTGGGAGGGACACACACTTCCTGTGGTTGACACACCCCCACAGCTGGAATGCAGGTATGATATACCCACTGGAGATCACAGGGCTGACGGACACTCAGAACTAAGCTAGCATCAAGCAGCATGGCGGCTACATCCCCAGGACAGAATTCCTTCCCAAAGGCTAAGTATAGAATCACATGGCTATAGAAGGAAATATAGACATATTGCTTTCTGGTTTAAATAGGATATTGTAACTTGGCTGTGATGATTGTTGGGTGTTAGTGTTGGTGCCCTGTGGAATCTGTGATGGTAGCTGGGATCTTGTTAATCATAAATACCACCATGCAGTACTTTTGAATATGTGCTGGTAGCAATGGCAGGCTGATACTTGTGAGTACCTGGTGGTCTGGTCTTGTGATAACTCATATGCTCTGGTTATAGAGATACTGAAGTTGTTTGGGATGTGAAATTATGAGATGGTTCTAGGAAGTTGGATTACATTGTGAAAGGTGATTTAGATTGTTTGGAATTGTAAAATCAGAACATATGCATTGTTTTGAGGCTTGGACATTTTGGAATAAAATGGAGTCTAGCTTCTGCCCCATGCGGCATTGTAGGGACGATTGTGTAGCTGGGTGTTGTGTATATAGGGACAGGCAGCATGGGTAAGCTCAAGTACTTTCTAAACAAAGATTCTCAGCATTGATTAACTGCGCAGCGATTGTTCCTCACATGTGTAAGCTTCGCTGCAACCATATTGTCTTTTAACGTTACTGTGAGCCAATCTCTCTCACATCTCTCTCTCTCTCTTGTCTTCTCATCTTCTCTTATTTCTCCTTAAACTTAACTGTATTGTATTGTAGTGTGTTTCCTGTATAGTTATCTGGTTAGGTGGTTTATGTTATACTGTAGTGTATCATTTGTACTGTGATTCCTTTTTGCAAGTATATTAGTTATAAAACATAGTTAATAGGCTTTGGAACCTAAACCAGTATCTGTGTATTTTCTATAGTGTTAAGTGTTCACTTGAGCGTCGGTGACGCTCAAGCAGCTTTGTAGTTAGTCAGGTTACACAAGGTTGCACTTACACCCTGTACTCACATTAAGGTATTCAGTGTATTTCATTGGTATAAGGTTTTAACATAAAGGTATAGTGTTGTGAGCGTCTGCATCGCTGGTGACCTCCTCGTGGTCTCGAGCGTAGGCTACGCTACAGCGAATCATTCCCCTAGACATAACCAATAACGTGTCCTGTGATCACTGGGCCGTGAGCGAACGTGACGCTTGAGCGTCTCGCCTACGGCTTAGCGATCGTTACGCAGATAGCGTACCCATACGGTATTTCTTAAGCAAACAGCGTACAGTGTTCTTAGCTTCATAAAGGGTTGTTTATACGACAAGGGAATTTGGCATTGTCATTAACAATAACTATGTACAAGTAATGCAGATAAACCGCACTTGGGATGGGCGCCCAGCATCCACTACGGACTACGAGAAATAGAATTACCGGTGAGTAAATTCTTATTTTCTCTAACGTCCTAGTGGATGCTGGGAACTCCGTAAGGACCATGGAAATTATACCAAAGCTCCCAAACGGGCGGGAGAGTGCGGATGACTCTGCAGCACCGAATGAGAGAACTCCTTGTAGAATTTTGCAAACGTGTTTGCCCCTGACCAAGTAGCTGCTCGGCAAAGTTGTAAAGCCGAGACCCCTCGGGCAGCCGCCCAAGATGAGCCCACCTTCCTTGTGGAATGGGCATTGACAGATTTTGGCTGTGGCAGGCCTGCCACAGTATGTGCAAGCTGAATTGTACTACAAATCCAACGAGCAATAGTCTGCTTAGAAGCAGGAGCACCCAGCTTGTTGGGTGCATACAGGATAAACAGCGAGTCAGATTTTCTGACTCCAGCCGTCCTGGAAACATATATTTTCAGGGCCCTGACAACGTCTAGCAACTTGGAGTCCTCCAAATCCTTAGTAGCCGCAGGCACCACAATAGGCTGGTTCAGGTGAAACGCTGACACCACCTTAGGGAGAAACTGGGGACGAGTCCTCAATTCTGCCCTATCCATATGGAAAATCAGATAAGGGCTTTTACATGATAAAGCCGCCAACTCTGACACTCGCCTGGCTGAAGCCAAGGCCAATAACATGACCACTTTCCACGTGAGATATTTCAGATCCACGGTTTTTAGTGGCTCAAACCAATGTGATTTTAAGAAACTCAACATCACGTTGAGATCCCAAGGTGCCACAGGAGGCACAAATGGGGGCTGAATATGCAGCACTCCTTTCACAAATGTCTGAACTTCAGGTACTGAAGCTAGTTCTTTTTGAAAGAAAATCGACAGAGCCGAGATCTGTACCTTAATGGAGCCTAGTTTTAGGCCCATATTCACTCCTGCTTGCAGGAAATGCAGAAATCGACCTAGTTGAAATTCCTCTGTTGGGGCCTTTTTGGCCTCGCACCATGCAACATATTTCCGCCATATGCGGTGATAATGCTTTGCCGTAACATCTTTCCTGGCTTTAATAAGCGTAGGAATGACTTCCTCCGGAATGCCCTTTTCCTTCAGGATCCGGCGTTCAACCGCCATGCCGTCAAACGCAGCCGCGGTAAGTCTTGGAACAGACAGGGGCCCTGCTGCAGCAGGTCCTGTCTGAGCGGCAGAGACCACGGGTCCTCTGAGATCATCTCTTGAAGTTCCGGGTACCACGCTCTTCTCGGTCAATCCGGAACCACGAGAATTGTGTTTACTCCTCGCTTTCTTATTATTCTCAATACCTTTGGTATGAGAGGTAGAGGAGGGGACACATAAACTGACCGGTACACCCACGGTGTCACTAGAGCGTCCACAGCTATCGCCTGAGGGTCTCTTGACCTGGCGCAATACTTCTCTAGTTTTTTTGTTTAGGCGGGACGCCATCATGTCCACCTGTGGACGACCCCATTGATTTACAATCATTTGGAAGACTTCTGGATGAAGTCCCCACTCTCCCGGGTGGAGGTCGTGCCTGCTGAGAAAGTCTGCTTCCCAGTTGTCCACTCCCGGGATGAACACTGCTGACAGTGCTAGTACATGATTCTCCGCCCATCGGAGAATTTTTGTGGCTTCTGCCATCGCCGTCCTGCTTCTTGTGCCGCCCTGTCGATTCACATGGGCGACTGCCGTGATGTTGTCTGACTGGATCAGCACCGGCTGGTGTAGGAGCAGGGATTTTGCTTGACTTAGGGCATTGTAAATGGCCCTTAGTTCCAGAATATTTATGTGAAGGGCAGTCTCCTGACTTGACCATAGTCCTTGGAAATTTCTTCCCTTTGTGACTGCCCCCCAGCCTCGCAGGCTGGCATCCGTGGTCACCAGGACCCAGTCCTGTATGCCGAATCTGCAGCCCTCCAGAAGATGAGCACTGTGCAGCCACCACAGAAGAGACACCCTGGTTCGTGGAGACAGGGTTATTAAACGATGCATCTGAAGATTAGAGATGAGCGCCTGAAATTTTTCGGGTTTTGTGTTTTGGTTTTGGGTTCGGTTCCGCGGCCGTGTTTTGGGTTCGAACGCGTTTTGGCAAAACCTCACCGAATTTTTTTGTCGGATTCGGGTGTGTTTTGGATTCGGGTGTTTTTTTCAAAAAACACTAAAAAACAGCTTAAATCATAGAATTTGGGGGTCATTTTGATCCCAAAGTATTATTAACCTCAAAAACCATAATTTACACTCATTTTCAGTCTATTCTGAATACCTCACACCTCACAATATTATTTTTAGTCCTAAAATTTGCACCGAGGTCGCTGTGTGAGTAAGATAAGCGACCCTAGTGGCCGACACAAACACCGGGCCCATCTAGGAGTGGCACTGCAGTGTCACGCAGGATGTCCCTTCCAAAAAACCCTCCCCAAACAGCACATGACGCAAAGAAAAAAAGAGGCGCAATGAGGTAGCTGTGTGAGTAAGATTAGCGACCCTAGTGGCCGACACAAACACCGGGCCCATCTAGGAGTGGCACTGCAGTGTCACGCAGGATGGCCCTTCCAAAAAACCCTCCCCAAACAGCACATGACGCAAAGAAAAAAAGAGGCGCAATGAGGTAGCTGTGTGAGTAAGATTAGCGACCCTAGTGGCCGACACAAACACCGGGCCCATCTAGGAGTGGCACTGCAGTGTCACGCAGGATGTCCCTTCCAAAAAACCCTCCCCAAACAGCACATGACGCAAAGAAAAAAAGAGGCGCAATGAGGTAGCTGTGTGAGTAAGATTAGCGACCCTAGTGGCCGACACAAACACCGGGCCCATCTAGGAGTGGCACTGCAGTGTCACGCAGGATGTCCCTTCCAAAAAACCCTCCCCAAACAGCACATGACGCAAAGAAAAAAAGAGGCGCAATGAGGTAGCTGACTGTGTGAGTAAGATTAGCGACCCTAGTGGCCGACACAAACACCGGGCCCATTTAGGAGTGGCACTGCAGTGTCACGCAGGATGTCCCTTCCAAAAAACCCTCCCCAATCAGCACATGATGCAAAGAAAAAGAAAAGAAAAAAGAGGTGCAAGATGGAATTATCCTTGGGCCCTCCCACCCACCCTTATGTTGTATAAACAAAACAGGACATGCACACTTTAACCAACCCATCATTTCAGTGACAGGGTCTGCCACACGACTGTGACTGATATGACGGGTTGGTTTGGACCCCCCCAAAAAAGAAGCAATTAATCTCTCCTTGCACAAACTGGCTCTACAGAGGCAAGATGTCCACCTCATCATCACCCTCCGATATATCACCGTGTACATCCCCCTCCTCACAGATTATCAATTCGTCCCCACTGGAATCCACCATCTCAGCTCCCTGTGTACTTTGTGGAGGCAATTGCTGCTGGTCAATGTCTCCGCGGAGGAATTGATTATAATTCATTTTAATGAACATCATCTTCTCCACATTTTCTGGATGTAACCTCGTACGCCGATTGCTGACAAGGTGAGCGGCGGCACTAAACACTCTTTCGGAGTACACACTTGTGGGAGGGCAACTTAGGTAGAATAAAGCCAGTTTGTGCAAGGGCCTCCAAATTGCCTCTTTTTCCTGCCAGTATAAGTATGGACTGTGTGACGTGCCTACTTGGATGCGGTCACTCATATAATCCTCCACCATTCTATCAATGTTGAGAGAATCATATGCAGTGACAGTAGACGACATGTCCGTAATCGTTGTCAGGTCCTTCAGTCCGGACCAGATGTCAGCATCAGCAGTCGCTCCAGACTGCCCTGCATCACCGCCAGCGGGTGGGCTCGGAATTCTGAGCCTTTTCCTCGCACCCCCAGTTGCGGGAGAATGTGAAGGAGGAGATGTTGACAGGTCGCGTTCCGCTTGACTTGACAATTTTGTCACCAGCAGGTCTTTCAACCCCAGCAGACTTGTGTCTGCCGGAAAGAGAGATCCAAGGTGGGCTTTAAATCTAGGATCGAGCACGGTGGCCAAAATGTAGTGCTCTGATTTCAACAGATTGACCACCCGTGAATCCTTGTTAAGCGAATTAAGGGCTCCATCCACAAGTCCCACATGCCTAGCGGAATCGCTCCGTGTTAGCTCCTCCTTCAATGTCTCCAGCTTCTTCTGCAAAAGCCTGATGAGGGGAATGACCTGACTCAGGCTGGCAGTGTCTGAACTGACTTCACGTGTGGCAAGTTCAAAGGGCATCAGAACCTTGCACAACGTTGAAATCATTCTCCACTGCGCTTGAGACAGGTGCATTCCACCTACTATATCGTGCTCAATTGTATAGGCTTGAATGGCCTTTTGCTGCTCCTCCAACCTCTGAAGCATATAGAGGGTTGAATTCCACCTCGTTACCACTTCTTGCTTCAGATGATGGCAGGGCAGGTTCAGTAGTTTTTGGTGGTGCTCCAGTCTTCTGTACGTGGTGCCTGTACGCCGAAAGTGTCCCGCAATTCTTCTGGCCACCGACAGCATCTCTTGCACGCCCCTGTCGTTTTTTAAAAAATTCTGCACCACCAAATTCAAGGTATGTGCAAAACATGGGACGTGCTGGAATTTGCCCATATTTAATGCACACACAATATTGCTGGCGTTGTCCGATGCCACAAATCCACAGGAGAGTCCAATTGGGGTAAGCCATTCCGCGATGATCTTCCTCAGTTGCCGTAAGAGGTTTTCAGCTGTGTGCGTATTCTGGAAAGCGGTGATACAAAGCGTAGCCTGCCTAGGAAAGAGTTGGCGTTTGCGAGATGCTGCTACTGGTGCCGCCGCTGCTGTTCTTGCGGCGGGAGTCCATACATCTACCCAGTGGGCTGTCACAGTCACATAGTCCTGACCCTGCCCTGCTCCACTTGTCCACATGTCCGTGGTTAAGTGGACATTGGGTACAACTGCATTTTTTAGGACACTGGTGAGTCTTTTTCTGACGTCCGTGTACATTCTCGGTATCGCCTGCCTAGAGAAGTGGAACCTAGATGGTATTTGGTAACGGGGGCACACTGCCTCAATAAATTGTCTAGTTCCCTGTGAACTAACGGCGGATACCGGACGCACGTCTAACACCAACATAGTTGTCAAGGCCTCAGTTATCCGCTTTGCAGTAGGATGACTGCTGTGATATTTCATCTTCCTCGCAAAGGACTGTTGAACAGTCAATTGCTTACTGGAAGTAGTACAAGTGGGCTTACGACTTCCCCTCTGGGATGACCATCGACTCCCAGCGGCAACAACAGCAGCGCCAGCAGCAGTAGGCGTTACACGCAAGGATGCATCGGAGGAATCCCAGGCAGGAGAGGACTCGTCAGAATTGCCAGTGACATGGCCTGCAGGACTATTGGCATTCCTGGGGAAGGAGGAAATTGACACTGAGGGAGTTGGTGGGGTGGTTTGCGTGAGCTTGGTTACAAGAGGAAGGGATTTACTGGTCAGTGGACTGCTTCCGCTGTCGCCCAAAGTTTTTGAACTTGTCACTGACTTATTATGAATGCGCTGCAGGTGACGTATAAGGGAGGATGTTCCGAGGTGGTTAACGTCCTTACCCCTACTTATTACAGCTTGACAAAGGGAACACACGGCTTGACACCTGTTGTCCGCATTTCTGGTGAAATACCTCCACACCGAAGAGCTGATTTTTTGGGTATTTTCACCTGGCATGTCAACGGCCATATTCCTCCCACGGACAACAGGTGTCTCCCCGGGTGCCTGACTTAAACAAACCACCTCACCATCAGAATCCTCCTGGTCAATTTCCTCCCCAGCGCCAGCAACACCCATATCCTCCTCATCCTGGTGTACTTCAACACTGACATCTTCAATCTGACTATCAGGAACTGGACTGCGGGTGCTCCTTCCAGCACTTGCAGGGGGCGTGCAAATGGTGGAAGGCGCATGCTCTTCACGTCCAGTGTTGGGAAGGTCAGGCATCGCAACCGACACAATTGGACTCTCCTTGTGGATTTGGGATTTCGAAGAATGCACAGTTCTTTGCTGTGCTGCTTTTGCCAGCTTAAGTCTTTTCATTTTTCTAGCGAGAGGCTGAGTGCTTCCATCCTCATGTGAAGCTGAACCACTAGCCATGAACATAGGCCAGGGCCTCAGCCGTTCCTTGCCACTCCGTGTCGTAAATGGCATATTGGCAAGTTTACGCTTCTCCTCCGACAATTTTATTTTAGGTTTTGGAGTCCTTTTTTTTCTGATATTAGGTGTTTTGGATTTGACATGCTCTGTACTATGACATTGGGCATCGGCCTTGGCAGACGACGTTGCTGGCATTTCATCGTCTCGGCCATGACTAGTGGCAGCAGCTTCAGCACGAGGTGGAAGTGGATCTTGATCTTTCCCTAATTTTGGAACCTCAACATTTTTGTTCTCCATATTTTAATAGGCACAACTAAAAGGCACCTCAGGTAAACAATGGAGATGGATACTAGTATACAATTATGGACTGCCTGCCGAGTGCAGACACAGAGGTAGCCACAGCCGTGAACTACCGTACTGTACTGTGTCTGCTGCTAATATAGACTGGTTGATAAAGAGATAGTATACTCGTAACTAGTATGTATGTATAAAGAAAGAAAGAAAAACCACGGTTAGGTGGTATATACAATTATGGACGGGCTGCCGAGTGCCGACACAGAGGTAGCCACAGCCGTGAACTACCGCACTGTACTGTGTCTGCTGCTAATATATAGACTGGTTGATAAAGAGATAGTATACTCGTAACTAGTATGTATGTATAAAGAAAGAAAAAAAAACCACGGTTAGGTGGTATATACAATTATGGACGGGCTGCCGAGTGCCGACACAGAGGTAGCCACAGCCGTGAACTACCGCACTGTACTGTGTCTGCTGCTAATATAGACTGGTTGATAAAGAGATAGTATACTCGTAACTAGTATGTATGTATAAAGAAAGAAAGAAAAACCACGGTTAGGTGGTATATACAATTATGGACGGGCTGCCGAGTGCCGACACAGAGGTAGCCACAGCCGTGAACTACCGCACTGTACTGTGTCTGCTGCTAATATATAGACTGGTTGATAAAGAGATAGTATACTCGTAACTAGTATGTATGTGTAAAGAAAGAAAAAAAAACCACGGTTAGGTGGTATATACAATTATGGACGGGCTGCCGAGTGCCGACACAGAGGTAGCCACAGCCGTGAACTACCGCACTGTACTGTGTCTGCTGCTAATATAGACTGGTTGATAAAGAGATAGTATACTCGTAACTAGTATGTATGTATAAAGAAAGAAAAAAAAACCACGGTTAGGTGGTATATACAATTATGGACGGGCTGCCGAGTGCCGACACAGAGGTAGCCACAGCCGTGAACTACCGCACTGTACTGTGTCTGCTGCTAATATATAGACTGGTTGATAAAGAGATAGTATACTCGTAACTAGTATGTATGTATAAAGAAAGAAAGAAAAACCACGGTTAGGTGGTATATACAATTATGGACGGGCTGCCGAGTGCCGACACAGAGGTAGCCACAGCCGTGAACTACCGCACTGTACTGTGTCTGCTGCTAATATAGACTGGTTGATAAAGAGATAGTATACTCGTAACTAGTATGACTATAAAGAAAGAAAAAAAAAACACGGTTAGGTGGTATATACAATTATGGACGGGCTGCCGAGTGCCGACACAGAGGTAGCCACAGCCGTGAACTACCGCACTGTACTGTGTCTGCTGCTAATATAGACTGGTTGATAAAGAGATAGTATACTACTAATATTATATATACTGGTGGTCAGGTCACTGGTCACTAGTCACACTGGCAGTGGCACTCCTGCAGCAAAAGTGTGCACTGTTTAATTTTAATATAATATTATGTACTCCTGGCTCCTGCTATAACCTATAACTGGCACTGCAGTGCTCCCCAGTCTCCCCCACAATTATAAGCTGTGTGAGCTGAGCACAGTCAGATATATATATACATTGATGCAGCACACTGGGCTGAGCAGTGCACACAGATATGGTATGTGACTGAGTCACTGTGTGTATCGTTTTTTTCAGGCAGAGAACGGATATATTAAATAAAACAAACAACTGCACTGTCTGGTGGTCACTGTGGTCGTCAGTCACTAAACTCTGCACTCTCTTCTACAGTATCACAGCCTCAGGTCAATCTCTCTCTCTCTCTCTCAACCCTAATCTAAATGGAGAGGACGCCAGCCACGTCCTCTCCCTATCAATCTCAATGCACGTGTGAAAATGGCGGCGACGCGCGGCTCCTTATATAGAATCCGAGTCTCGCGAGAATCCGACAGCGTCATGATGACGTTCGGGCGCGCTCGGGTTAACCGAGCAAGGCGGGAGGATCCGAGTCTGCTCGGACCCGTGAAAAAAACATGAAGTTCGTGCGGGTTCGGATTCAGAGAAACCGAACCCGCTCATCTCTACTGAAGATGTGATCCGGACCACTTGTCCAACAGGTCCCACTGAAAAATCCTGGCATGGAACCTGCCGAATGGAATTGCTTCGTAAGAAGCTACCATCTTTCCCAGGACCCGCGTGCAGTGATGCACCGATACTAGAGATGAGCGCCGAAAATTTTTCGGGTTTTGTGTTTTGGTTTTGGGTTCGGTTCCGCGGCCGTGTTTTGGGTTCGACCGCGTTTTGGCAAAACCTCACCGAATTTTTTTGTCGGATTCGGGTGTGTTTTGGATTCGGGTGTTTTTAAAAAAACACACTAAAAAACAGCTTAAATCATAGAATTTGGGGTTCATTTTGATCCCAAAGTATTATTAACCTCAAAAACCATAATTTACACTCATGTTCAGTCTATTCTGAATACCTCACACCTCACAATATTATTTTTAGTCCTAAAATTTGCACCTAGGTCGCTGGATGACTAAGCTAAGCGACCCTAGTGGCCGACACAAACACCGGGCCCATCTAGGAGTGGCACTGCAGTGTCACGCAGGATGTCCCTTCCAAAAAACCCTCCCCAAACAGCACATGACGCAAAGAAAAAAAGAGGCGCAATGAGGTAGCTGTGTGAGTAAGATAAGCGACCCTAGTGGCCGACACAAACACCGGGCCCATCTAGGAGTGTCACTGCAGTGTCACGCAGGATGTCCCTTCCAAGAAACCCTCCCCAAACAGCACATGACGCAAAGAAAAAAAGAGGCGCAATGAGGTAGCTGTGTGAGTAAGATAAGCGACCCTAGTGGCCGACACAAACACCGGGCCCATCTAGGAGTGTCACTGCAGTGTCACGCAGGATGTCCCTTCCAAAAAACCCTCCCCAAACAGCACATGACGCAAAGAAAAAAAGAGGCGCAATGAGGTAGCTGTGTGAGTAAGATAAGCGACCCTAGTGGCCGACACAAACACCGGGCCCATCTAGGAGTGGCACTGCAGTGTCACGCAGGATGTCCCTTCCAAAAAACCCTCCCCAAACAGCACATGACGCAAAGAAAAAAAGAGGCGCAATGAGGTAGCTGTGTGAGTAAGATAAGCGACCCTAGTGGCCGACACAAACACCGGGCCCATCTAGGAGTGTCACTGCAGTGTCACGCAGGATGTCCCTTCCAAAAAACCCTCCCCAAACAGCACATGACGCAAAGAAAAAAAGAGGCGCAATGAGGTAGCTGTGTGAGTAAGATAAGCGACCCTAGTGGCCGACACAAACACCGGGCCCATCTAGGAGTGGCACTGCAGTGTCACGCAGGATGTCCCTTCCAAAAAACCCTCCCCAAACAGCACATGACGCAAAGAAAAATTAAAGAAAAAAGAGGTGCAAGATGGAATTGTCCTTGGGCCCTCCCACCCACCCTTATGTTGTATAAACAGGACATGCACACTTTAACCAACCCATCATTTCAGTGACAGGGTCTGCCACACGACTGTGACTGAAATGACGGGTTGGTTTGGACCCCCACCAAAAAAGAAGCAATTAATCTCTCCTTGCACAAACTGGCTCTACAGAGGCAAGATATCCACCTCATCATCATCCTCCGATATATCACCGTGTACATCCCCCTCCTCACAGATTATCAATTCATCCCCACTGGAATCCACCATCTCAGCTCCCTGTGTACTTTGTGGAGGCAATTGCTGCTGGTCAATGTCTCCACGGAGGAATTGATTATAATTCATTTTAATGAACATCATCTTCTCCACATTTTCTGGATGTAACCTCGTACGCCGATTGCTGACAAGGTGAGCGGCGGCACTAAACACTCTTTCGGAGTACACACTTGTGGGAGGGCAACTTAGGTAGAATAAAGCCAGTTTGTGCAAGGGCCTCCAAATTGCCTCTTTTTCCTGCCAGTATAAGTACGGACTGTGTGACGTGCCTACTTGGATGCGGTCACTCATATAATCCTCCACCATTCTTTCAATGGTGAGAGAATCATATGCAGTGACAGTAGACGACATGTCCGTAATCGTTGTCAGGTCCTTCAGTCCGGACCAGATGTCAGCATCAGCAGTCGCTCCAGACTGCCCTGCATCACCGCCAGCGGGTGGGCTCGGAATTCTGAGCCTTTTCCTCGCACCCCCAGTTGTGGGAGAATGTGAAGGAGGAGATGTTGACAGGTCGCGTTCCGCTTGACTTGACAATTTTCTCACCAGCAGGTCTTTCAACCCCAGCAGACTTGTGTCTGCCGGAAAGAGAGATCCAAGGTAGGCTTTAAATCTAGGATCGAGCACGGTGGCCAAAATGTAGTGCTCTGATTTCAACAGATTGACCACCCGTGAATCCTTGTTAAGCGAATTAAGGGCTCCATCCACAAGTCCCACATGCCTAGCGGAATCGCTCCGTGTTAGCTCCTCCTTCAATGTCTCCAGCTTCTTCTGCAAAAGCCTGATGAGGGGAATGACCTGACTCAGGCTGGCAGTGTCTGAACTGACTTCACGTGTGGCAAGTTCAAAGGGCATCAGAACCTTGCACAACGTTGAAATCATTCTCCACTGCACTTGAGACAGGTGCATTCCACCTCCTATATCGTGCTCAATTGTATAGGCTTGAATGGCCTTTTGCTGCTCCTCCAACCTCTGAAGCATATAGAGGGTTGAATTCCACCTCGTTACCACTTCTTGCTTCAGATGATGGCAGGGCAGGTTCAGTAGTTTTTGGTGGTGCTCCAGTCTTCTGTACGTGGTGCCTGTACGCCGAAAGTGTCCCGCAATTCTTCTGGCCACCGACAGCATCTCTTGCACGCCCCTGTCGTTTTTTAAAAAATTCTGCACCACCAAATTCAAGGTATGTGCAAAACATGGGACGTGCTGGAATTTGCCCATATTTAATGCACACACAATATTGCTGGCGTTGTCCGATGCCACAAATCCACAGGAGAGTCCAATTGGGGTAAGCCATTCTGCGATGATCTTCCTCAGTTGCCGTAAGAGGTTTTTAGCTGTGTGCGTATTCTGGAAAGCGGTGATACAAAGCGTTGCCTGCCTAGGAAAGAGTTGGCGTTTGCGAGATGCTGCTACTGGTGCCGCCGCTGCTGTTCTTGCGGCGGGAGTCCATACATCTACCCAGTGGGCTGTCACAGTCATATAGTCCTGACCCTGCCCTGCTCCACTTGTCCACATGTCCGTGGTTAAGTGGACATTGGGTACAACTGCATTTTTTAGGACACTGGTGAGTCTTTTTCTGACGTCCGTGTACATTCTCGGTATCGCCTGCCTAGAGAAGTGGAACCTAGATGGTATTTGGTAACGGGGGCACACTGCCTCAATAAATTGTCTAGTTCCCTGTGAACTAACGGCGGATACCGGAAGCACGTCTAACACCAACATAGTTGTCAAGGCCTCAGTTATCCGCTTTGCAGCAGGATGACTGCTGTGATATTTCATCTTCCTCGCAAAGGACTGTTGGACAGTCAATTGCTTACTGGAAGTAGTACAAGTGGGCTTACGACTTCCCCTCTGGGATGACCATCGACTCCCAGCAGCAACAACAGCAGCGCCAGCAGCAGTAGGCGTTACACGCAAGGATGCATCGGAGGAATCCCAGGCAGGAGAGGACTCGTCAGAATTGCCAGTGACATGGCCTGCAGGACTATTGGCATTCCTGGGGAAGGAGGAAATTGACACTGAGGGAGTTGGTGGGGTGGTTTGCGTGAGCTTGGTTACAAGAGGAAGGGATTTACTGGTCAGTGGACTGCTTCCGCTGTCGCCCAAAGTTTTTGAACTTGTCACTGACTTATTATGAATGCGCTGCAGGTGACGTATAAGGGAGGATGTTCCGAGGTGGTTAACGTCCTTACCCCTACTTATTACAGCTTGACAAAGGCAACACACGGCTTGACACCTGTTGTCCGCTTTTCTGTTGAAATACCTCCACACTGAAGAGCTGATTTTTTTGGTATTTTCACCAGGCATGTCAACGGCCATATTCCTCCCACGGACAACAGGTGTCTCCCCGGGTGCCTGACTTAAACAAACCACCTCACCATCAGAATCCTCCTGGTCAATTTCCTCCCCAGCGCCAGCAACACCCATATCCTCCTCATCCTGGTGTACTTCAACACTGACATCTTCAATCTGACTATCAGGAACTGGACTGCGGGTGCTCCTTCCAGCACTTGCAGGGGGCGTGCAAATGGTGGAAGGCGCATGCTCTTCACGTCCAGTGTTGGGAAGGTCAGGCATCGCAACCGACACAATTGGACTCTCCTTGTGGATTTGGGATTTCGAAGAACGCACAGTTCTTTGCGGTGCTTTTGCCAGCTTGAGTCTTTTCAGTTTTCTAGCGAGAGGCTGAGTGCTTCCATCCTCATGTGAAGCTGAACCACTAGCCATGAACATAGGCCAGGGCCTCAGCCGTTCCTTGCCACTCCGTGTGGTAAATGGCATATTGGCAAGTTTACGCTTCTCCTCCGACAATTTTATTTTAGGTTTTGGAGTCCTTTTTTTACTGATATTTGGTGTTTTGGATTTGACATGCTCTGTACTATGACATTGGGCATCGGCCTTGGCAGACGACGTTGCTGGCATTTCATCGTCTCGGCCATGACTAGTGGCAGCAGCTTCAGCACGAGGTGGAAGTGGATCTTGATCTTTCCCTAATTTTGGAACCTCAACATTTTTGTTCTCCATATTTTAATAGGCACAACTAAAAGGCACCTCAGGTAAACAATGGAGATGGATGGATACTAGTATACTTATGGATGGACTGCCGAGTGCCGACACAGAGGTAGCTACAGCCGTGGACTACCGTACTGTACTGTGTCTGCTGCTAATATAGACTGGATGATAATGAGATGTAGTATGTATAAAGAAGAAAGAAAAAAAAAACCACGGGTAGGTGGTATACAATTATGGATGGACTGCCGAGTGCCGACACAGAGGTAGCTACAGCCGTGAACTACCGTACTGTGTCTGCTGCTAACATAGACTGGTTGATAATGAGATGTAGTATGTATAAAGAAGAAAGAAAAAAAAAAAACACGGGTAGGTGGTATACAATTATGGATGGACTGCCGAGTGCCGACACAGAGGTAGCTACAGCCGTGGACTACCGTACTGTACTGTGTCTGCTGCTAATATAGACTGGATGATAATGAGATGTAGTATGTATAAAGAAGAAAGAAAAAAAAAACCACGGGTAGGTGGTATACAATTATGGATGGACTGCCGAGTGCCGACACAGAGGTAGCTACAGCCATGGACTACCGTACTGTACTGTGTCTGCTGCTAATATAGACTGGATGATAATGAGATGTAGTATTTATAAAGAAGAAAGAAAAAAAAAACCACGGGTAGGTGGTATACAATTATGGATGGACTGCCAAGTGCCGACACAGAGGTAGCTACAGCCGTGGACTACCGTACTGTACTGTGTCTGCTGCTAATATAGACTGGATGATAATGAGATGTAGTATGTATAAAGAAGAAAGAAAAAAAAAACACGGGTAGGTGGTATACAATTATGGATGGACTGCCGAGTGCCGACACAGAGGTAGCTACAGCCGTGGACTACCGTACTGTACTGTGTCTGCTGCTAATATAGACTGGTTGATAATGAGATGTAGTATGTATAAAGAAGAAAGAAAAAAAAAACCACGGGTAGGTGGTATACAATTATGGATGGACTGCCGAGTGCCGAGTGCCGACACAGAGGTAGCTACAGCCGTGGACTACCGTACTGTACTGTGTCTGCTGCTAATATAGACTGGATGATAATGAGATGTAGTATGTATAAAGAAGAAAGAAAAAAAAAACACGGGTAGGTGGTATACAATTATGGATGGACTGCCGAGTGCCGACACAGAGGTAGCTACAGCCATGGACTACCGTACTGTACTGTGTCTGCTGCTAATATAGACTGGATGATAATGAGATGTAGTATGTATGTATAAAGAAGAAAGAAAAAAAAACCACGGGTAGGTGGTATACAATTATGGATGGACTGCCGAGTGCCGACACAGAGGTAGCTACAGCCGTGAACTACCGTACTGTGTCTGCTGCTAATATAGACTGGTTGATAATGAGATGTAGTATGTATAAAGAAGAAAGAAAAAAAAAACACGGGTAGGTGGTATACAATTATGGATGGACTGCCGAGTGCCGACACAGAGGTAGCTACAGCCGTGGACTACCGTACTGTACTGTGTCTGCTGCTAATATAGACTGGATGATAATGAGATGTAGTATGTATAAAGAAGAAAGAAAAAAAAAACCACGGGTAGGTGGTATACAATTATGGATGGACTGCCGAGTGCCGACACAGAGGTAGCTACAGCCGTGAACTACCGTACTGTGTCTGCTGCTAGTAGACTGGATGATAAATAATGATATAAAAAATATATGTATATCACTACTGCAGCCGGACAGGTATATATTATATAATGACGGACCTGCTGGAGTGGACACTGTCTGTCAGCAGAATGAGTTTTTTAATTTTTATAGAATAAAAAACACCACACAAGTCACACGACGAGTGTACTTTTTCAGGCAGACATTCAATCACAATATACTATACTGGTGGTCAGTGTGGTCAGGTCACTGGTCACAGTGGTCAGTGGTCAGTCACACTGGCAGTGGCACTCTGGCAGCAAAAGTGTGCACTGTTTAATATGTACTCCTGGCTCCTGCTATAACCTATAACTGCTCCCCAGTCTCCCCCACAATTAAGCTGTGTGAGCACAGTCAGATATTATACATAGATGATGCAGCACACTGGGCTGAGCACAGATATGGTATGTGAGTGTGACTGAGTCACTGTGTATCGTTTTTTTC
Source organism: Pseudophryne corroboree (assembly GCF_028390025.1). Classification (NCBI taxonomy): domain Eukaryota; kingdom Metazoa; phylum Chordata; class Amphibia; order Anura; family Myobatrachidae; genus Pseudophryne; species Pseudophryne corroboree. The sequence goes on along the minus strand of NC_086448.1, from coordinate 13,076,703 downwards.
AGGCAGAGAACAAGAACAGAACGGATTATTAAATAATAATAAATTATAAAACTGCACTGGTGGTCAGGTCACTGGTCATCAGTCACTAGTATAACTCCTCCTAAGCTCCAGTAAGTAAATGAAGTGTCTCACTCTCACTCTCCTATCTATTTTAATTTCTAAACGGAGAGGACGCCAGCCACGTCCTCTCCCTATCAATCTCAATGCACGTGTGAAAATGGCCGCGACGCGCGGCTCCTTATATAGAATCCGAGTCTCGCGATAGAATCCGAGCCTCGCGAGAATCCGACAGCGTGATGATGACGTTCGGGCGCGCTCGGGTTAACCGAGCAAGGCGGGAAGATCCGAGTCGCTCGGACCCGTGTAAAAAAACATGAAGTTCGGGCGGGTTCGGATTCAGAGAAACCGAACCCGCTCATCTCTAACCGATACCTGTTTTGGTTTTAGGAGGTCTCTGACTAGAGAAGACAACTCCCTGGCTTTCTCCTTCGGGAGAAACACTTTTTTCTGGGCCGTGTCCAGAATCATTCCCAGGAACATTAGACGTGTCGTGGGGACCAGCTGTGTCTTTGGGATATTCAGAATCCTGCCGTGCTGGCTCAGTACTTCCTGAGATAGTGCTACTCCCACTAACAACTGTTCCTTGGATCGTGCCTTTATTAGGAGATCGTCCAAGTATGGGATAATTAAAACTCCCTTTTTTCGAAGGAGTATCATCATTTCCACCATAACCTTGGTAAATACCCTTGGTGCCGTGGAGAGTCCAAACGGCAGCGTCTGGAATTGGTAATGGCAGTCCTGTACCACAAATCTGAGGTACTCCTGGTGAGAATTGTAAATGGGGACATGCAGGTAAGCATCTTTGATGTCCAGGGATACCATGTAATCCCCCTCGTCCAGGCTTGCAATAACCGCCCTGAGCGATTCCATCTTGAACTTGAATTTTTTTATGTATGTGTTCAAGGATTTCAAATTTAAAATGGGTCTCACCGAACCGTCCGGTTTCGGCACCACAAATAGTGTGGAATAGTAACCCCGGCCTTGTTGAAGTAGGGGTACCTTGATTATCACCTGCTGGGAATACAGCTTGTGAATCGCTGCTAGCACCGCCTCCCTGTCTGAGGGAGCAATCGGCAAGGCGGATTTTAGGAAACGGCGGGGTGGAGTCGCCTCGAATTCCAGCCTGTATCCCTGAGATACTATTTGAAGGATCCAGGGATCCACCTGTGAGCGGGCCCACTGATCGCTGAAATTCCTGAGGCGGGCCCCCACCGTACCTGGCTCCGCCTGTGAAGCCCCACCGTCATGCGGCGGACTTGGAAGAGGAAGCGGGGGAGGACTTTTGTTCCTGGGAACCTGCTGTTTGCTGCAGCCTTTTTCCCCTGCCTCTGCCTCTTGACAGAAAAGACCCTCCTTTTCCCCGCTTGTTTTTCTGGGACCGAAAGGACTGAACCTGATAAAATGGCGCCTTCTTAGGCTGTGAGGGGACATGGGGTAAAAATGCTGACTTCCCAGACGTTGCTGTGGAAACTAGGTCGGAGAGACCATCCCCAAATAATTCCTCCCCCTTATAAGGCAAGACTTCCATGTGCCTTTTGGAATCTGCATCTCCAGTCCACTGGCGAGTCCATAAGCATCTCCTAGCAGAGATAGATAATGCACTTATTTTAGATGCCAGCCGGCAGATTTCCCTCTGTGCATCTCTCATGTATAAGACTGAGTCTTTTATATGGTCAATCGTTAGCAGGATCGTGTCTCTGTCTAACGTGTCAATATTTTCTGACAGTTTATCTGACCACGCAGCGGCAGCACTGCACATCCATGCTGACGCAATAGCTGGTCTGAGTATAATGCCTGAGTGTGTATATACAGACTTCAGGATCGCCTCCTGCTTTCTATCAGCAGGTTCCTTAAGGGCGGCCGTATCCTGGGACGGTAGTGCCTCCTTTTTAGACAAACGTGTGAGCGCTTTATCCACCCTCGGGGGTGTTTCCCAACGTAACCTATCCTCTGGCGGGAAAGGGAACGCCATTAGTAGCTTCTTAGGAATTACCAATTTCTTATCAGGGGAAGCCCACGCTTCTTCACACACTTCATTTAATTCATCTGACGGGGGAAAAACTACAGGTAGTTTTTTCTCCCCAAACATAATACCCTTTTTTGTGGTACCTGGATGTAAATCAGAAATATTTAACACCTCTTTCATTGCCTCAATCATGCAGTGAATGGCCTTAACGGGCATTAAATTTGACTCATCGTCATCGACACTGTTGTCAGTATCCGTGTCGACATCTACTTGTGCCACCTGAGATAACGGGCGTTTCAGAGCCCCTGATGACTTTTGAGACACCTGGACAGGCACGAGCTGAAGACTCGGCTGTCCCACAGTCGGCATGTCGTCAAATTTTTTATGTAAGGAGTCTATACGTGCACTCATTTCCTGCCATAATACCATCCACTCAGGTGTCTGACCCCCAGGGGGTGACATCCCTGCTAAAGGCATCTGCTCCCCCTCCACATCATTATCCTCCTCAAACATGTCGACACAGCCGTACCGACACACTCCACACACACAGGGAATGCTCAAATAGAGGACAGGACCCACAAAAGCCCTTTGGGGGGACAGAGTAAGAGTATGCCAGCACACACCAGAGCGCTATATATATACAGGGACTAACTGAGTTATGTCCCTAATAGCTGCTTTTTATATAATATACTGTATACAGTGCCAATTTTAATGCCCCCCCTCTCTTTTCCCTCTTACTGTACTGTAGAATTGCAGGGAAGAGCCAGGGAGCTTCCTTCCAGCCGAGCTGTGAGGGAAAAATGGCGCCAGTGTGCTGAGGAGATAGGCTCCGCCCCTTTTTCGCGGCCTATTCTCCCGCTTTTTATGGGATTCTGGCAGGGGTATTTACCTCATATATAGCCCCAGGGGCTATATATTGAGGTATTTTAGCCAGCCAAGGTGTTTTTATTGCTGCGTCAGGGCGCCCCCCCCAGCGCCCTGCACCCTCAGTGACCGGAGTGTGAAGTGTGTATGAGGAGCAATGGCGCACAGCTGCAGTGCTGTGCGCTACCTTGGTGAAGACAGGATGTCTTCATGCCGCCGATTTTCCGGACCATCTTCTTGCTTCTGGCTCTGTAAGGGGGACGGCGGCGCGGCTCCGGGACCGAACATCAAGGCTGGGCCTGCGGTCGATCCCTCTGGAGCTAATGGTGTCCAGTAGCCTAAGAAGCCCAATCAGGCTGCAAGCAGGCGAGTTCGCTTCTTCTCCCCTTAGTCCCTCGCTGCAGTGAGCCTGTTGCCAGCAGGTCTCACTGAAAATAACAAATTCTAAGACTATAACTTTCTAAGAGCTCAGGAGAGCCCCTAGTGTGCATCCAACCTCGGCCGGGCACGAAATCTAACTGAGGCTTGGAGGAGGGTCATAGTGGGAGGAGCCAGTGCACACCAGGTAGTCTAAGATCTTTCTAGAGTGCCCAGCCTCCTTCGGAGCCCGCTATCCCCCATGGTCCTTACGGAGTTCCCAGCATCCACTAGGACGTTAGAGAAATAGCAGTGACCAGCATGGTGAGGGGCCGGACTATATAGCAGTGACCAGCATGGTGAGGGGCAGGACTATATATCAGTGACCATCATGGTGAGGGGCAGGACTATATAGCAGTGACCAGCATGGTGAGGGGCAGGACTATATATCAGTGACCATCATGGTGAGGGGCAGGACTATATAGCAGTGATCAGCATGGTGAAGAGCAGGACTATATAGCAGTGACCAGTATGGTGAGGGGCAGGACTATATAGCAGTGATCAGCATGGTGAGGAGCAGGACTACATATCAGTGATCAGCATGGTGAGGGGCAGGACTATATAGCAGTGACCAGTATGGTAAGGGGCAGGTCTATATATCAGTGACCAGCATGGTGAGGGGCAGGACTATATATCAGTGACCAGCATGGTGAGGGGCAGGACAATATATCAGTGACCAGCATGGTGAGGAGCAGGACTATATAGCAGTGACCAGTATGGTGAGGGGCAGGTCTATATATCAGTGACCAGCATGGTGAGGGGCAGGACTATATATCAGTGACCAGCATGGTGAGGGGCAGGACTATATAGCAGTGATCAGCATGGTGAGGAGCAGGACTATATAGCAGTGACCAGTATGGTGAGGGGCAGGACTATATATCAGTGACCAGCATGGTGAGGGGCAGGACTATATATCAGTGACCAGCATGGTGAGGGGCAGGACTATATATCAGTGACCAGCATGGTGAGGGGCAGGACTATATAGCAGTGACCAGCATGGTGAGGGGCCGGACTATATAGCAGTGACCAGCATGGTGAGGGGCAGAACTATATATCAGTGACCATCATGGTGAGGGGCAGGACTATATAGCAGTGACCAGCATGGTGAGGGGCAGGACTATATATCAGTGACCATCATGGTGAGGGGCAGGACTATATAGCAGTGATCAGTATGGTGAGGAGCAGGACTATATAGCAGTGACCAGTATGGTGAGGGGCAGGACTATATATCAGTGACCAGCAAGGTGAGGGGCAGGAATATATATCAGTGACCAGCATGGTGAGGGGCAGGACTATATAGCAGTGACCAGCATGGTGAGGGGCCGGACTATATAGCAGTGACCAGCATGGTGAGGGGCAGGACTATATATCAGTGACCATCATGGTGAGGGGCAGGACTATATAGCAGTGACCAGCATGGTGAGGGGCAGGACTATATATCAGTGACCATCATGGTGAGGGGCAGGACTATATATCAGTGACCAGCATGGTGAGGGGCAGGACTATATATCAGTGACCAGCATGGTGAGGGGCAGGACTATATATCAGTGACCAGCATGGTGAGGGGCAGGACTATATATCAGTGACCAGCATGGTGAGGGGCAGGACTATATAGCAGTGACCAGCATGGTGAGGGGCAGGACTATATAGCAGTGATCAGCATGGTGAGGGGCAGGACTATATATCAGTGACCAGCATGGAGAGGGGCAGGACTATATAGCAGTGACCAGTATGGTGAGGGGCAGGACTATATAGCAGTGACCAGCATAGTGAGGGGCAGGACTATATATCAGTGACCAGCATGGTGAGGGGCAGGACTATATATCAGTGACCAGCATGGTGAGGGGCAGGACTATATAGCAGTGACCAGCATGGTGAGGGGCCGGACTATATAGCAGTGACCAGCATGGTGAAGGGCAGGATTATATAGCAGTGACCAGCATGGAGAGGGGCAGGACTATATATCAGTGACCAGCATGGAGAGGGGCAGGACTATATAGCAGTGACCAGCATGGTGAGGGACAGGACTATATAGCTGTGACCAGCATGGTGAGGGGCAGGACTATATATCAGTGACCAGCATGGTGAGGGGCAGGACTATATAGCAGTGACCAGTATGGTGAGGGGCAGGACTATATATCAGTGACCAGCATGGAGAGGGGCAGGACTATATAGCAGTGACCAGCATGGTGAGGGGCAGGACTATATAGCAGTGACCAGTATGGTGAGGGGCAGGACTATATATCAGTGACCAGCATGGAGAGGGGCAGGACTATATAGCAGTGACCAGCATGGTGAGGGGCAGGACTATATAGCAGTGACCAGTATGGTGAGGGGCAGGACTATATATCAGTGACCAGCATGGTGAGGGGCAGGACTATATATCAGTGACCAGCATGGTGAGGGGCAGGACTATATATCAGTGACCAGCATGGTGAGGGGCAGGACTATATAGCAGTGACCAGTATGGTGAGGGGCAGGACTATATAGCAGTGACCAGTATGGTGAGGGGCAGGACTATATATCAGTGACCAGCATGGAGAGGGGCAGGACTATATAGCAGTGACCAGCATGGTGAGGGGCAGGACTATATATCAGTGACCAGCATGGTGAGGGGAAGGACTATATAGCAGTGACCAGCATGGTGAGGGGCCGGACTATATAGCTGTGACCAGCACGGTGAAGGGCAGGATTATATAGCAGTGACCAGCATGGAGAGGGGCAGGACTATATATCAGTGATCAGCATGGTGAGGGGCAGGACTATATAGCAGTGACCAGCATGGTGAGGGGCAGGACTATATAGCAGTGACCAGCATGGTGAGGGGCAGGACTATATATCAGTGACCAGCATGGTGAGGGGCAGGACTATATAGCAGTGACCAGTATGGTGAGGGGCAGGACTATATATCAGTGACCAGCATGGAGAGGGGCAGGACTATATAGCAGTGAAAAGCATGGTGAGGGGCAGGACTATATAGCAGTGACCAGTATGGTGAGGGGCAGGACTATATATCAGTGACCAGCATGGAGAGGGGCAGGACTATATAGCAGTGACCAGCATGGTGAGGGGCAGGACTATATAGCAGTGACCAGTATGGTGAGGGGCAGGACTATATAGCAGTGACCAGTATGGTGAGGGGCAGGACTATATATCAGTGACCAGCATGGAGAGGGGCAGGACTATATAGCAGTGACCAGCATGGTGAGGGGCGGGACTATATATCAGTGACCAGCATGGTGAGGGGCAGGACTATATAGCAGTGACCAGCATGGTGAGGGGCCGGACTATATAGCAGTGACCAGCATGGTGAAGGGCAGGATTATATAGCAGTGACCAGCATGGAGAGGGGCAGGACTATATATCAGTGATCAGCATGGTGAGGGGCAGGACTATATAGCAGTGACCAGCATGGTGAGGGGCAGGACTATATAGCAGTGACCAGCATGGTGAGGGGCAGGACTATATATCAGTGACCAGCATGGTGAGGGGCAGGACTATATAGCAGTGACCAGTATGGTGAGGGGCAGGACTATATATCAGTGACCAGCATGGAGAGGGGCAGGGCTATATAGCAGCGACCAGCATGGTGAGGGGCAGGACTATATAGCAGTGACCAGTATGGTGAGGGGCAGGACTATATATCAGTGACCAGCATGGAGAGGGGCAGGACTATATAGCAGTGACCAGCATGGTGAGGGGCAGGACTATATAGCAGTGACCAGTATGGTGAGGGGCAGGACTATATATCAGTGACCAGCATGGTGAGGGGCAGGACTATATATCAGTGACCAGCATGGTGAGGGGCAGGACTATAAATCAGTGACCAGCATGGTGAGGGGCAGGACTATATAGCAGTGACCAGTATGGTGAGGGGCAGGACTATATAGCAGTGACCAGTATGGTGAGGGGCAGGACTATATATCAGTGACCAGCATTGAGAGGGGCAGGACTATATAGCAGTGACCAGCATGGTGAGGGGCAGGACTATATAGCAGTGACCAGCATGGTGAGGGGCAGGACTATATAGCAGTGACCAGCATGGTGAGGGGCAAGACTATATATCAGTGACCAGCATGGTGAGGGGCAGGACTATATATCAGTGACCAGTATGGTGAGGGGCAGGTCTATATATCAGTGACCAGTATGGTGAGGGGCAGGACTATATATCAGTGACCAGCATGGTGAGGGGCAGGGCTATATATCAGTGACCAGCATGGTGAGGAGCAGGACTATATAGCAGTGACCAGTATGGTGAGGGGCAGGACTATATATCAGTGACCAGCATGGTGAGGGGCAGGACTATATATCAGTGACCAGCAAGGTGAGGAGCAGGACTATATAGCAGTGACCAGCATGGTGAGGGGCAGGACTATATAGCAGTGATCAGCATGGTGAGGAGCCGGACTATATAGCAGTGACCAGCATGGTGAGGGGCAGGACTATATATCAGTGACCAGCATGGTGAGGGGCAGGACTATATATCAGTGACCAGCATGGTGAGGGGCAGGACTATATTTCAGTGACCAGCATGGTGAGGGGCAGGACTATATAGCAGTGACCAGCATGGTGAGGGGCCGGACTATATAGCAGTGACCAGCATGGTGAGGGGCAGGACTATATATCAGTGACCATCATGGTGAGGGGCAGGACTATATAGCAGTGACCAGCATGGTGAGGGGCAGGACTATATATCAGTGACCATCATGGTGAGGGGCAGGACTATATAGCAGTGATCAGCATGGTGAGGAGCAGGACTATATAGCAGTGACCAGTATGGTGAGGGGCAGGACTATATAGCAGTGATCAGCATGGTGAGGAGCAGGACTACATATCAGTGATCAGCATGGTGAGGGGCAGGACTATATAGCAGTGACCAGTATGGTGAGGGGCAGGTCTATATATCAGTGACCAGCATGGTGAGGGGCAGGACTATATATCAGTGACCAGCATGGTGAGGGGCAGGACAATATATCAGTGACCAGCATGGTGAGGAGCAGGACTATATAGCAGTGACCAGTATGGTGAGGGGCAGGTCTATATATCAGTGACCAGCATGGTGAGGGGCAGGACTATATATCAGTGACCAGCATGGTGAGGGGCAGGACTATATAGCAGTGATCAGCATGGTGAGGAGCAGGACTATATAGCAGTGACCAGTGTGGTGAGGGGCAGGACTATATATCAGTGACCAGCATGGTGAGGGGCAGGACTATATATCAGTGACCAGCATGGTGAGGAGCAGGACTATATAGCAGTGACCAGTATGGTGAGGGGCAGGTCTATATATCAGTGACCAGCATGGTGAGGGGCAGGACTATATATCAGTGACCAGCATGGTGAGGGGCAGGACTATATAGCAGTGATCAGCATGGTGAGGAGCAGGACTATATAGCAGTGACCAGTGTGGTGAGGGGCAGGACTATATATCAGTGACCAGCATGGTGAGGGGCAGGGCTATATATCAGTGACCAGCATGGTGAGGGGCAGGACTATATAGCAGTGACCAGCATGGCGAGGGGCCGGACTATATAGCAGTGACCAGCATGGTGAGGGACAGGACTATATATCAGTGACCAGCATGGAGAGGGGCAGGACTATATAGCAGTGACCGCATGGTGAGGGGCAGGACTATATAGCAGTGACCAGCATGGTGAGGGACAGGACTATATATCAGTGACCAGCATGGTGAGGGGCAGGACTATATATCAGTGACCAGCATGGTGAGGAGCAGGACTATATAGCAGTGACCAGCATGGTGAGGGGCAGGACTATATAGCAGTGATCAGCATGGTGAGGAGCCGGACTATATAGCAGTGACCAGCATGGTGAGGGGCAGGACTATATATCAGTGACCAGCATGGTGAGGGGCAGGACTATATATCAGTGACCAGTATGGTTAGGGGCAGGACTATATATCAGTGACCAGCATGGTGAGGGGCAGGACTATATATCAGTGACCAGCATGGTGAGGAGCAGGACTATATAGCAGTGACCAGTATGGTGAGGGGCAGGACTATATATCAGTGACCAGCATGGTGAGGGGCAGGACTATATATCAGTGACCAGCATGGTGAGGAGCAGGACAATATAGCAGTGACCAGCATGGTGAGGGGCAGGACTATATAGCAGTGATCAGCATGGTGAGGAGCCGGACTATATAGCAGTGACCAGCATGGTGAGGGGCAGGACTATATATCAGTGACCAGCATGGTGAGGGGCAGGACTATATATCAGTGACCAGCATGGTGAGGGGCAGGACTATATATCAGTGACCAGCATGGTGAGGGGCAGGACTATATAGCAGTGACCAGCATGGTGAGGGGCCGGACTATATAGCAGAGACCAGCATGGTGAGGGGCAGGACTATACATCAGTGACCATCATGGTGAGGGGCAGGACTATATAGCAGTGACCATCATGGTGAGGGGCAGGACTATATATCAGTGACCATCATGGTGAGGGGCAGGACTATATAGCAGTGATCAGCATGGTGAGGAGCAGGACTATATAGCAGTGACCAGTATGGTGAGGGGCAGGACTATATAGCAGTGATCAGCATGGTGAGGAGCAGGACTACATATCAGTGATCAGCATGGTGAGGGGCAGGACTATATAGCAGTGACCAGTATGGTGAGGGGCAGGTCTATATATCAGTGACCAGCATGGTGAGGGGCAGGACTATATATCAGTGACCAGCATGGTGAGGGGCAGGACAATATATCAGTGACCAGCATGGTGAGGAGCAGGACTATATAGCAGTGACCAGTATGGTGAGGGGCTGGTCTATATATCAGTGACCAGCATGGTGAGGGGCAGGACTATATATCAGTGACCAGCATGGTGAGGGGCAGGACTATATAGCAGTGATCAGCATGGTGAGGAGCAGGACTATATTGCAGTGACCAGTATGGTGAGGGGCAGGACTATATATCAGTGATCAGCATGGTGAGGGGCAGGACTATATATCAGTGACCAGCATGGTGAGGGGCAGGACTATATATCAGTGACCAGCATGGTGAGGGGCAGGACTATATAGTAGTGACCAGCATGGTGAGGGGCCGGACTATATAGCAGTGACCAGCATGGTGAGGGGCAGGACTATATATCAGTGACCATCATGGTGAGGGGCAGGACTATATAGCAGTGACCAGCATGGTGAGGGGCAGGACTATATATCAGTGACCAGCATGGTGAGGGGCAGGACTATATATCAGTGACCAGCATGGTGAGGGGCAGGACTATATAGCAGTGACCAGTATGGTGAGGGGCAGGACTATATAGCAGTGACCAGCATGGTGAGGGGCAGGACTATATAGCAGTGACCATCATGGTGAGGGGCCGGACTATATAGCAGTGACCAGCATGGTGAGGGGCCGGACTATATAGCAGTGACCAGCATGGTGAGGGGCCGGACTATATAGCAGTGACCAGCATGGTGAGGGGCAGGACTATATATCAGTGACCAGCATGGTGAGGGGCCGGACTATATAGTAGTGACCAGCATGGTGAGGGGCAGGACTATATATCAGTGACCAGCATGGTGAGGGGCAGGACTATATAGCAGTGACCAGCATGGTGAGGGGCAGGACTATATAGTAGTGACCAGCATGGTGAGGGGCAGGACTATATATCAGTGACCATCGTGGTGAGGGGCAGGACTATATATCAGTGATCAGCATGGTGAGGAGCAGGACTATATATCAGTGACCAGCATGGTGAGGGGCAGGACTATATATCAGTGATCAGCATGGTGAGGGGCAGGACTATATAACAGTGACCAGCATGGTGAGGGGCAGGACTATATAGCAGTGACCAGCATGGTGAGGGGCAGGACTATATATCAGTGACCAGCATGGTGAGGGGCCGGACTATATAGTAGTGACCAGCATGGTGAGGGGCAGGACTATATATCAGTGACCAGCATGGTGAGGGGCAGGACTATATAGCAGTGACCAGCATGGTGAGGGGCAGGACTATATAGTAGTGACCAGCATGGTGAGGGGCAGGACTATATATCAGTGACCATCGTGGTGAGGGGCAGGACTATATATCAGTGATCAGCATGGTGAGGAGCAGGACTATATATCAGTGACCAGCATGGTGAGGGGCAGGACTATATATCAGTGATCAGCATGGTGAGGGGCAGGACTATATAACAGTGACCAGCATGGTGAGGGGCAGGACTATATAGCAGTGACCAGCATGGTGAGGGGCAGGACTATATAGCAGTGACCAGCATGGTGAGGGGCAGGACTATATATCAGTGACCAGCATGGTAAGGGGCATGACTATATAGTAGTGACCAGCATGGTGAGGGGCAGGACTATATAACAGTGACAGCATGGTGAGGGGCAGGACTATATAGCAGTGACCAGCATGTTGAGGGGCAGGACTATATAGCAGTGACCAACATGGTGAGGGGCAGGACTATATAGCAGTGACCAGCATGGTGAGGGGCAGGACTATATAGCAGTGACCAGCATGGGGAGGGGCAGGACTATATAGTAGTGACCAGCATGGTGAGGGGCAGGACTATATATCAGTGATCAGCATGGTGAGGGGCAGGACTATATAGCAGTGACCAGCATGGTGAGGGGCAGGACTATATAGCAGTGACCAGCATGGTGAGGGGCAGGACTATATAGCAGTGACCAGCATGGTGAGGGGCAGGACTATATAGCAGTGACCAGCATGGTGAGGGGCAGGACTATATAGCAGTGACCAGCATGGTGAGGGGCAGGACTATATAGCAGTGACCAGCATGGTGAGGGGCAGGACTATATAGCAGTGACCAGCATGGTGAGGGGCAGGACTGTATAGCAGTGACCAGCATGGTGAGGGGCCGGACTATATAGCAGTGACCGGCATGGTGAGGGGCAGGACTATATAGCAGTGACCAGCATGGTGAGGGGCAGGACTGTATAGCAGTGACCAGCATGGTGAGGGGCAGGACTTTATAGCAGTGACTAGCATGGAGAGGGGCAGGACTATATATCAGTGACCAGCATGGTGAGGGGCAGGACTATATATCAGTGACCAGCATGGTGAGGGGCAGGACTAAATATCAGTGACCAGCATGGTGAGGGGCAGGACTATATAGCAGTGACTAGCATGGTGAGGGGCCGGACTATATAGCAGTGACCAGCATGGTGAGGGGCAGGACTATATAGCAGTGACCAGCATGGTGAGGGGCAGGACTATATAGCAGTGCCTAGCATGGTGAGGGGCCAGACTATATAGCAGTGACCAGCATGGTGAGGGGCAGGACTATATAGCAGTGACCAGCATGTTGAGGGGCAGGACTATATAGCAGTGACTAGCATGGTGAGGGGCCGGACTATATAGCAGTGACCAGCATGGTGAGGGGCAGGACTATATAGCAGTGACCAGCATGGTGAGGGGCAGGACTATATAGCAGTGACCAGCATGGTGAGGGGCAGGACTATATAGCAGTGACCAGCATGGTGAGGGGCTGGACTGTATAGCAGTGACCAGCATGGTGAGGGGCCAGACTATATAGCAGTGACCAGCATGGTGAGGGGCAGGACTATATAGCAGTGACCAGCATGGTGAGGGGCAGGACTGTATAGCAGTGACCAGCATGGTGAGGGGCAGGACTTTATAGCAGTGACTAGCATGGTGAGGGGCAGGACTATATATCAGTGACCAGCATGGTGAGGGGCAGGACTATATATCAGTGACCAGCATGGTGAGGGGCAGGACTATATATCAGTGACCAGCATGGTGAGGGGCAGGACTATATAGCAGTGACTAGCATGGTGAGGGGCAGGACTATATAGCAGTGACCAGCATGGTGAGGGGCAGGACTATATAGCAGTGACCAGCATGGTGAGGGGCAGGACTATATAGCAGTGACTAGCATGGTGAGGGGCCAGACTATATAGCAGTGACCAGCATGGTGAGGGGCAGGACTATATAGCAGTGACCAGCATGTTGAGGGGCAGGACTATATAGCAGTGACTAGCATGGTGAGGGGCCGAACTATATAGCAGTGACCAGCATGGTGAGGGGCAGAACTATATAGCAGTGACTTGCATGGTGAGGGGCCGGACTATATAGCAGTGACCAGCATGGTGAGGGGCAGGACTATATAGCAGTGACTAGCATGGTGAGGGGCCGGACTATATAGCAGTGACTAGCATGGTGAGGGGCCGGACTATATAGCAGTGACCAGCATGGTGAGGGGCAAGACTATATAGCAGTGACTAGCATGGTGAGGGGCCGGACTATATAGCAGTGACCAGCATGGTGAGGGGCAAGACTATATATCAGTGACTAGCATGGTGAGGGGCCGGACTATATAGCAGTGAAGCAGGTGATAAAACAGGGAAAACACATTAACTCCTACATATGAAAGTGAAATTGAAGAGAGAAAGAAAAAATGTCCAAGCAAAACAGCAGCACCTGTGGTAGCACAGAGGTACTGCAGGACAGATAAACAAGGAGGACATAGGGGCCAATTTATTAACACTATTTTTACTAAAATAATGTGAATAGGATTCTTTTTCTGTTTTCACACACTTTTCACATTATTTAGTATCACTGAATGTATTAAAGGGCATTTGGAGAAGTTTTTGTGAAAAACTGCTCCAAACCCTTTAATTGTATTTTTTTTACCAACCCGCATCACTTTCCCAGTAATGGAAGATGCGATATGGACGAGTATACAAAAAAAAAAAATACAGCAGTGAGCCCTGTGATATTAACGCCTGCTTGCGTAATCACAGGGCATTACTGCAATGTACACCTTTTGCCCAGCTTTCTCTGCCCCCCCGGCCAGTGTGATCAGCTCTGTGTGTCACAAGTTGATCACCTTTAAAAAAAAAAAAAAGTAACCCCCCCCCCAATACCAGTTCCATGAGACGGTGTCCGCTGCTCTGCTCCGGTGAGCGCCTCCTGGCGCTGGTTCCTCCATGTACTGCGCTGTGACCCCTGTGCCCTGTGCAGTAAAGTGATGCTGCAAAGTGGCAGCTCACTTACAGAACTGGGGGTCACAGCACAGAAGCAGGATCTGGCACCCAGCAGCCCCCTGGAGCAGCGGACACCTGCTTCTGGGACTGGTAAGTATAAATCCGGGCGGAGGGTGCAGTCCGGGGGTAGTTGCGATGGGTGAGCATCCTGATGACAGCAGTAGCAATGGATGGCAGCACATGCACAGCAGGACATCACAGTATTTTTTATGAAAAATACCCAGATGATGCAGCGGAGATGCATTGCAGGGACAGAGCTTTCTCGCAAGCTCTGTCCCTGCATGCGATAATTGATACTCAATTATTGCAGTGCGAGTTTGGCCAATATTATCACACCACATCTGCATCATCAGATGCGGATGGTGACAAATCGACCCCATAGTCCTAACAAAAAGCAGCTAGAGAAGCTGAAGGAAGAGATGAAATCAGTCCAAGTATGTTGAATTTGTAGATAAAGTTACATTTATTTTCGCCTACTCAGAACACAAGGGTTTGAAACATCTTACAACTGGATCACTACATTTTGACAACTATGCTTGTTTCTAGGTTTAAGTCTTATGTAATGTCTTTCTTTTCAACTGACAAATCTTAAAAGATGCAAAGAGCTCCTTTCAAGCAAGTTGTTAGCTCAAGTGAAACATGAAATATTGATATCTCCTGCTTCAGCTTCTTCAGCTAATACTGCTGCCAGGAAAAAACTGACCTTTTCCAAGAGACCCACTGGTGATGGTGATGATGAGTCAACTCAATGCACCAGAGTTAAACAACATTATAGTATCTGTCCATGCTCATAAGAATTCCCCACATATATTGATATCTCTACCATGACTTAATGAGATACAGTATGCAGTATTAGAATGGTGGAGGATTACTTTAATGATAATGTACAAATTAGCTTGTCACACAGACCCTTTGAATACTGAGAAAAAAAGGCAATTTTTAGCTCCTTGTACAAACTCGCTTTAGTGTACTTAAGTGGCCCACCCTGTTAGTATAATCAATCAATGGCATGCTTTACCTGGCTTCCACATTGTCCTTGAAAAGAGTGTTTAGTACAGCCAGGAACCTTGTGAGCGATCGACATAGAAGGAAACTTACAAAACAGGAAAACTGCTGTTCATAAACATTAACTACAAATTCTATGAAAGTCCTGTGCTGCTAATTACAACAAAGTGCAGAGACTTCTGTAACATTGGATTCTAGTGGGGATGAGCTAATATTATGTGGTGATATTAGCTGTGATGATAAGGACGATAACATCTACCAAGTGTGACGATGGTTAACAATACTGTTAGCTGCCTTTAGCCAATTGGCAGCTTGTTTTGTGGGGGCATGAACAAACTAAGGGGGTAATTTCAAGTTGACCACAGCAGGAATTTTTTTTTAGCAGTTTGGCAAAACCATGTGCACTGCAGGGGGGGCAGATATAACATTTGCAGAGAGAGTTAGATTTGGGTGGGTTATTTTGTTTCTGTGCAGGGTAAATACTGGCTGCTTTATTTTTACACTGCAATTTAGATTGCACACCCAAATCTAACTCTCTCTGCAAATGTTGTATCTGCCCCCCTGCAGTGCACATGGTTTTGCCCAACTGCTAAAAATTTTCCTGCGGCGATCAACTTGGAATTACCCCCTAAGTACAGTACTTGAAGCACAAAAGTGTCAGTCCCTGAAGTGCTTGGTTTAATGGGGGTCATTCCGAGTTGTTTGCTCGGTAAAAATCTTCGCATCGCAGCGATTTTCCGCTTAATGCGCATGCGCAATGTCCGCACTGCGACTGCGCCAAGTAAATTTGCTATGCAGTTAGGAATTTTACTCACGGCTTTTTCATCATTCTGGCGATCCTAATGTGATTGACAGGAAATGGGTGTTACTGGGCGGAAACAGGCCGTTTTATGGGCGTGTGGGAAAAAGCGCTACCGTTTCCGGAAAAAAACGCAGGAGTGGCCGGAGAAACGGGGGAGTGTCTGGGCGAACGCTGGGTGTGTTTGTGACGTCAAACCAGGAACGACAAGCACTGAAATGTTCGCAGATGCCGAGTAAGTCTGGAGCTACTCAGAAACTGCTACGAGGTGTGTAATCGCAATATTGCGAATACATCGTTCGCAATTTTAAGATGCTAAGATTCACTCCCAGTAGGCGGCGGCTTAGCATGAGCAAATCTACTAAAATCCGCTTGCGAGCGAACAACTCAGAATGACCCCCATTAAACTGTGCATGTCCTTTTTAATGTACAACATAAGGGTGGGTGGAGGAGCCCAAGGACAATTCCACCATGCCTGAATTTTATTTTCATTGTACTTACTGGGCTGTGCTTTACTAGGGTAATGTTGATGATCATCTGGTTTGCAAGGCCCATGTATCTGTTTTTTTAATAGTTTATACTGTTAGTATATAATCAATCGATCGATCGATCAATGCTTTATCTAGCTTTCACTAAATAAATACTTTTCCTCCATTTTCCTATACTGGCCATTGGGCCTCTCACCTAGTTCTTGATTAATGAAAACATTCTTTCTATGGAGTCGTAAAGTTTGTTTAAACCACCACCGCTGTGCCACTACGTTACATAAATGTGCTATATTCTTTTATCCGTGTGTTAGTGCCGCTGCTGTCGTTTAGCAAGCCATCACTGCAGCCTTTGGCCAACATTGGTGAAAACAATATCGTGAGCTGTGAGGTGGTCAACACTGACTAAACATGACTGGATATGAAAATTATAGATGTTAATAAACTATAGTATTATTTATTTATTACCATTTATTTATATAGCGCATATTCCGCATTTTATTTATATAGCACATATTCCGCAGCGATTTACAGAGTAGTTGGCCATTCACGTCAGTCCTTCCCCAGTGGAACTTACAATCTATATTCCCTATGACACGCACACGCACCTACACACTAGGGTTAATCTTTGTTGGGAGCCAGTTAACCTACCAGAATATTTCAGGAGGAAACCCCACGCGAGCACAGGGAGAATATACAAACTCCACACAGTTAAGGACGGGGTGGGAATCAAACCCATAACCTCAGTGCTGTGAGGCAGTAATACTAACCATTACACCATCCGTGCTGCCAGGTCCCAATTCCATAATTTAAGCTGTTTTTAGCAATTTCACAAGAAATCCAAAATCAAAACCTGGAGGTCCGCGCATATTTCTAATAGTAATTCCATACCTTAGGGAGAGTGTATCCTCGGAACTGAGTGTCCTTGGTCATCGCGTGGTAATGAGCCACAGGCGCCAGGTCTAAGAGCCTCTGTATCTCATGCACCACGGCGTTAGTGTACGGCATCTGTGCCCGGTCCATGATCCCAGGTGGGCGCTGCGACTCCGTCACCTCATCAATCTCCTGCTGGACTTTCCCTGGAATATGGAGGACATACACATGTTGTATCAGAACTAAAACAATGTAATAATAAACTTAAATATAAATTGACTCAACTTGCAGTCAGCGACCATTGAACCATCTCCTGCAGAAGACCCAACACTGGATATAACTTTACCTTAGTAAACAGCAAGCCAGCAGCTCAGCATTCAGTATTGATGCTTACACATGCACTAGCACCATGGTGCCTCCCCTCTGGATGCCAGCCCCATGGTGCCTCCCCTCTGGGTGCCAGCTCCATGATACCTCCCCTCTGGGTGCCAGCTCCATGATTCCTCCCCTCTGGATGCCAGCTCCATGATGCCTCCCCTCTGGGTGCCAGCTCCATGATGCCTCCCTTCTGGGTGCCAGCTCCATGATGCCTCCCCTCTGGATGCCAGCTCCATGATGCCTCCCCTCTGGATGCCAGCTCCATGATGCCTCCCCTCTGGGCACCAGCCCCATGGTGCCTCCCCTCTGGATGCCAGCTCCATGATGCCTCCCCTCTGGGTGCCAGCTCCATGATGCCTCCACTCTGGGTGCCAGCTCCATGATGCCTCCCCTCTGGATGCCAGCCCCATGATGCCTCCCTTCTGGGCACCAGCCCCATGATACCTCCCCTCTGGGTACCTACCCTATGGCTACACACCTGCACACATAGAGTTAGACAAAGGTGGAGATGTATCACACATTCTAAAGAGTGGAGTAGTGGACAAATGGAGAAGTTGTCCATAGCAACCCATCAGCTAGGTAGTATTTATTAGTTACATACTATAAAGTGATAGTATGTCACCCACTGACTATACCTGCAACCCACTGATTCTCCATCTCCCTCCATCTATCCCACATTACCCTCTGCTGCTTCCCTGTGTCACTATCTCTCCATCATCCTCTCTCTCCCTGTCACTTACTGCCTCTCCCAATTACCTTCCCCTTCACCCACTGCCTCTCCCCATCAACCTTTCCATGTACCCACTGCCTTTCCCTGTTACCCACTGCTTTTCCCTGTCACCCACTGCCTCAACCTGCCACCCACTGCCTTTTCTTGTCACCCTCTCCCTGTCACTTACTGCCTCGCCTAATCACATCCTTGTCACCCACTGCCTTTCCCTGTTATCCTTTCCTGTCAGCCACTGAATCTCACTGTCACCGACTGCTTTCCCCTGTCACCCCTTACCTTTCACTTTCACCCACTGCCTCTTCATGTCACCCTCTCCCTATTACTTACTGCTTCTCCCAATCACCTTCTCCCTGTCACCCACTGCCTTTCCCTGTTATCCTTTCCTGTCAGCCACTGAATCTTGCTGTCACCAACTGCTTTCCCCTGTCACCCCTTACCTTTCATTTTCACCCACTGCCTCTTCATGTCACCCTCTCCCTATTACTTACTGCTTCTCCCAATCACCTTCTCCCTGTCACCCACTGCCTTTCCCTGACACCCAGTGCTCATCCCTATTACCCACTGCCTCTGCAATCACCCACTGCATCACTCTGTCACCACATGCCTCTCTCTGACACCAACTGCCTCTCCATCTTCCACTTTCTCTCCTACATCATCCACTGCCTCACCCTCTGCTTCTGCCCAGTGTCACAATCTCCCCATCACCCTCTCTCTCCTGTCACCCTCTGCCTTTCTGAGGCATCACTCTTCTCTCTGTCCCCTTCTGCTTCTCCCTGTCACCCACTACCTCTACCTTCTACTCAATGCCTATTTCTGTTACTCTCCCTCTCTGTCACTTATTGCTTATCCATCTTCTTCTATCTCTCCCATGTCACCAACTGCCTCACCCTCTGCCTCTTCCCTGTGTCACTGTCTCCCCATCATCCTCTCCCTCCTTCCACCCAATGCCTCTTCATGTCACCCTCTCAGTGTCACTTACTGTCTCTCCCCAATACCTCCCCCCTTTCACCCACTGCCTTTCCCTGTCACCCTTACCGGTCACCATCTGCCTTTCCCTGTCACCCACTGCCTTTCCCTGTCACCCTTACCGGTCACCATCTGCCTTTCCCTGCCACCCACTGCCTTTCCCTGTCACCCACTGCTTTTCCCTGTGACCCACTGCTTTCCCCTGTGATCCACTGCCTCTCCTTGTCACCCTCTCTCTGTCACTTACTACCTCTCCTAATCACCTCCTTGTCACCCACTACTTTTCCCTGTAATCCAAGGCGTCACCCTCTCCCCGTCATATGGATGCGGCATTCCCTTTGAGGCCATGCCCCTGTTATGAGGTCACACCCACCTTTCCACACCCACTTTTCCAAATAATCCCATCCCCCAGTGATTTTGTTCTAGATCTGTATCTTGTGTATTGTAACTGAAGATTTGGGTCCGGTATGATATACCAGCTGATGAGATGCCGACTGTCAGTATCCCAACAGTGACATCCCATCTGCCAGAATACTGGCAGCGAGACAGGGAGTCCCCTTGTGGGCTTACTACACTCGCCATGCTACGGGCCTGGTGTAGAGCTTTGCTTGCCACAAGTTCTATTCCCACTCGGTTAGCAGCATGGATCCACCAACCGAGTGGGAATTAGAAATGGGTGTTGGAATGCCATCCATCGGCAAAATGCCAGCTGTCAGGATTCCGGTGTCGGTCTCCTGAATGTCAAGATTCCGACCGCCGGCATTTTGAATGCATTCCGTAGATGCTACTGGCTGGGCACAGAGCTGCATAAAACACTCCTTTATTGACATCAACTAAGACCATAATAATAAAATGGCTGCCGGGCGTCACAAGACTATGTAATAATGTGTGTAGAACAGAGTACAGAGACAGAGCAATGCTGTAGGATGAATGCATTATTAGGTGAGAAAGGGGGTGACGTGAGTGCCAAATACCCTACAACAAGCGTTATTAAAAACAGCAAATATCATTGTAGATGAAAGCAGATAACGTGGAGAAAATATATTTTCTCTATATTATCTGAATGCATTGAACTACAGTATTTTGCCATTGCTGTAATATTATATGGTGATGGCATATCATTCAGATGTTATTAAAAAAATGATACACGCCTTTTGCGGCTTATTGTTATTTCAATGTTTGCAGGGATTACCTGCTGGTATGTGTTACACCTGGAGCGGCTTCCCTGAGGGTCTGGCTGCGTACGACCTTGCTGTGTCTGTGAGATCTCACGCATGCGCAGATATACATATATCTCAGCGTTTTTTATAAAAGGCAAAGCAGGAAGAACTAAAGCGTCCAGTGGGGTAACTACAGACGGGCTAGACTGGCACATGTCCACTCCGGTGTCTGGATGGGCCCGAAGCCACAGCCTGGATTTCTGGACTCTCAGACCATCGTCTGCCGCAACCATGCCAATGAAACTGCCTTCTGGGCCCACCTGACCTCCTGCTGTCGCTTACCTGAGGAGGATCCTCTGTAATCGGGGTCCACTTGTGAAGGCTGGTGTCCCCACTGGTAACTAGGGTTGCCACCTCATCCCTTTAATTCTGGACATATAGTCATTATACAGGTTCTGTGGCTGGGTGACTTCAAGACTCCATTTCACCTGGTTTTAATCAGCCACAGAACCTGTGTAATAAATATGTGTTCAGAATTAAAGGGATGAGGTGGCAAGTTGGCAACCCTACTGGAGTTTCGGGTTTTGTGTTTTGGTTTTGGTTCTGGATCCCCGCTCGTGTTTTGGATCTGGATTGGTTTTGACAAAACCACCCTTTTGTGTTTTGGTTTTGGTTTTGGATCTGGATAATTTGTGGGGGGAAAACACCTCAATAACATTAATTTCCAATCATTTTCAGTCAATTCTGAACACCTCACATCTCACAATATTGTTTTGAGGCCAAAAGGTTGCACTGAGGTCGCTGGATGACTAAATTAAGCGACACAAGTGGGCAGCACAAACACTTGGCCCATCTAGGAGTGGCACTGCAGTGTCAGACAGGATGGTACATTTTTAAAAACTGGGCCCCAAAGAGCACATAATGCAAAGAAGAAAAAGAGGTGCAATGAGGTAGCTGGATGACTAAGCTAACTTAGCGACCCAAGTGGGCAGCACAAACACCTGGGCCATCTAGGAGTGGCACGCAGTGGCTGACTGGGTGGCACTTTTAAAAACTAGGCCCCAAACCACACAACATGCAAAGAAGTAAAAGAGGTGCAATGAGCGTAGCTGCATGACTAAGCTAAGCAACCCAAGTGGCCGACATAAACACCTGGCCCATCTAGGAGTGGCACTGCAGTGTCAGACAGGATGGTACATTTTTAAAAACTGGGCCCCAAAGAGCACATAATGCAAAGAAGAAAAAGAGGTGCTATGAGGTAGCTGGATGACTAAGCTAACTTAGCGACCCAAGTGGGCGGCACAAACACCTGGGCCATCTAGGAGTGGCACGCAGTGGCTGACAGGATGGCACTTTTAAAAACTAGGCCCCAAACAACACAACATGCAAATAAGTAAAAGAGGTGCAATGATGTAGCTGGATGACTAAGCTAAGCGACCCAAGTGGGCGGCACAAACACCTGGCCCATCTAGGAGTGGCACTGCAGTGGCAGACAGGGTGGCACTTTTAAAAATGAGGCCCCAAACAGCACATCATGCAAAGAAGTAAAAGAGTTGCAATGAGGTAGCTGGACGACTAAGCTAAGCGACCCAAGTGGGCTTCACAAACACCTGGCCCATCTAGGAGTGGCACGCAGTGACTGAATGTCGAAAGTGGCCTGCAAAGTTTCGGGCCACCAACCGCATCTCTTGCACACCCATGTCAGTTTTTTAAAAAATTCTGCCCACCAAATTAATTGTATGTGCAAAACATGGGACATGCTGGAATTTGCCCAGATGTAATGCACGCACAATATTGGTGGCGTTGTCCGATATCACAAATCCCCAGGAGAGTCTAAGTGGAGTAAGCCCTCAGTTCCCGTAAGAGTTTGTCAGCGGTGTGCCTCTTCTGGAAACCGGTGATACAAAGCGTAGCCTGCCTAGGAACAAGCTGGCGTTTGCGAGATGCTGCTACTGGTGCCGCTGTTGTTGTTGCTGCGGGAGGCCATACATCTACCCAGTGGGCTGTCACAGTCATGTAGTCCTTAGTTTGCTCTGCTCCACTAGTCCACATGTCCGTGGTTAAGTGGACACTGGGTACAACCGCATTTTTTAGGACACTGAGGGCACATTTCTTTATGTCCCTGTACAGTCCGAGAATCGCTTTCCTAGTGAAGTGGAATCTAGATGGGATTTGGTACCGGGGACACGCTATCTCCATCAATTGTCTAAATCCCACTGCACTAATGGCGGATACCGGACGCACGTCTGACACCAACATAGCTGTCAAGGTCTCAGTTATACACTTTGCAACAGGATGACTGCTGTGATATTTCATCTTCCTCGCAAAGGACTGTTGGACAGTCAATTGCTTAGCTGAAGTAGTACAAGTGGTCTTCCGGCTTCGTCTCTGGGATGACGATCGACTCCCAGCAGCAACAACAGCAGCGGCAGCAGCACTAGGAGGAAGTGGTTTTTGATCTTTCCGTATTTATTCTCCAAATTTTTGTTCTCCATTTTTTTTCTGGCGTTATATAACAATATGCGGCACAGGAGAGCATACCCCTACACCACACAGGGCAAACCCTGTAAAAATTATTTAGATTAAATATCAATAACTACTTTATTTGGAGTAAATAATATACAGCACAGGACAGCACCACTGGACTTATACGGCAGTACCCTTGGACTTATACGGCAGCACCACTGGACTGGACTTATACGGCAGTACCCCTGGACTTATACGGCAGCACCACTGGACTGGACTTATACGGCAGTACCCCTGGACTTATACGGCAGTACCCCTGGACTTATATGCCAGCACCACTGGACTGGACTTATACGCCAGCACCACTGGAATTATATGGCAGTACCCCTAGACTTATACGGCAACACCACAGGACAGGACTTATACGGCAGTACCCCTGGACTTATAGGGCAGTACCGCTGGACTTATAGGGCAGTACCGCTGGACTTATAAGGCAGCACCGCTGGACTTATACAGCAGCACCACTGGATTTGACTTATACGGCAGCACCACTGGACTGGACTTATATGGCAGCACCATTGGACTGGACTTATATGGCAGCACCATTGGACTGGACTTATACAGCAGTACCCCTGGACTTATACGGCAGTAACCCTGGACTTATACGGCAGCACCACTTGACTGGACTTATACGGTAGTACCCCTGGACTTATACGGCAGTACCCCTGGACTTATACGGCAGCACCACTGGACTGGACTTATACGCCAGCACCACTGGACTGGACTTATACGCCAGCACCACTGGAATTATACGGCAGTACCCCATGACTTATACGGCAGTACCGCTGGACTTATAGGGCAGTACCGCTGGACTTATAGGGCAGTACCACTGGACTTATAAGGCAGCACCGCTATACTGGACTTATACGGCAGCACCACTGGACTGGACTTATATGGCAGCACCATTGGACTGGACTTATACAGCAGTACCACTGGACTTATACGGCAGTAACCCTGGACTTATATGGCAGCAGCACTGTACTGGACTTATACGGCAGTAGCCCTGGACTTATACAACAGCACCACTGGACTGGAGTTATATGGCACTACCCCTGGACTTATACAGCAGTAAACCTGTACCCACAGACACAGTACCCACAGACACTGAGGAGACACATCCTCTCACTACACTCTACAGGTCTGGAGTGAAAATGGTGGCGACTCGTTGCTCCTTATATGGGATCCAAAACCCGTGAGAATCCGACAGCGGGATGATGGCATTTTGCCTTGTTCTAGTTACCGAATCTGTTGGGAAAACCCGAGCCGGACTCAGATCTGGACTCGGAGCGTGAAGTTCCAGGGAAGGGGGGGGGGGGGGGTTCGGTTCTCAGGGAACCGAACCTGCTCATCCCTACTGGTAACCCCCCCATTGGTGTGTCTGTCCCCTGGGAGTGCATGTGACCAGCATTCTGTACAGCTCCCTCCTCGTCTGCCAGTCCCCTGTTTGGCTCTGTTGTTACATTAGGTACTGAACCCCTGTATGAAGGAGTGTGATCTCATGATCGACTGGTGTCTGGGGCCTAGAAAGAGCCTCAGGTGTTGGGCCTGTGGCTCAGTGCTTAAACCTTACCATGCTTGTCAAATCCAATTGGGATTTCCATCTGCACTGGTTGACCAGGTGACAAAATGGCTGAATCGGTGTTAGGATCTAATATAACCTGATATAGCTCGGAGTACCCCATGTGCCACTTGTGGCTGGAGGCTGCACTTAGACATAACAATCACCATTTGCAGGTACAGTCGCCAACCTCTGGCGTTATTCCTCAGACTGAGAAGACTTATCTCTGGATTTCTGGGGTGCTCTCTCAGTATGAGAACAGCGCTGGGGGTTTATCTAACTCAGAGGTTTACGTGATGTTTAGAATGAATTCATTACATCCAGAGGGCCTTAATGAGCATGTAGAACGTAATTCTATCATTTAATACTTAGTTACTATGGACAATGGGATGAGAGATAGGGACAGAGGGGGTAATTCAGACCCGATCACTAGCAAGCGATTTTTACACTGCTGCGATCAGATAGTCGCCGCCCATAGGGGAGTGTATTTTTGCTTTGCAAGTGTGCGAACGCATGTGTAGCAGCGCTGTACAAACAAATCTTGTGCAGTCTCTGCGCAGCGCTGAACTTACTCAGCCGATGCGATCACACCAGCCTGTCCGGGACCGGAAATGACGTCAGGAACCCTCCCTGCAAATGCTTGGACACGCCTGCGTTTTTCCAACCGCTCCCAGAAAACGGTCAGTTGCCACCCACAAATGCCTTCTTCCTTTAAATCTCCTTGCGATCGGCCGTGCAAATGGATCCTTCGCACAAACCCATCGCTGAGCGGCGATCTGCTTTGTACCTATGTGACGCGGCTGCGCATTGCGGTACATACGCATGCGCAGTTCTGACCTGATCGCAGTGCTGCAAAAAACGCTAGCGAGGGATCAGGTCTGAATTATCCCCATAGAGGGAAGGTGACAGGGAACCCATCAACATATTTTTCGCCTCCTGCTTATTTCTTCATAGATATGGAGGTCTATTTGAGCCCTGGTCAATTGAAATTTAACTATTTACCGACAAATTGCTCTATATTATTGATCAATGCTATTGTTCTTGTTTGAAATATGTTTCTTGCAGAGTTTCATTTACAATTATTTTATAATTAGGTTATTATTTGATGATGTATGATTATAACTTGTGAATCTTCTGATAATTGTGTCACTCAGGTCAGCTATTTAAATATAGAATTAAATATATATCTATGTATACTGCATTTTACAATGATAGACTGTTTTAATAATGCTATACGATGTAGTCATGTGATTGAATACAGGTTGAGTATCCCTTATCCATAATGCTTGGGACCAGAGGTATTTTGGATACCGGATATTTCCGTATTTTGTAATAATTACATACCATAATGAGATATCATGGCGATGGGACCCAAGTCTAAGCACAGAGTGCATTTATGTTCCATATACACCTTATACACACAGCCTGAAGGTCATTTTAGCCAATATTTTTTATAACTTTGTGCATTAAACAAGGTGTGTCTACATTCACACAATTCATTTATGTTTCATATACACCTTATACACACAGCCTGAAGGTCATTTAATACAATATTTTTTAATAACTTTGTGTATTAAACAAAGTTTGTGTACATTGAGCCATCAAAATACAAAGGTTTCACTATCTCACTCAAAAAAGTCCATATTTCGGAATATTCCGTATTTCGGAATATTTGGATATGGGATACTCAACCTATACTATTATTAGCTATTATGATACATAGATACAGTATCTTCAATGTCATTTATGTCACACTGTGAGGGTTTTCTGAATCCAGACTGGGATACTTGACAGGGCCGGTTCTACGGCTTTTTGCTCCCCGGGCGGCAATAGGGGTGTGGCTTCATACAGGGGGCGTGGTCAGTCATGCCCCCTGTACAGTAGTAGCGCCGCTGAATTGATGTAAAGGTCCTCTCCACAAAGGGAAATTAGACGCTACTAGTTCCCTTCACAGCTGGCACCGGCAGCGGGACAGAGCGGGCAGCGGGGGGCACAGCAGCAGCGGATCTTGCCATGGTTCGGCGTCCTCGGGAAGGCGCCGCCCCGGGCAAAAGTCCTGCTTGCCCGTGGCAAGATCCGCTACTGATACTTGACTAGTACAAACCCAGAAGGTGATATCTTCAAAGTATAATTACTTCTAATAGACTAAGGGAAACTTTAACTAGTACCGAGTAGTTGACGGAGAAGCAGAACAGGGGTACAGAGTCAAATACGCTGGTGGTTTTCACCAGAAACCCCTGCAAGGAAGTTTGGGCTTCGCTGTGCCTGACGTGCAGGTCACGGCCCCCTGACTGAGTCACTCAGTGCTAGCACTAGATAGACTCTGAAGATTATCGAGACAGGAGACTGAGGAGTACATTGTGCACTGTCAAGTGTGGGACCTTATATAGACAGGTGTGTGCCTTTCCAAATCATGTGGAAAGTGAAGCGCTGTGAATACTTTTTGGATGCACTGTAGATATCGGCCTAGAACCAATGGAACAATAATTGCACTGGAACCGATGGAGAGAGTATCGGTCTGGAACCCATGGTGCAATATCGGACTGGATCTAATGGAGAGATTATCAGACTGGAACCGATGAAGAGAGTATTGGCCTGGAATCGATGGTGCAATATTGAACTGGAACCAATGGATAGAGTATCGGGTTATAACCGATGGAGAAAGTCCTGGACTGGATACGACAGAGAAAGTCTTGGACTGGAACCGATGGAGAGAGTATCAGACTGGAACCAATGGAGAGTGTATTAGACTGGAACCAATAGAGATTATTAGACTGGAACCAATGGAGAGTGTATCAGCCTGGAACCAATGGAGAGTGTATCAGACTGGAACCAATGGAGAGTGTATCAGACTGGAACCAATGGAGAGATTATCAGACTGGAACCAATGCAGAGATTATCAGACTGGAACCAATGGAGAGAGTATCAGACTGGAACCAATGGAGAGAGTATCAGACTGGAACCAATGGAGAGTGTATCAGACTGGAACCAATGGAGAGTGTATTATACTGGAATTAATGGAGAGATTATCAGACTGGAACCAATGGAAAGATTATCAGACTGGAACCAATGGAGAGATTATCAGACTGCAACCAATGGAGAGATTATCAAACTGGAACCAATGCAGAGATTATCAGACTGGAACCATTGCAGAGATTATCAGACTGGAACCAATGGAGAGTGTATCAGACTGGAACCAATGGAGAGTGTATCAGACTGGAACCAATGGAGAGATTATCAGACTGGAACCAATGGAGAGATTATCAGACTGGAACCAATGGAGAGATTATCAGACTGGAACCATTGGAGAGATTATCATACTGGAGCCAATGCAAAGATTATCAGACTGGAACCAATGCAGACATTAACAGATTGAAACCAATGGAGAGAGTATCAGACTGGAACCAATGGAGAGAATATCAGACTGGAACCAATGGAGAGAGTATCAGACTGGAACCAATGGAGAGAGTATCAGACAGGAACCGATGGAGAGAGTATCAGACTGGAAGCGGTTGGAGCCAGGTGGTGCAGCAGGATGGAAATCTGCACTGGAGTCCCTGAATAGGAAATTATTCCCCAGGAGCTCACAGAAGACATCATTGCACTGGCAGCTTGTGATTTCCCAGACTGTCCCTTTTAAACCTGCTAAGAAGAAGAGATTGGCTGGGTAAAAACATGTCCTCGATCATGAAGGAAATAAGTTATCTCCTCCATGGCACAACATGCCAAATCTGTGTCTTCAGTGCAGAGAGATGAGGGGAAGAGGTCTGCTTCCAATTTAAAGCTATCGAGGATTTTTGCCGCCACCAAAATATGCATGGACAGTTTTCTTGAAAATTTACAGAGGTCCGGGAGGGGGCACCACAATAAAAAACATCCAGGGATCTTTTGGTACCTGAGTTTCTCGGAGAGAATTCAAAAGGCCATGTGTACCAAATCCCAGACGGGGGCAATAATTGGACAGGTCCACCATATATGGATCATAGTACATCACAACCCCGCCAGCAATCGGGTGAAGAAGACGAGAACATTTTGTTAAGTCTCTCTGGAGTATAATAGCAGCGATACTAGATTTCATATGCCATCTCTTTTATTTTGGTTGCAAAAGAACTCTTGGCTATTCCCAGTCTCATGTCATCCCAGGCTTCATCCTCTAGAGGGGTCCAAGGTCCTGTTCCCAGGCAACTTCATGGGGCCTCAAAGAGGGTGGCGTCAAAAAAGAGGGCATAAAGCTGGTAAATCAAGCCTTTAGATAAAGGGCCATGAACACATAGCTTCTCAAATGGAGTAAGGGCTCTAAGAACAGAGAGTGAGGGTAGGGCGTGTAAAAATGGCGTATTTGAAGGATTTCAAAGGATTAAGTGTCTGGGATGGAGTTTCTGTTGTAATTCAAGTAAAGATAACCATTGACCTTGATTAGGAAAATCAGCGGGGATGTCATGTGTAGCTTTAAGCTCCAAAGGGGAATACTAAACCCCTATACATAGTGCACAAGGTGAAAGGACATTACCTCATCTATTTACTTCTAATAGTCTATGAACTCTACATGGCTAGCTATAAGTTTTTAAGAAGTGTGATGTTTTTATTTTTGTGATTTTACGCTACATCAGCATTTCACTATTATGTTAAATTTCCATTGTTTTTATGAGTAAACCGTACTCTGTATATATATTTCTAGGAATAAAGCATAATGGAAAAGGTGCTCATAGTGCAGACTGTTTATTCAATTTAAAAACAATAACAGGTCCACGGACAAATTGTATAGGACTCGTACCATATAGCACATGCTGTGGGCTGGTTACCACACGATTCAAGAAAATTCTTCACAGGGGCGTGGCCTGTCTGACACGCTGTGTCCACCTGTGCAGCTGCTGCCACTGTCTGATCCAGAGAGGTTTCCCGACGAGTCACGGCTATACCTTAGCCGGCGGCGCGGTGTGTGGGCCCGGGCGGCGGTCATCAGGTATGCAGTTTGTGCCAGTGGAATTTTCTTGAATCATGTGATAACCAGCCCACAGCGTGTGCTATATGGTACGAGTCTTATACAATTTGTCCGTGGACCTGTTACTGTTTTTAAATTGAATAAACAGTCTGCACTATGAGCTCCTTTTCCATTATGCTTTATTCCTAGAAATCAATCCTGCTCCAGGAGTCCGGAGCCATTACTGGGAAAGTGCTGCGGTATTTACGTCATACCTGTGCTACAACTCAGAGGTTCCTGGTGTCTGGAATTTTCTCTACTGTTGAGAGAAAAAGGACTGCCACCTTCTAATTGGTACCTTGCCGTGCGTGTGGGTCATGTCCCTTTGAGAAACAAGCACTTGGAAATCTGCATTCATGAATTGCATGTCATGGTCAGCGAACAATCACTGAGAGCGGGATGTACTATACGGAAAAGGCGGCAAACTCTTGTTTACCACAATTTCCTAATGTGGCGATACCCCATAGAAGCCTATGGGCTTCTCTCCGCAGCGCTGTGTGAGGGATCTGATCAGCGTGCCTCGTGCCCGCCCCCATCACCCTGCGCATGCGCAGACTGACTCCCGGGGCTGAATCTTATCGGAAGAGCCGTCCTCCACAATGCTGACTGCATATGTAAGTACATATCGCGGCGATGGGTGGCGATGTGCATTAGTACATGCCGCCCTGAGTAATGAAGCCAAGCACAGAGAAATAGATTTGAATTTTTATTGTGTACCGCTGCCCTGGTGCCCTGGTGATATTGGGCTGATAGTCCAACGCAAACCAAGCATGAGTGTCCTTGCACAAGGTGCTCCTCCCCCAATCCAAGTTATTAGCTGCTACAACTGATCAAGGCAGTCTCTCACTCACATGAGGTCTCCCTAGCTTAATGGTTGTGGAACACATTGCAAGGAGCAAAGGCAGAAATCATACACTCAATGTCAGCAGACATAGTGGGCCCCCCAAAAAAAGCACATCCTTTGACCTCTGCTTGGCGTTCTCCACATATGAATGACCCAGATGAATCTGGGCTGCCTAGAATTTCTGTAGAGAAAGAGGAATGAAAAGGCATTGACCATGGAAAAAGCACACCATCACAGATGGCCACTTCATCCCTCATGGCACAAAAGGGACAGTGGTCATGGGCTAGATCTTATGAAGAACTTGGAAACTGATTTGGGCGTGCAAGGTGTGTATAAGTGGGCATTTTACCCAGCCTGGTTTAGGTTGCACACCCAAAAGCACCAAAACAAGGGTCCTGCCTGGGTATACTTGCCCACCTAACCCAAACCACCCTGCGCTTGAATAACAGACTTGACCTGTTTGGAAATCTCATAGCTGATGTCATACGTGGGACATGGTCAGACAGACGTGTATATTAATAGATAAAAGGTGTAAAGTGCCATTATATGTCAAGATGTACATGTCTTGTGCTTTTACTATGTACCTTTCTATTGTGTATTCTGTGACACCTGGGAGTCACACATGTGGTGTCCGGTATGTAGATATATTAGCGGCCCTTCACAACCCCAACGGTGAGCGTGCCGACCAACCGGGACCATTCACACTTGTAGGTGTCCATGACACCCATAGATTGGGAATAGAACCTGTAGCCACCGAGCTGTGGCCACCGAGCCCGCAGTGTGGCAAGCGCAACGAGCCCACAAGGGGCATCTTGTACTCCCCCACCCACCCAGCTGGCATTCCGCGGCCGGGATCCTGGCATCAGGATGCTGACCGCCAGTATCCCAGCCACCGGTAAAATGATACTAACCCAAGGTGTCCCATATTAAATTTAAACTTCTCCTGCAATACAGAAATTTAAAGGAGAGTCTTAAATTTTGGGGCTCTCTTGGACTTACGAGAGAAGGGAGGCAGTGTCTCAGAAAGTGGGAGGTCCGGGCAGATGTTAGATGATACAATTATCCGGAGCGGTTGGCTCCATCCCCGGTTGCCGGCTCCCACATTGTCGAGTGTGCTGTGGCACATCAACACCGGGAGACCAATGAGGACCTGCCAAGTCACTAGTCTCAGGAGGTCACGTGGCACGGTTTTTAAATGTCCACTTGCGGTGGGAAGAGTCAGTTCGGCGAGGAGAGCGGCAAGAGGAGAAGAGTTGCAGCATCCCGGATGAGACAATCGACGCGATCAGTGGAGGCTGTGCTGCGGATGACCCACAACTGGAGCAGGACTTCGGTGGAACAGGTAAGCCCTCAGTGAGGCTCTCTTTCCTCATTGCCTCCTTGCGTCCCCACTACACTACTATCGTCGGTGCTAGGCCAAGGCCACATTGTTCCTCCCCACCGTTAGGCAGGCCGCAGGCATGGGCTGCAGAGGACGCTAGGCCCACCCTTGTACCCTACATTGTTAGGCAAGCCACAGAGGGCACTAGGCCCATCCTTATATCCCACATTGTTAGGCAGGTTGCAGGCCTGGGCTGCAGTGGGCGCTAGGCCCACCATTGTTACACTACACGGTTAAGCAGGCCGCAGGTCTGGGCAGCAGAGTGCGCTAGGCCCACCCTTGTACCCCACACTGTTAGGCAAGCCGCAGGCCTGGGCTGCAGAGGGCGCCAGGCCAACCCTTTTTATACCACACTGTTGGGCAGGTCGCAGGCCTGGGCTGCACAGGGCGCTAGGCCCACCATTGGACCCCACATTGATATGCATTGGTTTCCCTTAATTTGCATTGCTCCACATTGGCGTGCATTGTTTCACATTATAGCATATTGTTCCGCACTATGTTGTGCATTGTTCTGCATTGTCAGCCGGCCTCCCGCAGTCAGGCCCCCATCAAAGGTAGGCTGTAGGTAGGGCACCTTTCCAAGTTGTTGTTTGTGGTTTATTCCAGGTGCCGAGATCGGGACCCCCGAACATCAAGGGGACAAGCATATATTCTGTGAGGATAGTTTATGTTGAGTCTGTTTTCTGTGGCATGTGTGACCCATCCCATTCCCCTTGGGCATTTCCGTCCAGGTTGCATCACACCTGCACGTGGGTGTGACCAGTCTGAAGCCACAAGTGCCAATGTTGACCATCCTCTGATCCTAGCAGAAGTCACACAGGTTAGTTTTCCCCTGTTGCCCTACCAGAGACTTAGTGCAGCCATCTTTCTCTTTCCAGACAGGACCGCAGTTGGCCGGAAGGTGAGTGTGGTTCCAGGACTGTCTTTGGCCCGAAGGTAAGAACCAGTGGAGGGTGAGGTGAGTAACATCCTCGCACAACCACCAGTGCATACCCCTGCCTCCCAGTCCCCCCCACACACACCTTCAATATGAATGTCTCCTCTGGGATTCTCCCAGAGGAGGCTCTGCAAAGTGGTAAGCTTAGCCATTCAGAGAACAAATGGACGGCTGCTTCTATAACCACTGGTCCTAATATCAGTTACATAGAAAACCACAACCTCAGAAATATTGTAATTGTGATCTGGTTTTATATCAGACACAATGTATAAAGATAATCACCAGACTGATGTCTACATTAGTTGTTGGCCAGATGTATATATAAAACATGAAATGACTTATAAACCAGCATATGAGTCCTGCTATAGTGACATGTGATATCTACCTTATGAAATGTAAATTGATTCCAGTTCCAACAAGACCTAGATCCAGAGATATGTGTCATAAATTCAGACAGACAGAAAATCTGCGAATGACATCACTGTTATGGATTTAGGGCCAAAAACAGACAGGAATTCAATCCCGGGATCAGCCTCCATAATCACTATGTAATTACACTTGATTTAAAAGGTCTTTTTGCATTTGATTCATTATCAGACTATGGGGATAAAGCAAACTGAGAGACCATAACTTATTTTCTATTGTCTCCCCAGCAATCAGACTATATTATATAAATGATCAATTTTCTATAAGCTTCTCCTTTGTTTTGCTTTTTGAAACTGTTCTTTAGTTAAATATAATATATAATACTTTATATTGTTATACCAGATCATGTAAGTTCTGTTACCTTTTGTATATAAAATCTAAAATGTAATAAGTTGTGTCCTTATGCTCTACAGAGTTCATTAGCCACCAGAAGATAAAGATTGGTAAGCTTTGTTACAGCAGCTATTGAACGCTTCCCTGCAAAGTATGAAACCCTTTCAGTGCTAGTCAGAGAACAGAGTATACAGCGTATATGTGTACGCTCCCTGACTGACTTATATAACAGTTACTGATGGCAGTCTGAATGATGAGTGGATGGGAGAATACTGCATGGGATGGTTTGGCTAATCTGTACCTGAGTGTTAGGTGACTGAGTGATCGAGCGCTGTGATATTGGGGAAACCTTACAATAACATCCATAGTCAGGCACAAAGACGTTCTGACCAGTACTGTCCAGCAGGATGTAGTCCCTGCATATTTACAGAATAAAGGGGATGTATCAAACCTTCTAAGGTGGAGAACTTGCCCATAGCAACCAGTCGTATTTCACCTATCATTTCGTGGAAAGCACTGGATAAATTATATATGGAATCTGTTTGGTTGCTATGGACAACACCTCCACTTGTGCTCTTTTGAAGGTGTGATACATCTCCCCATGCGTCTCTTACTTTGTTCTTCTGGGTAATTGCTGATGAGAACCAGAGAGAAACTCAAGGAAAAACTTGTGGAGTCAAGACCAGCTGCAAACATGTCAACCACCGTCATCAGAAGGCTCTTATCACAGAAATGGCTCCCCGGCATGTGTTCCTCCTGGGAAAGAAACAGACGGGAATATTATCATTGACCTTCCAACAAATGAGTAAACAACATATTTGCTGATACAGAATCCTTAGAATAAACTGCAGATCACAATATATAGAGACTAATAACATGAAGATATACAGCAAACAGCCACATTTTTAGGCGCATGTGCCCGTTGGTGTATGTGTGCCGGGGTGTACGGTGTGACCATGCTGTAAAGCACAGGCCTGTATAGAGTCATTGCAGAGCTGCCAATGGTGAGTGGAAATAATTGTGCGGGAACTGTTTTAGAAATTTTTCAGCAAGGAAGTTATGTGAATTAAGTCTTATTGGGGAAATTCAGTTCCACGCAATGGATGGGATGTGCCATTCCAGGGTGACATTGCAAGAGGTTTGAGGGATAAACTTGCAATGTTGGTTCCACCATATATGTGCCTAATGCAGCAGTGGTAAACAAGTTACCACTGCATTTCCTTCATTTCAAGGCCTCCTGCAAAGCAACAGGAATCCCGTGCATTTGTGATACCCCCAGAGTCAGACTTCCCATCAGGCTTTCTGGTAAATGTCAGATGGGCCAATGGCATGATGGGCCGGCCCGGCCACAGAGAGAAATGCGCTGGCCGAGCAGCGCAGCCTCCCGACGCTCTACTTGTCCGCCCGACATACAGAAACACGAGGGCGTGCTGCAAATGTACGCCTCTGTGAGCTGTGACCACGCCCCTTTTTTGGTGCTGCAAGTGGCTGCTACTATGTCAGGGCTCTTGTACAGCTCTAGTCTGTCCCTGGATACCCCTACACTGTCCAGGTATCACACAGCAGGGCATGTGGGCGGTGGGTGAAGGCTGTCCATGAGTTAGTATTGATGCTGGTATACACACATATACACACACACATAAAAACACACATAATATATACACAGACATATACACATAAACACACAGTATACACAGACATAAACACATACACACATATACACACACAGTATACACACATAAATTCTCACATGAATTCTCACCAGAGGACCCATCAGTACATACCCTCCAGCTGTACCTTTTTGCAGGTACAGGACCTTTTTTTAATGGTCTATACCAATTTTTGGCTCTCCAAACTTCCATTGAAACTTTGAAAGTATAGGAAAAGGGGTGTGTCCACGCCCACTTTACCCGTGGTCACACCCCCTTTTCGAATATGTACAGATTTTTATGTGTAAAAAATTGGTGGGCATATAAGTATAAAGGACCACTGCAGGGATGATTCGCAATGTATGGGCTATCACTATATATATATATATATATATATATATATATACACATATATGCAGTATAGAGTTGTGCACCGGACACTTTTGGGGTTTTGTGTTTTGGTTTTGGATTCGGTTCCGCGATCGTGTTTGGATTCGGGCGCGTTTTGGCAAAACTTCCCTTTTCGAATTTTTGTCGGATTCGGATGCGTTTTGGTTTTGGGTGTTTTTTTTCCAAAAAACCCTCAAAAACAGCTTAAATCATAGAATTTGGGGGTAATTTTGATCCTATAGTATTATTAACCTAAATAACCATAATTTCCACTCATTTCCAGTCTATTCTGAACATATCACACCTCACAATATTATTTTTAGTCCTAAAATTTGCTGGATGACTAAACTAAGTGACCCAACTGGGCGGCACAAACACCTGGCCCATCTAGGAGTGGCACTGCAGTGTCAGACAGGATGGCACTTAAAAAAATAGTCCCAAAACAGCACATGATGCAAAGATAATTTTTTTAAAAAAGAGGTGCAAGATGGAATTGTCCTTGGGCCCTCCCACCCACCCTTATGTTGTATAAACAGGACATGCACACTTTAACAAACCCATCATTTCAGCGACAGGGTCTGCCACACGACTGTGGCTGAAATTAATGGTTGGTTTGGGCCCCAACCAAAAAAGAAGCAATCAATCTCTCCTTGCACAAACTGGCTCTACGGAGGCAAGATGTCCACCTCCTCCTCATCCCCTGATTCCTCACCCCTTTCACTGTGTACATCCTCCTCCTCACAGAGTATTAATTCATCCCCACTGGAATCCACCATCACAGGTCCCTGTGTACTTTCTGGAGGCAATTGCTGGTAAATGTCTCCATGGAGGAATTTATTATAATTTATTTTGATGAACATCATCTTCTCCACATTTTCTGGAAGTAACCTCCTACGCCGATCGCTGACAAGGTGACCGGCTGCAATAAACACTCTTTCAGAGTACACACTGGAGGGGGGGCAACTTAGGTAAAATAAAGCCAGTTTGTGCAAGGGCCTCCAAATTGCCTCTTTTTCCTGCCAGTATACATATGGACTGTCTGACATGCCTACAGTGATGCGGTCACTCATATAATCCTCCACCATTTTTTCAATGGTGATAGAATCATATGCAGTGACAGTAGACAACATGTCAGTAATCGTTGGCAGGTCCTTCAGTCCGGACCATATGTCAGCACTTGCTCCTGACTGCCCTGCATCACCGCCAGCGGGTGGTTTTGGAACTTTTATCCTTTTCCTGGCAGCTCCAGTGGCGGTAGAAAATGAAGGAGGATGACGTTCCGCTTGACTTGACAAGTGTCTCACCAGCAGGTCTTTGAACATCTGCAGACTTGTGTCTGCCAGAAAGAGAGATAAAACATAGGCTTTAAACCTAGGATCGAGCACGGTGGCCAAAATGTAGTGCTCTGATTTCAACAGATTGACCACCCGTGAATCCTGGTTAAGCGAATGAAGGGCTCCATCCACAAGTCCCACATGCCTAGTGGAATCGCTCTGTTTTAGCTCCTCCTTCAATCTCTCCAGCTGCTTCTGCAAAAGCCTGATGAGGGGAATGACCTGACTTAGGCTGGCAGTGTCTGAACTGACTTCACGTGTGGCAAGTTCAAAGGGTTGGAGAACCTTGCACAACATGGAAATAATTCTCCACTGCGCTTAAGTCAAGTGCATTCCCCCTCCTTTGCCTATATCATAGGCAGATGTATAGGCTTGAATGGCCTTTTGCTGCTCCTCCATCCTCTGAAGCATATAGAGGGTTGAATTCCACCTCGTTACCACCTCTTGCTTCAGCTGATGGCAGGACATGTTCATGAGTGTTTGCTTGCGCTCCAGTCGTCGGCACGCGGTGGTTGAATGCCAAAAGTGGCCCGCAATTCTTCGGGCCACCGACAGCATCTCCTGCACGCCCCTGTCATTTTAAAATATATTATGCACCACCAAATTAATTGTATGTGCAAAACATGGGACGTGCTGGAATTTGCATACATGTAATGCACGCACAATATTGGTGGCGTTGTCCAATATCACAAATCCCCAGGAGAGTCCAATTGGGGTAAGCCAATCTGTGATGATGTTCCCCAGTTTCCGTAAGAGGTTGTCAGCTGTGTGCTTCTTATGGAAAGCTGTGATACAAAGCGTAGCCTGCCTAGGAACGAGTTGGCGTTTGTGAGATGCTGCTACAGGTGCCGCCGCTGTTGTTGCTGCGAGAGGCAATACATCTACCCAGTGGGCTGTCAAAGTCATATAGTCCTTAGTCTGCCCTGCTCCACTTGTCCACATGTCCGTGGTTAAGTGGACAGTGGGTACAACTGCATTTTTTAGGACACTTTTGACTTTTTTTCTGATGTCTATGTACATTCTCGGTATCGCGTGCCTAGAGAAGTGGAACCTAGATGGGATTTGGTACCGGGGACACACTACCTCAAGCAATTCTCAAAGTCCCAGTGAACTAATGGTGGATACCGGACGCACGTCTAACACCAACATAGTAGTCAAGGCCTGAGATATCCGCTTTGCAACAGGATGACTGCTGTGATATTTCGTCTTCCTCGCAAAGGACTGTTGGACAGTCAATTGCTTACTGGAAGTAGTTCCGACTTCCCCTCTGGGATGACGATCGACACCCAGCAGCAACAACAGTAGCGCCAGCAGCAGTAGGCGTTACACTCAAGGATGCATCGGAGGAATCCCAGGCAGGAGAGGACTCGTCAGACTTGTCAGTGACATGGCCTGCAGGACTATTGGCTTTCCTGTCTAAGGAGGAAATTGAGATTGAGGGAGTTGGTGGTGTGGTTTGCAGGAGCTTGGTTACAAGAGGAAGGGATTTAGTGGTCAGTGGACAGCTTCCGCTGTCACCTAAAGTTTTTGAACTTGTCAATGACTTCTGATGAATGCGCTCCAGGTGACGTATAAGGGAGGATGTTCCGAGGTGGTTAACGTCCTTACCCCTACTTATTACAGCTTGACAAAGGCGACACACGGCTTGACACCTGTTGTCCGCATTTGTGTTAAAATAATTCCACACCGAAGAGGTGATTTTTTTTGTAATTTGACCAGGCATGTCAATGGCCATATTCGTCCCACGGACAACAGGTGTCTCCCCGGGTGCCTGACTTAAACAAACCACCTCACCATCAGAATCCTCCTTGTCAATTTCCTCCCCAGCGCCAGCAACACCCATATCCTCATCCTGGTGTACTTCAACAGTGACATCTTCAATTTGACTATCAGGAACTGGACTGCGGGTGCTCCTTCTAGCACTTGCAGGGGGCGTGCAAATGGTGGATGGCGCCACCTCTTCCAGTCCACTGTTGAGAAGGTCAGGCATCGCAAACGATACAATTGGACTCTCATTGGGGATTTGTGATTTAGAAGAACACACAGTTCTTTGCTGTGCTTTTGCCAGCCTAAGTCTTTTCATTTTTATAGCAAGAGGATGACTGCTTCCACCCTCATGTGAAGCTGAACCACTAGCCATGAACATAGGACAGGGCCTCAGCAGTTCCTTGCCACTCCGTGTCGTAAATGGCATATTGGCAAGTTTACGCTTCTCCTCAGACGCTTTTAATTTTGATTGTTGGGTCATTTTACTGAACTTTTGTTTTTTGGATTTTACATGCTCTCTACTATGACATTGGGCATCGGCCTTGGCAGACGACGTTGATGGCATTTCATCGTCTCGGCCATGACTAGTGGCAGCAGCTTCAGCACGAGGTGGAAGTTTATCTTGATCTTTCCCTATTTTACCCTCCACATTTTTGTTCTCCATTTTTTAATGTGTGGAATTATATGCCAGTATCAATAGCAATGGCCTACTACTATATATACTGCGCACAACTGAAATGCACCACAGGTATGGATGGAGAGTATAATTGACGACACAGAGGTAGGTAGAGCAGTGGCCTACTGTACCGTACTGCTATATATTATATACTGGTGGTCATCAAACTGCAAAACTGAAATGCACCACAGGTATGGATGGATAGTATACTTGACGACACAGAGGTAGGTAGAGCAGTGGCCTACTGTACCGTACTGCTATATATTATATACTGGTGGTCAGCAAACTGTGCAAAACTGAAATGCACCACAGGTATGGATGGATAGTATAATTGACGACACAGAGGTAGGTAGAGCAGTGGCCTACTGTACCGTACTGCTATATATTATATACTGGTGGTCAGCAAAATTATGCACTGTACTCATACTATATATACTACAATGCAGCACAGATATGGAGCCTTTTTTTCAGGCAGAGAACGTATAATACTGGTGGTCACTGGTCAGCAAAACTCCGCACTGTACTCCTCCTATATAATATTGCTGGTCCCCAGTCCCCACAATAAAGCAGTGTGAGCACATATATGCAGCACACTGAGCACAGATATGGAGCGTTTTTTGGCAGAGAACGTATAATACTGGTGGTCACTGGTCACTGGTCAGCAAAACTCTGCACTGTACTCCTCCTATATAATACTGCTGGTCCCCAGTCCCCACAATAAAGCAGTATGAGCACAGATATATGCAGCACACTGAGCACAGATATGGAGCGTTTTTCAGGCAGAGAACGTATAATACTGGTGGTCACTGGTCAACAAAACTCTGCACTGTACTCCTCCTAAATAATATACTGCTGGTCCCCAGTCCCCACAATAAAGCAGTGTGAGCACAGATATATGCAGCACACTGAGCACAGATATGGAGCGTTTTTTGGCAGAGAACGTATAATACTGGTGGTCACTGGTCACTGGTCAGCAAAACTCTGCACTGTACTCCTCCTATATAATACTGCTGGTCCCCAGTCCCCACAATAAAGCAGTGTGAGCACAGATATATGCAGCACACTGAGCACAGATATGGAGCGTTTTTCAGGCAGAGAACGTATAATACTGGTAGTCACTGGTAAGCAAAACTCTGCACTGTCCTCCTATATAAAAATGGTGGTCCCCAGTCCCCACAATAAAGCAGTGTGAGCACAGATATTTGCAGCACACTGAGCACAGATATGGAGCGTTTTTCAGGCAGAGAACGTATAATACTGGTGGTCACTGGTCAGCAAAACTCTGCACTGTACTCCTCCTATATAATACTGCTGGTCCCCAGTCCCCACAATAAAGCAGTGTGAGCAGATATATGCAGCACACTGAGCACAGATATGGAACGTTTTTCAGGCAGAGAACGTATAATACTGGTAGTCACTGGTCAGCAAAATTCTGCACTGTACTCCTCCTCCTATACAATACTGCTGGTCCCCAGTCCCCACAATAAAGCAGTGTGAGCACAGATATATGCAGCACACCGAGCACAGATATGGAGCGTTTTTCAGGCAGAGAACGTATAATACTGGTGGTCACTGGTCAGCAAAACTCTGCACTGTACTCCTCCTATATAATACTGCTGGTCCCCAGCAGGGGTGTATCTACCCATTGGCCAGGATGGCACTCGCCAGGGGCGCCAGGCAAGGAGGGGGCGCCGCCTGGCGGTGCCGCCCGCGGCAAAAGGGTAGAAGAGTAGTACTGTCAGATTGTACCTGGTGAGAGTCTGTTACTGCCGTCACAGCGCCGGTGTCCGTCTGCACCGCACTGCACTAGTGATCAGACTAGTGTCCGGCAGCACCGCACTTGTAATCAGACTCAAAATAAACTACAGCTCCCAGCAGCCCTTGAGCTGTAGTTTATTTTGAGTCTGATAACAAGTGTGGTGCTGTCGGACACTAGTCTGATCACTAGTGCAGTGCACTGCTGACGGACACCGGCAGTAACACACTCTCATCCAGAGCTGGCCCTAGCCAATAGGCATTATAGGCAAATGTCTAGGGCATCTATTCCCAAGGCTAGGGCCAGCTCTGTTATCGCAGCCAGTCAGGAGGAGAGAGGAGAGTTAAGGGCCCCATACACTTATACGACATGACGGTCCGTCATTTCGTCTAGGATTTCCCTTCAACCCCCCGGCAGCCTCCCAGGCGGCAGGATAGTAAAAGATACATCATATGTGGTCCTTTTGCATACGATGTATCTTTTAATATCCCAGCCATTCCTGCGGGATCCGACATATCACGAGTGCAGCACTCGTGATATGTCTGATCTAGGGTGATCCGATCCGATGCTCACGGGAACGTGCATCGGATCGGATTGGGTGTAAAGCACAATGAAAAAATGCCCAATTTCAGCCAATATATCGGCCCGAATGCCCGAATTGGGGTGAAATCGGGCATTATTGTTCTAGTGTATGGGGCCCTTTAGGACGGAGGCAGCAGCAGCAGCACACAGAGCCGGATCTCTGCTCACACAGGTAGGAAGTGACTTTACTTTCTCTTTCTGCCTGCCCTGTGGCTGAGCACAGAGCTGCAGAGGAAGCCAGACACTGAGCCTGCGGAGCCAGGACCCCGCCCCAGCACTGCAGCATCACTGCACAAAGGTAAGATATGGATGGGATAACGGGGGACTTATGGGGAGAGGAAGGTGGCTAATAACATGGTACTGGGGGGGTGAGACCTATGAGGAGTGGGGGAAGGGGGTAATGACACTGCTATGTGGGAGACCTATGAGGAGTGGGGGAAGGGGGGTAATGACACTGCTATGTGGGAGACCTATGAGGAGTGGGGGAAGGGGGTAATGACACTGCTATGTGGGAGACCTATGAGGAGTGGGGGAAGGGGGGTAATGACACTGCTATGTGGGAGACCTATGAGGAGTGGGGGAAGGGGGGTAATGACACTGCTATGTGGGAGACCTATGAGGAGTGGGGGAAGGGGGGTAATGACACTGCTATGTGGGAGTGGGAGACCTATGAGGAGTGGGGGAAGGGGGGTAATGACACTGCTATGTGGGAGTGGGAGACCTATGAGGAGTGGGGGAAGGGGGGTAATGACACTGCTATGTGGGAGACCTATGAGGAGTGGGGGAAGGGGGGTAATGACACTGCTATGTGGGAGTGGGAGACCTATGAGGAGTGGGGGAAGGGGGGTAATGACACTGCTATGTGGGAGACCTATGAGGAGTGGGGGAATGGGGGTAATGACACTGCTATGTGGGAGTGGGAGACCTATGAGGAGTGGGGGAAGGGGGGTAATGACACTGCTATGTGGGAGACCTATGAGGAGTGGGGGAAGGGGGGTAATGACACTGCTATGTGGGAGTGGGAGACCTATGAGGAGTGGGGGAAGGGGGGTAATGACACTGCTATGTGGGAGTGGGAGACCTATGAGGAGTGGGGGAAGGGGGTAATGACACTGCTATGTGGGAGACCTATGAGGAGTGGGGGAAGGGGGGTAATGACACTGCTATGTGGGAGACCTATGAGGAGTGGGGGAAGGGGGGTAATGACACTGCTATGTGGGAGTGGGAGACCTATGAGGAGTGGGGGAAGGGGGGTAATGACACTGCTATGTGGGAGACCTATGAGGAGTGGGGGAAGGGGGGTAATGACACTGCTATGTGGGAGTGGGAGACCTATGAGGAGTGGGGGAAGGGGGGTAATGACACTGCTATGTGGGAGTGGGAGACCTATGAGGAGTGGGGGAAGGGGGGTAATGACACTGCTATGTGGGAGACCTATGAGGAGTGGGGGAAGGGGGGTAATGACACTGCTATGTGGGAGTGGGAGACCTATGAGGAGTGGGGGAAGGGGGGTAATGACACTGCTATGTGGGAGACCTATGAGGAGTGGGGGAAGGGGGGTAATGACACTGCTATGTGGGAGACCTATGAGGAGTGGGGGAAGGGGGGTAATGACACTGCTATGTGGGAGTGGGAGACCTATGAGGAGTGGGGGAAGGGGGGTAATGACACTGCTATGTGGGAGACCTATGAGGAGTGGGGGAAGGGGGGTAATGACACTGCTATGTGGGAGACCTATGAGGAGTGGGGGAAGGGGGTAATGACACTGCTGTGTGGGAGTGGGAGACCTATGAGGAGTGGGGGAAGGGGGGTAATGACACTGCTATGTGGGAGTGGGAGACCTATGAGGAGTGGGGGAAGGGGGTAATGACACTGCTATGTGGGAGACCTATGGGGAGTGGGGGAAGGGGGTAATGACACTGCTATGTGGGAGACCTATGAGGAGTGGGGGAAGGGGGTAATGACACTGCTATGTGGGAGACCTATGGGCAGTGGGGGAAGGGGGTAATGACACTGCTATGTGGGAGACCTATGAGGAGTGGGGGAAGGGGGGTAATGACACTGCTATGTGGGAGACCTATGAGGAGTGGGGGAAGGGGGGTAATGACACTGCTATGTGGGAGTGGGAGACCTATGAGGAGTGGGGGAAGGGGGGTAATGACACTGCTATGTGGGAGACCTATGAGGAGTGGGGGAAGGGGGGTAATGACACTGCTATGTGGGAGTGGGAGACCTATGAGGAGTGGGGGAAGGGGGGTAATGACACTGCTATGTGGGAGACCTATGAGGAGTGGGGGAAGGGGGGTAATGACTAGAGATGAGCGCCGGAAATTTTTCGGGTTTTGTGTTTTGGTTTTGGGTTCGGTTCCGCGGCCGTGTTTTGGGT
Source organism: Pseudophryne corroboree (assembly GCF_028390025.1). Taxonomy (NCBI): domain Eukaryota; kingdom Metazoa; phylum Chordata; class Amphibia; order Anura; family Myobatrachidae; genus Pseudophryne; species Pseudophryne corroboree. The sequence continues at coordinate 13,032,480 of NC_086448.1, read as the reverse complement.
TCGACCGCGTTTTGGCAAAACCTCACCGAATTTTTTTTGTCGGATTCGGGTGTGTTTTGGATTCGGGTGTTTTTTTCAAAAAACCCTAAAAAACAGCTTAAATCATAGAATTTGGGGGTCATTTTGATCCCAAAGTATTATTAACCTCAAAAACCATAATTTACACTCATTTTCAGTCTATTCTGAATACCTCACACCTCACAATATTATTTTTAGTCCTAAAATTTGCACCGAGGTCGCTGTGTGAGTAAGATAAGCGACCCTAGTGGCCGACACAAACACCGGGCCCATCTAGGAGTGGCACTGCAGTGTCACGCAGGATGTCCCTTCCAAAAAACCCTCCCCAAACAGCACATGACGCAAAGAAAAAAAGAGGCGCAATGAGGTAGCTGACTGTGTGAGTAAGATAAGCGACCCTAGTGGCCGACACAAACACCGGGCCCATCTAGGAGTGGCACTGCAGTGTCACGCAGGATGGCCCTTCCAAAAAACCCTCCCCAAACAGCACATGACGCAAAGAAAAAAAGAGGCGCAATGAGGTAGCTGACTGTGTGAGTAAGATAAGCGACCCTAGTGGCCGACACAAACACCGGGCCCATCTAGGAGTGGCACTGCAGTGTCACGCAGGATGTCCCTTCCAAAAAACCCTCCCCAAACAGCACATGACGCAAAGAAAAAAAGAGGCGCAATGAGGTAGCTGACTGTGTGAGTAAGATAAGCGACCCTAGTGGCCGACACAAACACCGGGCCCATCTAGGAGTGGCACTGCAGTGTCACGCAGGATGGCCCTTCCAAAATACCCTCCCCAAACAGCACATGACGCAAAGAAAAAAAGAGGCGCAATGAGGTAGCTGACTGTGTGAGTAAGATAAGCGACCCTAGTGGCCGACACAAACACCGGGCCCATCTAGGAGTGGCACTGCAGTGTCACGCAGGATGTCCCTTCCAAAAAACCCTCCCCAAACAGCACATGACGCAAAGAAAAAAAGAGGCGCAATGAGGTAGCTGACTGTGTGAGTAAGATAAGCGACCCTAGTGGCCGACACAAACACCGGGCCCATCTAGGAGTGGCACTGCAGTGTCACGCAGGATGGCCCTTCCAAAAAACCCTCCCCAAACAGCACATGACGCAAAGAAAAATAAAAGAAAAAAGAGGTGCAAGATGGAATTGTCCTTGGGCCCTCCCACCCACCCTTATGTTGTATAAACAGGACATGCACACTTTAACCAACCCATCATTTCAGTGACAGGGTCTGCCACACGACTGTGACTGATATGACGGGTTGGTTTGGACCCCCCCCAAAAAAGAAGCAATTAATCTCTCCTTGCACAAACTGGCTCTACAGAGGCAAGATGTCCACCTCATCATCATCCTCCGATATATCACCGTGTACATCCCCCTCCTCACAGATTATCAATTCGTCCCCACTGGAATCCACCATCTCAGCTCCCTGTGTACTTTGTGGAGGCAATTGCTGCTGGTCAATGTCTCCGCGGAGGAATTGATTATAATTCATTTTAATGAACATCATCTTCTCCACATTTTCTGGATGTAACCTCGTACGCCGATTGTTGACAAGGTGAGCGGCGGCACTAAACACTCTTTCGGAGTACACACTTGTGGGAGGGCAACTTAGGTAGAATAAAGCCAGTTTGTGCAAGGGCCTCCAAATTGCCTCTTTTTCCTGCCAGTATAAGTACGGACTGTGTGACGTGCCTACTTGGATGCGGTCACTCATATAATCCTCCACCATTCTTTCAATGTTGAGAGAATCATATGCAGTGACAGTAGACGACATGTCCGTAATCGTTGTCAGGTCCTTCAGTCCGGACCAGATGTCAGCATCAGCAGTCGCTCCAGACTGCCCTGCATCACCGCCAGCGGGTGGGCTCGGAATTCTGAGCCTTTTCCTCGCACCCCCAGTTGCGGGAGAATGTGAAGGAGGAGATGTTGACAGGTCGCGTTCCGCTTGACTTGACAATTTTCTCACCAGCAGGTCTTTCAACCCCAGCAGACTTGTGTCTGCCGGAAAGAGAGATCCAAGGTAGGTTTTAAATCTAGGATCGAGCACGGTGGCCAAAATGTAGTGCTCTGATTTCAACAGATTGACCACCCGTGAATCCTTGTTAAGCGAATTAAGGGCTCCATCCACAAGTCCCACATGCCTAGCGGAATCGCTCCGTGTTAGCTCCTCCTTCAATGTCTCCAGCTTCTTCTGCAAAAGCCTGATGAGGGGAATGACCTGACTCAGGCTGGCAGTGTCTGAACTGACTTCACGTGTGGCAAGTTCAAAGGGCATCAGAACCTTGCACAACGTTGAAATCATTCTCCACTGCACTTGAGACAGGTGCATTCCACCTCCTATATCGTGCTCAATTGTATAGGCTTGAATGGCCTTTTGCTGCTCCTCCAACCTCTGAAGCATATAGAGGGTTGAATTCCACCTCGTTACCACTTCTTGCTTCAGATGATGGCAGGGCAGGTTCAGTAGTTTTTGGTGGTGCTCCAGTCTTCTGTACGTGGTGCCTGTACGCCGAAAGTGTCCCGCAATTCTTCTGGCCACCGACAGCATCTCTTGCACGCCCCTGTCGTTTTTTTAAAAATTCTGCACCACCAAATTCAAGGTATGTGCAAAACATGGGACGTGCTGGAATTTGCCCATATTTAATGCACACACAATATTGCTGGCGTTGTCCGATGCCACAAATCCACAGGAGAGTCCAATTGGGGTAAGCCATTCCGCGATGATCTTCCTCAGTTGCCGTAAGAGGTTTTCAGCTGTGTGCGTATTCTGGAAAGCGGTGATACAAAGCGTAGCCTGCCTAGGAAAGAGTTGGCGTTTGCGAGATGCTGCTACTGGTGCCGCCGCTGCTGTTCTTGCGGCGGGAGTCCATACATCTACCCAGTGGGCTGTCACAGTCATATAGTCCTGACCCTGCCCTGCTCCACTTGTCCACATGTCCGTGGTTAAGTGGACATTGGGTACAACTGCATTTTTTAGGACACTGGTGAGTCTTTTTCTGACGTCCGTGTACATTCTCGGTATCGCCTGCCTAGAGAAGTGGAACCTAGATGGTATTTGGTAACGGGGGCACACTGCCTCAATAAATTGTCTAGTTCCCTGTGAACTAACGGCGGATACCGGACGCACGTCTAACACCAACATAGTTGTCAAGGCCTCAGTTATCCGCTTTGCAGCAGGATGACTGCTGTGATATTTCATCTTCCTCGCAAAGGACTGTTGGACAGTCAATTGCTTACTGGAAGTAGTACAAGTGGGCTTACGACTTCCCCTCTGGGATGACCATTGACTCCCAGCATCAACAACAGCAGCGCCAGCAGCAGTAGGCGTTACACGCAAGGATGCATCGGAGGAATCCCAGGCAGGAGAGGACTCGTCAGAATTGCCAGTGACATGGCCTGCAGGACTATTGGCATTCCTGGGGAAGGAGGAAATTGACACTGAGGGAGTTGGTGGGGTGGTTTGCGTGAGCTTGGTTACAAGAGGAAGGGATTTACTGGTCAGTGGACTGCTTCCGCTGTCGGCCAAAGTTTTTGAACTTGTCACTGACTTATTATGAATGCGCTGCAGGTGACGTATAAGGGAGGATGTTCCGAGGTGGTTAACGTCCTTACCCCTACTTATTACAGCTTGACAAAGGGAACACACGGCTTGACAAATGTTGTCCGCATTTCTGGTGAAATACTTCCACACCGAAGAGCTGATTTTTTTGGTATTTTCACCAGGCATGTCAACGGCCATATTCCTCCCACGGACAACAGGTGTCTCCCCGGGTGCCTGACTTAAACAAACCACCTCACCATCAGAATCCTCCTGGTCAATTTCCTCCCCAGCGCCAGCAACACCCATATCCTCCTCATCCTGGTGTACTTCAACACTGACATCTTCAATCTGACTATCAGGAACTGGACTGCGGGTGTTCCTTCCAGCACTTGCAGGGGGCGTGCAAATGGTGGAAGGCGCATGCTCTTCACGTCCAGTGTTGGGAAGGTCAGGCATCGCAACCGACACAATTGGACTCTCCTTGTGGATTTGGGATTTCGAAGAACGCACAGTTCTTTGCGGTGCTACTGCTTTTGCCAGCTTGAGTCTTTTCATTTTTCTAGCGAGAGGCTGAGTGCCTCCATCCTCATGTGAAGCTGAACCACTAGCCATGAACATAGGCCAGGGCCTCAGCTGTTCCTTGCCACTCCGTGTGGTAAATGGCATATTGGCAAGTTTACGCTTCTCCTCCGACAATTTTATTTTAGGTTTTGGAGTCCTTTTTTTACTGATATTTGGTGTTTTGGATTTGACATGCTCTGTACTATGCCATTGGGCATCGGCCTTGGCAGACGACGTTGCTGGCATTTCATCGTCTCGGCCATGACTAGTGGCAGCAGCTTCAGCACGAGGTGGAAGTGGATCTTGATCTTTCCCTAATTTTGGAACCTCAACATTTTTGTTCTCCATATTTTAATAGGCACAACTAAAAGGCACCTCAGGTAAACAATGGAGATGGATGGATACTAGTATACAATTATGGATGGACTGCCGAGTGCCGACACAGAGGTAGCTACAGCCGTGGACTATTGTACTGTACTGTGTCTGCTGCTAATATAGACTGGATGATAATGAGATGTAGTATGTAAAAAGAAGAAAAAAAAAACCACGGGTAGGTGGTATACAATTATGGACGGACTGCCGAGTGCCGACACAGAGGTAGCTACAGCCGTGGACTACCGTACTGTGTCTGCTGCTAATATAGACTGGTTGATAAAGAGATGTAGTATGTATGTATAAAGAAGAAAGAAAAAAAAACCACGGGTAGGTGGTATACAATTATGGACGGACTGCCGAGTGCCGACACAGAGGTAGCTACAGCCGTGGACTACCGTACTGTGTCTGCTGCTAATATAGACTGGTTGATAAAGAGATGTAGTAAGTATGTATAAAGAAGAAAGAAAAAAAAAACACGGGTAGGTGGTATACAATTATGGATGGACTGCCGAGTGCCGACACAGAGGTAGCTACAGCCGTGGACTACCGTACTGTACTGTGTCTGCTGCTAATATAGACTGGATGATAATGAGATGTAGTATGTATAAAGAAGAAAGAAAAAAAAACCACGGGTAGGTGGTATACAATTATGGATGGACTGCCGAGTGCCGACACAGAGGTAGCTACAGCCGTGGACTACCGTACTGTGTCTGCTGCTAATATAGACTGGTTGATAATGAGATGTAGTATGTATAAAGAAGAAAGAAAAAAAAAAACCACGGGTAGGTGGTATACAATTATGGACGGACTGCCGAGTGCCGACACAGAGGTAGCTACAGCCGTGGACTACCGTACTGTACTGTGTCTGCTGATAATATAGACTGGATGATAATGAGATGTAGTATGTATAAAGAAGAAAGAAAAAAAAAACCACGGGTAGGTGGTATACAATTATGGATGGACTGCCGAGTGCCGACACAGAGGTAGCTACAGCCGTGGACTACCGTACTGTACTGTGTCTGCTGCTAATATAGACTGGATGATAATGAGATGTAGTATGTATAAAGAAGAAAGAAAAAAAACCCACGGGTAGGTGGTATACAATTATGGATGGACTGCCGAGTGCCGACACAGAGGTAGCTACAGCCGTGGACTACCGTACTGTGTCTGCTGCTAATATAGACTGGTTGATAATGAGATGTAGTATGTATAAAGAAGAAAGAAAAAAAAACCACGGGTAGGTGGTATACAATTATGGACGGACTGCCGAGTGCCGACACAGAGGTAGCTACAGCCGTGGACTACCGTACTGTACTGTGTCTGCTGCTAATATAGACTGGATGATAATGAGATGTAGTATGTATAAAGAAGAAAGAAAAAAAAAACCACGGGTAGGTGGTATACAATTATGGATGGACTGCCGAGTGCCGACACAGAGGTAGCTACAGCCGTGAACTACCGTACTGTGTCTGCTGCGACTGGATGATAAATAATGATATAAAAAATATATATATATCACTACTGCAGCCGGACAGGTATATATTATATAATGACGGACCTGCTGGACACTGTCTGTCAGCAGAATGAGTTTTTTATTTTATAGAATAAAAAAACACCACACAAGTCACACGACGTGTGTTTAACTTTTACAGGCAGACATTCACAATACAATATAGTATACTATATACTGGTGGTCAGGTCACTGGTCAGTCACACTGGCAGTGGCACTCCTGCAGAAAAAAAGTGTGCACTGTTTAATTTTAATATGTACTCCTGGCTCCTGCTATAACCTAACTGCTCCCCAGTCTCCCCCACAATTAAGCTGTGTGAGCACAGTCAGATATTATACATAGATGATGCAGCAGCACACTGGGCTGAGCACAGATATGGTATGTGACTGAGTCACTGTGTATCGTTTTTTCAGGCAGAGAACGGATTATATTAAATAATATAAAACTGCACTGGTGGTCACTGGTCAGTCACTAGTATAACTAACTAATACTATCAGCAAAATTCTGCACTCTCTGTCTGAGTACTCCTCCTAAGCTCCAGTAAATGAAGTGTCACTGTCTCACTCTGTCACTAGTATAACTAACTAATACTATCAGCAAAATTCTGCACTCTCTGTCTGAGTACTCCTCCTAAGCTCCAGTAAATTAAGTGTCACTGTCTCACTCTCACTCTCCTAAGTATCTATTTCTTCTCTAAACGGAGAGGACGCCAGCCACGTCCTCTCACTATCAATCTCAATGCACGTGTAAAATGGCGGCGACGCGCGGCTCCTTATATAGAATCCGAGTCTCGCGATAGAATCCGAGCCTCGCGAGAATCCGACAGCGTCATGATGACGTTCGGGCGCGCTCGGGTTAACCGAGCAAGGCGGGAAGATCCGAGTCGCTCGGACCCGTGTAAAAAAACATGAAGTTCGGGCGGGTTCGGATTCAGAGGAACCGAACCCGCTCATCTCTAGTAATGACACTGCTATGTGGGAGACCTATGAGGAGTGGGGGAAGGGGGGTAATGACACTGCTATGTGGGAGTGGGAGACCTATGAGGAGTGGGGGAAGGGGGGTAATGACACTGCTATGTGGGAGACCTATGAGGAGTGGGGGAAGGGGGGTAATGACACTGCTATGTGGGAGACCTATGAGGAGTGGGGGAAGGGGGTAATGACACTGCTATGTGGGAGTGGGAGACCTATGAGGAGTGGGGGAAGGGGGGTAATGACACTGCTATGTGGGAGACCTATGAGGAGTGGGGGAAGGGGGGTAATGACACTGCTATGTGGGAGACCTATGAGGAGTGGGGGAAGGGGGTAATGACACTGCTGTGTGGGAGTGGGAGACCTATGAGGAGTGGGGGAAGGGGGGTAATGACACTGCTATGTGGGAGTGGGAGACCTATGAGGAGTGGGGGAAGGGGGTAATGACACTGCTATGAGGGGAGACCTATGAGGAGTGGGAGAAGGGGGGTAATGACACTGCTGTGGGGGAGACCTATGATGAGTGGGGGAAGAGGGGTAATGACACTGCTATGTGGGAGTGGGAGACCTATGGGGAATGGGGGAAGAGGGGTAATGACACTACTATGTGGGAGTGGGAGACCTATGGGGAATGGGGGAAGAGGGTAATGACACTGCTATGAGGGGAAGAACTATAGAAAGTGGGGCACAGGGGAATATGACACTGTTATTGGGGAGAGACATGGGGGTGTAGGAGATGCTGATAACACTGCTATTAGGGGGTAGGGCATGAGGCAGAGACACATGGGGAGTGGGGGCTCGGGGGCTAATTGCTCTGCAATGGGGGAGGGGGCATAGGCATGCACACAGTGGGTGGCATGTGTGCACAGGCACACCCTGATGTTGTTAATATAGAACCAGCCCTGGCCAGCACTTGCTGACTAATTACACATAATACACACTATGCAGTCACAATGTGCGGGTACCATCTCTTCCCGGCTCCCATTGTGACACTGTCTGCCGTGATTCCTATCCTGCCAATGGAGCGGACACTGCATACCAGGAGAAGGTTCTGTGTGTGAGCTGTACTGGCTGATAGGGGGAGATCTGTCTTAGGGGGATGGGGGAATCTTCTATATTGGGAGGAGATGGCTATTCTGTGCTAAGGGAGATAATGTGTCTGAAAGGAAGGGGGATCCCTGTACTAGGGGGTAATAATCTGAGGGAGCAAGGTGCAGGTGTAAGGGAGTGAAGCGCAGGTGTGGAGAATAGAAGGTGAGAGCAAGGTACAGGGGTGAGACATGGAAGGTGGGAGTGAGGTGTAGGGGAGATAGAAGGTGGGACCAAGGTACAGGTGTGGGAGATGGAAGGTGGGAGCGAGGTGCAGGGGAGATAGAAGGTGGGAGTGAAGAAGAGGTGTAAGAGATGGAAGGTGGGAGCGAGGTGCAGGGAAGATGGAAGGTGGGAGCGAGGTGTAGGGAGATAGAAGGTGGGACCAAGGCACAGGTGTGGGAGATGGAAGGTGGGAGCGAGGTGCAGGGGAGATCGAAGGTGGGAGTGAAGAAGAGGTGTAAGAGATGGAAGGTGGGAGCGAGGTGCAGGGAAGATGGAAGGTGGGAGCGAGGTGTAGGGAGATAGAAGGTGGGACCAAGGCACAGGTGTGGGAGATGGAAGGTGGGAGCGAGGTGCAGGGGAGATCGAAGGTGGGAGTGAAGAAGAGGTGTAAGAGATGGAAGGTGGGAGCGAGGTGCAGGGGAGATGGAAGGTGGGAGCGAGGTGTAGGGGAGATAGAAGGTGGGACCAAGGTACATGTGTGGGAGATGGAAGGTGGGAGCGAGGTGCAGGGGAGATGGAAGGTGGGAGTGAAGAAGAGGTGTAAGAGATGGAAGGTGGGAGCGAGGTGCAGGGGAGATGGAAGGTGGGAGCGAGGTGTAGGGGAGATAGAAGGTGGGACCAAGGTACATGTGTGGGAGATGGAAGGTGGGAGCGAGGTGTAGGGGAGATGGAAGGTGGAAGCGAGGTGCAGGGGAGACGGAAGGTGGGAGTGAAGAAGAGGTGTGGGAGATGGAAGGTGGGAGTGAGGTACATGTGTAATGTGAGAGATGGAAGGAGGGAGTGAGGTACATGGGTGATAGAGGGAGGGAGTGGGAGGTGCAGCGGTGAGACTGAGAGATGGAATGAGGGACTGAAAACTACAGGGTTAAAGAGGAACAGGGAGCATGAGAGGTGCAAGGGGGTAAGTAAGGGAAGGAGGAAGTTCAGGCAGGGGTGACATATGAGACATTAAGGCGTTTGGCATCCTGGCAGTCGGAAAGCTGACGCCAGCATCCCGAAACTGCTCGGAATGCTGATGCTGGCATCCCAACATAGATAGAGATGCAGAAAGCCAAAATCCGGATCAAGTTGGTGCCAAAGTCTCCACTGGCAAGCCGCGTGGGAGGGTTAGGGTTAGGCTGCGAGGGTGGGAGGGTCAGGGTTAGGCTGCAGGGAGGGAGATTAGGAAGGGTTGTTTAGGGTTAGGCACCACTGAAGAGGCTGGGGGAGGTTAAAGTCAGACTGTGGGAAAGGTGGGTTAGGATTAGGGGGGAGGGATGGTGTAATGTTAATACGAGATACTACTGTGTGGCATAATTTGAATTGGAACCACTATTGTGTATATGCCCTTCCCCCACAAGACCATGCCCCATTTCCAGTACTCACACCCTAATTCAAATGTGTGTAGGGGGTTAGGGCGCCTGCCCCTTACTTTGCCAGGGGCGCTCGGACCCCTAGATACACCCCTGGTCCCCAGTCCCCACAATAAAGCAGTGTGAGCACAGATATATGCAGCACACTGAGCACAGATATGGAGCGTTTTTCAGGCAGAGAACGTATAATACTGGTGGTCACTGGTCACTGGTCAGCAAAACTCTGCACTGTCCTCCTCCTATATAAGACTGGTGGTCCCCAGTCCCCACAATAAAGCAGTGTGAGCACAGATATTTGCAGCACACTGAGCACAGATATGGAGCGTTTTTCAGGCAGAGAACGTATAATACTGGTGGTCACTGGTCACTGGTCAGCAAAACTCTGCACTGTACTCCTCCTATATAATACTGCTGGTCCCCAGTCCCCACAATAAAGCAGTGTGAGCACAGATATATGCAGCACACTGAGCACAGATATGGAGAGTTTTTCAGGCAGAGAACGTATAATACTGGTGTTCACTGGTCAGCAAAACTCTGCACTGTACTCCTCCTATATAATACTGCTGGTCCCCAGTCCCCACAATAAAGCAGTGTGAGCAGATATATGCAGCACACTGAGCACAGATATGGAGCGTTTTTCAGGCAGAGAACGTATAATTCTGGTGGTCACTGGTCACTGGTCAGCAAAACTCTGCACTGTACTCCTCCTATATAATACTGCTGGTCCCCAGAATAAAGCTGTGAGCACAGATATTTGCAGCCTCCTGAACATAGAAACTGAGAGGACCCCAGCCATGTCCTCTCACTATCATTTCCAATGCACGAGTGAAAAATGGCGCCGACGCGCGGTTCCTTATATAAAATCCGAATCTCGCGAGAATCCGACAGCGGGATGATGACGTTCGGGCGCGCTCGGGTTAACCGAGCAAGGCGGGAGGATCCGAGTTACTCGGACCCGTGCAAAAAAAGGTGAAGTTCAGGCGGGTTCGGATTCCGAGGAACCGAACCCGCTCATCACTACAGTATATACGCCAACCTCATCAGATGCGGTGTCTGGGACATTGGTAGATTGTGAGGAAGTAATTGCCCGATTAGGGGACCCCGTGGTCTTGGGTGGGCGAGGGTTAGATTTCTGTTTAGTCAGTGAGTGGTTCAATTGCTGTAACTGAGAGGACAGTTGATCAGCCCATTGCGGATTAACCGCAGGGACCATGGCCCTCATTCCGAGTTTTTCGCTCATTATTTTTCTTCGCATCGCAGCGATTTTCCGCAAACTGCGCATGCGCAATGTTCGCACAGCGGCTGCGCCAAGTAAATTTGCTAAGAAGTTTGGTATTTTACTCACGGCTTAACGAAGAAATTTCTTCGTTCTGGTGATCGTTGTGTGATTGACAGGAAGTGGGTGTTTCTGGGCGGAAACTGGCCGTTTTATGGGTGTGTGTGAAAAAACGCTGCCGTTTCTGGGAAAAACGCGGGAGTGGCTGGAGAAACGGGGGAGTGTCTGGGCGAACGCTGTGTGTGACGTCAAACCAGGAACGAAAAGGACTGAACTGATCGCAGTGGCAGAGTAAGTATCGAGCTACTCGGAAACTGCACTGAAATTTCTGATCGCTATTCTATTCGCTATTTTGCGAATCTTTCGTTCGCAATTCTGCAAAGCTAAGATTCACTCCCAGTAGGCGGCGGCTTAACGTGTGCAATGCTGCTAAAAGCAGCTAGCGAGCGAACAACTCGGAATGAGGGCCCATAAGCGGTTGTACCCAGTGGCGTAACTACTGCCCCCGCAGCCCTCGCGGTGGCTTGGGGGCGAGGGGCTGCGGGGGCGCCATCACTGATTTAGAGCAGATTGACATGCGGACGAGCGTCCGCATGTCAATCTGTTGTCACTAACCCTCCCTGCTGTAAGGAGGGACACTGAGGGCACAGCGCGCGCCTCTCCTGTGTCCCTCCTGCGTCTCTGGCGGGTCTAGTACAGGAAGTGCCGTTCGTGAGCTCTGATTGGCTCACGAACTGGCACTTCCTTTAATAGACCCGCCGGAGACCCAGGAGGGACACAGGAGAGGCACGCGCTGTGCCCTCCGTGTCCCTCCTTCACAGCAGCGGGGGAGAGTGGGGGAGAGGGGGGGGGCACTGGGGGAGCATATGTGGCACTGAGGGGGCATGTATGGCACTGGGGGCATGTGAGTACCTGGCACCGTGGGGGAATATCTGGCACTGGGGACATATGTGGCACTGGGAGCACAGCCCTAGCAACAAGCACTACCCCCTGGCAACGAGCATGACACCCAGTGCATGAAACCCCTGGCAACGAGCATGACACCCAGTGCATGAAACACCTGGCAACGAGCATGACACCCTGAGCATGAAAACCCCTGGCACCATGCATGGAACCAAGAGCATGAAACCCCTGGCAATGAGCAGGTAATTAAAAGTAATTAGAAGCCTTACTGTAGGACTTAATGTGTAATGGGCATTACGGTGTGTGGCATAATGTATCACGGACATTGCGGTGTGTGTCATAATGTGTCACAGCCATTACGGTGTGTGGCATACTATATCACTGGCATTGTGGTATGTGGTATAATGTCTCAGGGGCATTGCAGTGTGGCATAATGTATAACGGGCATTGCGGTGTGTGGCATAGGGTATAACGGGCATTGCGGTATGTGTCACAGGCATTACGGTGTATGGTATACTATATCACGGGCATTGTGATATGTGGTATAATGTCTCAGGGTCATTGCAGTGTGTGTCATAATGTGTCACAGGCATTGTATGTGCTATAATGTATCAGGGGCATTGCAGTGTGTGGCATAATGTATCACGGACATTGCGGTGTGTGTCATAATGTGTCACAGACATTGTATGTGCTATAATGTATCAGGGGCATTGCAGTGTGTAGCATAATGTATAACGGGCATTGCGATTCATGTCATAATGTGTCACAGGCATTACGGTGTGTGGCATAATGTGTCGGGGGCATTACGGTGTGTGCATATTGTGTTATGTGCATTATTGTGTGTGGCATAATGTCTAAGGGCCATTGCAGTATGTGGCATAATGTATACTGGGCATTACTATAAGGAGGAAAAATGACAAATAATGTAAGGGGCATGAATCAGGTTTATTTTTCTTTCCTGTGGTGGCCAACGTCTGGGCGTGCAGGTTGCAAAACTGGGTTATAAGGTAGTCTTTTCCTGCAATGCCACGCCCCTGCATGAAAAGCCACGCCCATTCCAACTAAGCCACGCCCCTTTTTGCGGCGCATGCCTTCGGTGTGCGCATGTTTGTCCCTTTAATAGTGCCAATTATGAGGGATGGTGGATGGGGTGGGGGGGGGGGGGGGGGGGGCGCCAAACAATTATTTTGGCTTGGGGGAGAAAAATTTCTAGTTACGCCACAGGAGGTCCCATAAGTCTAGTTACTACTTACTAGCATACTCAATAGCATGGAAAAAGTAGCCCAAGGTGGGTCATTTTGAACCCCCGTTGCTACGGTCCCACTGGAAGGTAAGAAACCCCCGGAATCAGAACCCTTAGCTGCTATATTCTCCTCAAACGTGTCTGCAGCGTCACCACCACGCAATGTGGGATCAGCCCCAGCTCCGTCTCCCCTTGTAGCTGACATATCTGAAAGCTCAATGCGAGGCAATCCAGTACAATATCAGCAGCACAATACCTGACAAGAACCCCCTGTGTAGTGCTTCTCAGGGCTGTCCCCTGTTGTATGCCTGCACTGCATGGCACCAACTACAAAACTGAGCTCCTGTGCATGGAGGTGGGGTTATAGAGGAGGCAGTGCTATGCATTCTGGGAAGAAGGTCAAAGCTTTTAGCCTGTTGGTGCCTCGGATCAAGATCCTAGTCTACACCCCAATGTCATTCCCTGTGGAGCCCAGTGGAGCCCGCAGCAGAAAAGCAGTGTGAGGAGCCGCACTGTGAGAGACAGCAGCACTGAGGTGAGGAAAAGCAGTGTGAGGAGACAGCAGTGCTGAGGTGAGGAAAAGCAGTGTGAGGAGACAGCAGTGCTGAGGTGAGGAAAAGCAGTGTGAGGAGCCGCACTGTGAGAGACAGCAGTGCTGAGGTGAGGAAAAGCAGTGTTAGGAGCCGCACTGTGAGAGACAGCAGCGCTGAGTTGAGGAAAAGCAGTGTAAGAGACAGAAGTGCTGAGGTGAGGAAAAGCAGTGTGAGGAGCCGCACTGTGAGAGACAGCAGCGCTGAGGTGAGGAAAAGCAGTGTGAGGAGACAGCAGTGCTGAGGTGAGGAAAAGCAGTGTGAGGAGACAGCAGTGCTGAGGTGAGGAAAAGCAGTGTGAGGAGCCGCACTGTGACAGACAGCAGTGCTGAGGTGAGGAAAAGCAGTGTGAGGAGCCGCACTGTGAGAGACAGAAGTGCTTAGGTGAGGAAAAGCAGTGGGAGGAGCCGCACTGTGACAGACAGCAGCGCTGAGGTGAGGAAAAGCAGTGTGAGGAGCCGCACTGTGAGAGACAGAAGTGCTGAGGTGAGGAAAAGCAGTGTGAGGAGCCGCACTGTGAGAGACAGCAGTGCTGAGGTGAGGAAAAGAAGTGTGAGGAGCCGCACTGTGAGAGACAGAAGTGCTGAGGTGAGGAAAATTAGTGTGAGGAGCCACATTGTGAGAGACAGAAGTGCTGAGGTGAGGAAGAGCAGTGTGAGGAGCCACGGTGTGACAGACAGCAGCGCTGAGGTGAGGAAAAGCAGTGTGAGGAGCCACGGTGTGACAGACAGCAGTGCTGAGGTGAGGAAAAGCAGTGTGAGGAGCCACACTGTGACAGACAGCAGCGCTGAGGTGAGGAAAAGCAGTGTGAGGAGCCGCACTGTGAGAGACAGAAGTGCTGAGGTGAGGAAAAGCAGTGTGAGGAGCCGCACTGTGACAGACAGCAGCGCTGAGGTGAGGAAAAGCAGTGTGAGGAACCACGGTGTGACAGACAGCAGTGCTGAGGTGAGGAAAAGAAGTGTGAGGAGCCGCACTGTGAGAGACAGAAGTGTAGAGGTGAGGAAAATTAGTGTGAGGAGCCACATTGTGAGAGACAGAAGTGCTGAGGTGAGGAAGAGCAGTGTGAGGAGCCACGGTGTGACAGACAGCAGCGCTGAGGTGAGGAAGAGCAGTGTGAGGAACCACGGTGTGACAGACAGCAGGGCCGAAACTAGGATTTCTGTCACCCGGGGCAAGGTAGTCATTTGACACCCCCCCCCCCCCGCAAAAAAAAAAAAATTATTTTACAATAAATGAATAAAAATAATAAAATAAAAAATAAATAAATAAATAAATGAATAAAAATATTATATATATATACATATATATATATATATATATATATATATCTCTTTCAGAACTTTTTAACCTGAAAAACTGCCTTTTCTAACATAAATTTCATATCCAGGAAAAAGTGTCCCCATTTTACACATTGCGGCAGGAAAAAGTGTCCCCATTTTACACATTGCGGCAGGAAAAAGTGTCCCCATTTTACACATTGCGGCAGGAAAAAGTGTCCCCATTTTACACATTGCGGCAGGCACGTGTCCCCATTTTACACAGTAAGCTGGCAAGTGTCCCCATTTTACACAGTACGCTGGCAAGTGTCCCCATTTTACACAGTACGCTGGCAAGTGTCCCCATTTTACACATTGCGGCAGGCACAGGTCCCCATTTTACACAGTACGCAGGCACAGGTCCCCATTTTACACAGTACGCTGGCAAGTGTCCCCATTTTACACAGTACGCTGGCACAGGTCCCCATTTTACACAGTACGCTGGCACAGGTCCCCATTTTACACAGTACGCTGGCACAGGTCCCCATTTTACACAGTACGCTGGCAAGTGTCCCCATTTTACACAGTACGCTGGCACAGGTCCCCATTTTACACAGTACGCTGGCACAGGTCCCCATTTTACACAGTACGCTGGCACAGGTCCCCATTTTACACAGTATGCTGGCACAGGTCCCCATTTTACACAGTACGCAGGCACAGGTCCCCATTTTACACAGTACGCAGGCACAGGTCCCCATTTTAAACATTACGGCAGGTGGTGGGGAGAGGGAGGGAGAGAGAGAGAGAGAGGAAGGGAGAGGGGCTGACTTACATTTGAAGCGGTTCTCGCCGCTCTTCAGCCGCCTCTCCCTCCTCGTCTGCGCGGCTCCGGGCTCCCCCTTCAGTTCTCCCTCCTCCGGCGGGGTTTCGTTGAATGACGCGTTTGCGCCGTGACGTCACGACGCAATCGCGTCATTCCGCGAAACCCCGCCCCCCGAGCTGGGCACTCGGGAGAAGGGGGTTTAAAAGTGCCGCGGCGGTGTTTGGGGGTCTCGGCGCCCCCTCCAATCCGGCGCCCAGGTCACCTGCCCCCCTAGCCCCCCCCTAGTTTCGGCCCTGCAGACAGCAGTGCTGAGGTGAGGAAAAGCAGTGGGAGGAGCCACACTGTGACAGACAGCAGTGCTGAGGTGACGAAAAGCAGTGTGAGGAGCCGCACTGTGACAGACAGCAGCGCTGAGGTGAGGAAAAGCAGTGTGAGGAGCCACGGTGTGACAGACAGCAGTGCTGAGGTGAGGAAAAGAAGTGTGAGGAGCCGCACTGTGAGAGACAGAAGTGCTGAGGTGAGGAAAATTAGTGTGAGGAGCCACATTGTGAGAGACAGAAGTGCTGAGGTGAGGAAGAGCAGTGTGAGGAGCCACGGTGTGACAGACAGCAGTGCTGAGGTGAGGAAAAGCAGTGGGAGGAGCCACACTGTGACAGACAGCAGTGCTGAGGTGACGAAAAGCAGTGCGAGGAGCCGCACTGTGACAGACAATAGTGCTGACAGGCTCCACTGGCACAGAGTACCAGACTTTTACAGAGGGACAGATAAACCCCTGTTGTTGTATTACCTGTCTCCAGCCAGACCCCAGCGGTTGATGATGACATAGCGGGAAGCGCCAAACAGCAGCGGTGAACCCCCGGCAGTGACAGTGGACACAGAGGTGGACTTTCCTCCCCTGAAGGATGGCAAAGAAGGCGGCACAAGCCCATGTTAGGCAGGTTTGGGAGTGTTGCTCTGCCAGCACTGGCAGGACGCAGTACAAGTAACTGAAGAAGTACTGCAGTACTACACCCAGATATTACATAGCAGGGAAGTCACAGTTTACCCTATAAAGTCTAGTCACACAGAGAGAGATAACTGTTCCCATTAAATTGCTGAAGGACACAAACTTGGAACAAATTGTTTGCAAAGTAGTTAGGAAACGTCCCGCCATTTCCCTGCACCCAATCACGCTGCAATACAGTGCAGGTCGCAGGCCAGCACTACAGCAGCCGCGAGTGTGCATTTGGCTGCTGCCTGCGTGTGCAGCATGTTGTGTGGCGTGAGGGGGTGCCACCCGTGGATTCTGGGAACCGCACTGCCGGTGGCTGCTGCGTGTGAGTGCAGCCGGATGTGGGGTGTGTTGGCGGGGGTGCTGGCCGCGGAACACAATGCTCTGTGGATAGGAGGTTGGTATGGTGCGATACGGGTGAGTGTGTTGGGGGGGGTGGGGGGTGTTAAAGAGGGGATGCTGGAACCCGCTGAAGAATTCATGGGGGATTGATGTAATGTGTACTGAAGGGGGTGGGGGGGCTGTTGTATAGTTATGGCTAAAACCAAGTTGGAGGCCGGACATCTGATGTCACTATGAGCAAGGACCGAACAAGTTACCCACAATGTACCCTCGAGAGCTAGCTTCGCACGCCACCAGGTTACTAAAGGGAGTAGTTGGTGGCGTAGATAGTAATTGAACTATCCCGCTGGCCTAGCTCCTCTCGCTGACATCAGAGGTCCTTTCTCCAACTTGGTTCTAGCATCTACCGCTGTTGTATGCTTGCTGTGCCTTCCTCCTAGCTCTCCTGTATATAATATATATGTATGTAGTAGTATGTATATATTAGAGATGAGCGGGTTCGGTTCTCCGAGATCCGAACCCCCCCCGAACTTCACCCATTTTACACGGTTCCGAGGCAGCCTCGGATCTTCCCGCCTTGCTCGGTTAACCCAAACACGCCAGAACGTCATCATCCCGCTGTCGGATTCTCGCGAGATTCGTATTCTATATAAAGATCCGCGCGTCGCCGCCATTTTCACTCCTGCATTAGAGATTGTACGGAGAGGACGTGGCTGCGTTCCCTCCCTGAAAAGCTCCGTAATCTGTGCTTAGTGTACTGCAAATATCTGTGCTCAGTGTGCTGAAAATATCTGATCAGTGTGCTTTATTGTGGGGACTGGGGACCACCAGTATATAATTATACTTATAGTCGTACAGTACAGTAGGCCATTGCTGTATCTTGCAGCTCTGTGTCACTGCAAGTATCCATTCCATATCTGTGCTGCATTTTTGTGAGCAGTATATATAGTAGTACAGTGCAGCATTTTGGTGACCCAACAGTATATAGAGGGTAATTCCAAGTTGATCACAGCAGGAAATTTTTTAGCAGTTGGGCAAAACCATGTGCACTGCAGGGGGGCAGATATAACATGTGCAGAGAGAGTTAGATTTGGGTGGGTTATTTTGTTTCTGTGCAGGGTAAATACTGGCTGCTTTATTTTTACACTGCAATTTAGATTGCAGATTGAACTCACCCCACCCAAATCTATCTCTCTCTGCACATGTTATATCTGCCTCCCTGCAGTGCACATGGTTTTGCCCAACTGCTAACAAAGTTCCTGCTGCGATCAACTCGGAATTACCCCCATAGTTGTGTACACACTGTACAGTAGGCCATTGCTGTATCTTGCAGCTCCGTGTCACTGCAAGTATCCATTCCATATCTGTGCAGCATTTTTGTGAGCAGTATATATAGTATTACAGTGCAGCATTTTGGTGACCCAACAGTATATAGTTGTACAGTACAGTAGGCCATTGCTGTATCTTGCAGCTCTGTGTCACTGCAAGTATCCATTCCATATCTGTGCAGCATTTTTGTGAGCAGTATATATAGTATTACAGTGCAGCATTTTGGTGACCCAACAGTATATAGTTGTACAGTACAGTAGGCCATTGCTGTATCTTGCAGCTCCGTGTCACTGCAAGTATCCATTCCATATCTGTGCAGCATTTTTGTGAGCAGTATATATAGTATTACAGTGCAGCATTTTGGTGACCCAACAGTATATAGTTGTACAGTACAGTAGGCCATTGCTGTATCTTGCAGCTCCGTGTCACTGCAAGTATCCATTCCATATCTGTGCAGCATTTTTGTGAGCAGTATATATAGTATTACAGTGCAGCATTTTGGTGACCCAACAGTATATAGTTGTACAGTACAGTAGGCCATTGCTGTATCTTGCAGCTCCGTGTCACTGCAAGTATCCATTCCATATCTGTGCAGCATTTTTGTGAGCAGTATATATAGTATTACAGTGCAGCATTTTGGTGACCCAACAGTATATAGTTGTACAGTACAGTAGGCCATTGCTGTATCTTGCAGCTCCGTGTCACTGCAAGTATCCATTCCATATCTGTGCAGCATTTTTGTGAGCAGTATATATAGTATTACAGTGCAGCATTTTGGTGACCCAACAGTATATAGTTGTACAGTACAGTAGGCCATTGCTGTATCTTGCAGCTCCGTGTCACTGCAAGTATCCATTCCATATCTGTGCAGCATTTTTGTGAGCAGTATATATAGTATTACAGTGCAGCATTTTGGTGACCCAACAGTATATAGTTGTACAGTACAGTAGGCCATTGCTGTATCTTGCAGCTCCGTGTCACTGCAAGTATCCATTCCATATCTGTGCAGCATTTTTGTGAGCAGTATATATAGTATTACAGTGCAGCATTTTGGTGACCCAACAGTATATAGTTGTACAGTACAGTAGGCCATTGCTGTATCTTGCAGCTCCGTGTCACTGCAAGTATCCATTCCATATCTGTGCAGCATTTTTGTGAGCAGTATATATAGTATTACAGTGCAGCATTTTGGTGACCCAACAGTATATAGTTGTACAGTACAGTAGGCCATTGCTGTATCTTGCAGCTCCGTGTCACTGCAAGTATCCATTCCATATCTGTGCAGCATTTTTGTGAGCAGTATATATAGTATTACAGTGCAGCATTTTGGTGACCCAACAGTATATAGTTGTACAGTACAGTAGGCCATTGCTGTATCTTGCAGCTCCGTGTCACTGCAAGTATCCATTCCATATCTGTGCAGCATTTTTGTGAGCAGTATATATAGTATTACAGTGCAGCATTTTGGTGACCCAACAGTATATAGTTGTACAGTACAGTAGGCCATTGCTGTATCTTGCAGCTCTGTGTCACTGCAAGTATCCATTTCATATCTGTGCTGCATTATTGTGAGCAGTATATAGTAGGACAGTGCAGCATTTTGGTGACCCAACAGTATATAGTTGTACAGTACAGTAGGCCATTGCTCTATCTTGCAGCTCTGTGTCACTGCAAGTATCCATTTCATATCTGTGCTGCATTATTGTGAGCAGTATATAGTTGGACAGTGCAGAATTTTGGTGACCAGCAGTATACATATATAGTACAGTATAGTAGGCCATTGCTCTATCTTGCAGCTCTGTGTCACTTCTAGTATCCTGATCAGTGCTCAATATCTGCTGCATTGTTGTGACCAGTATGTATACTGTACTGTGCGACTTGTGTTATACACCTGGTGATTATAAATCCTGTAATCTGTACTGAGCGATGTGTGAGATACACCTGGGGATTATACACCCTATATACTGTACTGTGTGATGTGTGAGATACACCTGGGGATTATACACCCTATATTATTATTATTATTATTATTATTATTATCCTTTATTTATATGGCGCCACAAGGGTTCTGCAGTGCCAATTACAGAGTACATAAATAATCAAACAGGAAAACAGCAATTTACAGTTGATGACAGTATAGGACAAGTACAGGGTAAATACACATAGATACATCAGCAGATGACACTGGAATAAGTCTCAGGTGGCAGAAGACTGCTGGATGTGGTACAGTTGAAGATTATTAAAGTAAGACAAAGGATAAGCACATGAGGGAAGAAGGCCCTGCTCCTGAGAGCTTACAATCTAAAGGGGAGGGGTAGACAGACATGGGTGACACAGATGGGGTATGTCAAAGTCGAAAAATATTGCAGTACACACATCAAGTACAAACTACAAACAGATGGCCTCCGAGCGCGTACTTATTCTGTCGTGCGTGCACATATTCGCAATTTGCGTATGGTCGCTCCCGCGGTCCTGCGTTTTAGAGCGTGGTATGAGTATTTACGGTAGTGTTTGTAGTCGCATGGAAAAGCCATAAAAACACATAACATATTTAATCCAAATAGTGCACAATGTACACATAGTCTCCCTGCATCACAGCAGCAAGTTACAACAGTTTAAATGGTATCAGAACAAAAGGATTCACCTTTACAGGATAGGAGGGGACAGAACAAGGTTATAAGGTGGTGTTTGGTATCCAGCTGTAGGATATTTTAAGGGCAATATTCCAGTGTTGGTTTGCAGAAGATCGCATGCTCCTGCGAATAGTTGTGTGCAGGAGCAGAATATAAATATTAACTGTGTTTAGTGTACATTTGGTATGCTGCGGGAACCCAGAGGAGACCACCTGCAAGGGCACCTGGAACAGACATCGCCCACCTATTCAAACCAACCTATGACCTCTCCTGTACTGTAAATGACCATCCCTGTGTCCAATGGACAAAGAGATTACAGTATCCATTGTGTTAGGTTTTGGAATATTGTATAAAAGAACCAGCTGCATGCCCGGCCAGTACACAGAATCTGACGGTCATCTACCTTGATGACTGAGGACCAGACTGGGAAGCGCAGGCGAAACCAAACACGTATGTACCATTGATTGCAGCCATTATTCTATTGTATTGTACTGTATTGTATTGTTTATATTGTTACCCCCTGCAAGTAAAGAACCGTTGGTGGGTTAGACCCCAACCTTGTTTTGAATTACAATTGGTGTCGTGTCCCATTTCCTTGCAAAAGTTTAAAGTGTATTTACAGCCACTCGGGCTGCTGCATTGTTCTCACAGCGTATAGGCCTGTGTACGCAAACTGTGTAGTCACTACGCCCTTTTGGCGTACGTACGCAGAGTGCGTACACTGTACGATCTTGTGTACGTATGGTTTGTGAACAATATAAGGGTTAAAGGTTAATTACAGCGGCCGCAGCGGCTCAATATTAAAGTGTATCAAGTGTGTTTAAAGTATAAGATTTTTAGTCCTGTAAGTAAACCGACGTTTACAATTGAGGGCTCGATCCGGTTTTCACATGCTCACAGCCTAACAGGTCATAGCAGACTTAATCTATCAGCAAAGGGCGGAAAGTTATCCTACGTAACCTTTTCCTGGACGGTGGATGTGCTGAAAACCCTATTTGTGTGCTGTTAGATTGCGTCTGCTCTGTCTGGTCTGCAGAGGTGCTGATAGAACCCGTAAAACAGGAAAAAAGCTATTTAAAAATCTGTGAATTTTTTTTGGCGCCAAAAGCGTACACAAAGGGCACCGATACTTTGCATACCCTCTCACATTGTTGCTGCAAGATTTAGATTGTTAGATTTGTTTAGATCTGTGTGAAATCAGATACATTTGTTGCTATATAGTTACATTTGAAATAAAAGTATTTAAGGAAGTAAAAAATAAAGCACAACACGCAGGTCTGGCACAGTCGTTAAAGAATACACAGAACAAGCGGTTGTGCTTGTGAGCGAGTATAGTTAGCATTGCTCACATTTCTAGAGTTGTGTGAATTGTTTTTATTGCGTATGCACATTGGTACACGTGGTACGGAACGTGAGGACAGCGTACAAAAAAAACATGCACGTGGCGCAAGGCCGCGTACGTGGCATAGGGATACGCACGGGTGTGTAATTACGCAAGCTTGCGTAGGGTTGTGTGCGCATAATAAAACCACACGATAGTTGTTCAGTTAAAAGGTGGGACAGTAGCCATACTACAATACCACATAACTATCCGGTTTCAAAAGCAGATTAGTAGAGTACTTTTGTTTAAACTGTAGTGCCTCTGGGGGTGAGGCTGCCGACCAGAACGAGTGAAAATTTTCTGTACAGAAAAACAAAGTGTATTTGAGTGAGTGAAAATTGGAGTGAGTGGGTTGAACCCCGGAATTCGGGATCCCGTCATTCGGTACACCAAGTGAATGGAGGCTTGGCGGCACGAGGCGGCTGACTCATGTTAGTATAGGATTTGGAATACGTAAGTCATGAGGAGACTTACACAGGAGCATGGTAGGGAATTGTAAATTGTGAACTTTGTGACCCATATAGTTTTGTTGATACTCTCCGGCTGAGGTTTCACAGCTTGTGATTCGATTCCATTGGTCGTAGGGCAGATAGGTAACAAGTATCTATACGCTGTGCGATTGGACCACATGTTTGTGGGTGCGATACATAGCGCAACTTGATACCCTTTTTACGAGCTTTTGCATAAAATCGCGATATCATTAGTGCTGTATAGAGCATACGCAAGCGTGATTTCTGTACAAGTGCATAAAGGGAGTTTTCGCTGGTCTCTCTCCGGAAAATCTCCAATGACAGATATTTACTGGAAAGGGTAAGTTACTCCTAAAAACTTCCAGTAAATAAAGGTCAATTAGGGGCCCTAAGTTGGGTACATCGCCTTCACTATCGACAGTGTATGGTAGTACCGGCCAACGTGGGCGAGAGTGGGTGAAAGCGCTCGGAGAACTTTCACCGTCGGCTTATATTGAGTATTTTGGTGTTTGTGGGAAAAGGCCCACAATTATGGGAGCCAGTTGCTCAACTAAGGGATGTATGGTAGCCAGGGTTCAGGTAGAAGAGCCGCGGCCCAAGGGGTCAGCGAGGTTTATTATGTGTGGAAAATATGGTCCACACGCTGAAGTTTATTGTGACAAATGGGTACATATGACTGACAACGATAGGGTATCATTCCCTAGGGTGGGGAGCTTTTAGCCAGAGGTACTGCAGAATGTAGGCAGTAAAATATGTCTGCTTAAATCCAGAAAACAAAGGATTAGACATAACGATTGTTTAAAACTGTGGCAACAAGAGGGGGAGATGCAAAGGGATCAAACTCACAAAGCAAGTTCCAAACCTAGCAGGAATGAGGACACAAACACACCATTATCAACACAGGTCGAGAGGGAAGAGATGTCTACAGTCAATGGTATATCTATGAATGATAGTAGAATGCAAGAGAAATGTATTAACCCTAATTTTTGCAAGATGTATCCTATTTTGAAGTCTCTTCAAGGTTTTAGGTCACAGGAAGATGAAGGACCCAGCCAAATCACAGCTCTCATTCAGGCAGTCACCTTGCAGGGAACTCAGGTGGGGCCGGTCCACCCAGTTAGAGCAGTAACAGTATTCCCCACTGAAAGAACTGGTGAGGTCACAGCTACCGGTAAATGTGAGACGGGTCATTGCACAGAGACAACAACACCTTACAGCAAAAAGATTAAGAATAGAATGGTAGGATTACATCCTGTCTTGGAAATAGTAACTCCAAATGGGGGAACCGATAGTCAGGGAGTAATCCTCACCAGGAATAATGCAATGTATTGCCCGTGGTCCAGAGCTGAGCTGCGGTCAATCATTTCAGAATTCTCCGATCCCCAGAAGCATTTAGCCAGATGTCAGAAGTTTATCAGAGATCTGGGTAATGCTCATGAACCAGCTAACAAAGATTGGCGGATATTTTTGAAAGCGTGCCTACCCCCTAATATTGACACCCAAAAATGTATAACTGATTGTAGATTAGATTCGGATAGTCCTATGACTGACAGAAACAATCAGTAGAATGTGGAACGAATTAACATGCAACTAGAGTTGTATTTCCCCACTACTGGTGAGTGGAGAAGAATTTTCTCCATAAAACAGAGGGAAAATGAAATGGCATCTGAATATTTCCATCGGGCCCTGCAAATAATGGATAGATACATTGGGATATCAGATACAGGGAACGATGCGAATTACAGGGAGATGGCTGTCTCTGTGCTAATGGACGGACTCAATAAGACAGTAAGGTATAGGGTACAAACATCTTTGCCTAATTGGAGAGGGGCCACAGTAGCTTGTCTTAGAGATTGTGCAATGGAACACCACAAGAATATTGTTAGGCGCAGAGAACAACAGGAGGAGAGGCTGAGGACTGAAAACATACAGGCTCTTGCAGCAAAGCCTCATCAGCTTAAACACCAAAATCCTGGTGGTAAGAAAAGACCGATAATATGTTACATTTGTAGAAATAAAGGGCATTTTGCCAGAGACTGTAGGAGTAGTAGAACACATAGTCAATATAGACCCCTAGACAGAGAAAACAAGCCACATTATTAAACACATTGGGGTATATTTACTAAGCTCCCGATTTTGACCGAGATGCCGTTTTTTCATCAAAGTGTCATCTCGGTAAATCTCGGTCATTTACTAAACACTAATCACGGCAGTGATGAGGGCATTCGTAATTTTTTGCTAGTTCAGGTAAAAAATTACGAATGAATACACCATCGGTCAAAACGCGGCTGTTTAAGTATGAATCTCGGTCATTTACTAAGAAGTGCAAAGCAAAAAAAAAACAAACACTGCCGTGAAAAATTACAACTCGTAAAAAAGTGCTAAAAAAAAAACAGACCTGCTTTTTTAATCCGTGATTGTATAGGCATGCAGGGATCCATGAGATCCGTGCATGTATATCAGTGGGAAGGGGTGGGAAAGTGGTTATTTTCTTAAAAAAAATTGCGTGGGGTCCCCCCTCCTAAGCATAACCAGCCTCGGGCTCTTTGAGGCGATCCTGGTTGCAGAAATATGGGGAAAAAATTGACAGGGGTTCCCCCATATTTAAGCAACCAGCATCGGGCTCTGCGCCTGGTCCTGGTTCCAAAAATACGGGGGACAAAAAGAGTAGGGGTCCCCCGTATTTTTAAAACCAGCACCGGGCTCCACTAGCTGGACAGATAATGCCACAGCCGGGGGTCACTTTTATATAGTGCCCTGCGGCCGTGGCATCAAAAATCCAACTAGTCACCCCTGGCCGGGGTACCCTGGGGGAGTGGGGACCCCTTCAATCAAGGGGTCCCCCCCCCAGCCACCCAAGGGCCAGGGGTGAAGCCCGAGGCTGTCCCCCCCATCCAATGGGCTGCGGATGGGGGGGCTGATAGCCTTTTGTGATAATGAAAAGATATTGTTTTTAGTAGCAGTACTACAAGGCCCAGCAAGCCTCCCCCGCATGCTGGTACTTGGAGAACCACAAGTACCAGCATGCGGCGGAAAAACGGGCCCGCTGGTACCTGTAGTACTACTACTAAAAAAATACCCAAAAAAAGACAAGACACACACACCGTGAAAGTAAAGATTTATTACATACATGCACACAAACATACATACATACTTACCTTATGTTCACACGAGGGTCTGTCCTCTTCTCCAGTAGAATCCAAGGGGTACCTGTTGAATAAATTCTACTCACCAGATCCCGGGTCCCAGGGTCCTCGGGGCAACCATTTGTAATCCAGGTACTTGAATAAAATAACAAAACGGAAAGCCGAGCCACGAACTGAAAGGGGCCCCATGTTTTCACATGGGACTCCTTTCCCCAAATGCCAGAAACCCACTCTGACTGATGTCTAAGTGGGTTTCTTCAGCCAATCAGGGAGCGCTACGTTGTAGCACCCTCCTGATCGGCTGTGTGCTCCTGTACTGTCTGACAGGCGGCACACGGCAGTGTTACAATGTAGCGCCTATGCGCTCCATTGTAACCAATGGTGGGAACTTTCTGCCCTGCGGTTGACCTAAAGTGACGTCACCGCTGAGCAGAAAGTTCCCACCATTGGTTACAATGGAGCGCATAGGCGCTACATTGTAACACTGCCGTGTGCCGCCTGTCAGACAGTACAGGAGCACACAGCCGATCAGGAGGGTGCTACAACGTAGCGCTCCCTGATTGGCTGAAGAAACCCACTTAGACATCAGTCAGAGTGGGTTTCTGGCATTCGGGGAAAGGAGTCCCATGTACATGGGGCCCCTTTCAGTTCGTGGCTCGGCTTTCCGTTTTGTTATTTTATTCAAGTACCTGGATTACAAATGGTTGCCCCGAGGACCCTGGGACCCGGGATCTGGTGAGTAGAATTTATTCAACAGGTACCCCTTGGATTCTACTGGAGAAGAGGACAGACCCTCGTGTGAACATAAGGTAAGTATGTATGTATGTTTGTGTGCATGTATGTAATAAATCTTTACTTTCACGGTGTGTGTGTCTTGTCTTTTTTTGGGTATTTTTTTAGTAGTAGTACTACAGGTACCAGCGGGCCCGTTTTTCCGCCGCATGCTGGTACTTGTGGTTCTCCAAGTACCAGCATGCGGGGGAGGCTTGCTGGGCCTTGTAGTACTGCTACTAAAAACAATATCTTTTCATTATCACAAAAGGCTATCAGCCCCCCCATCCGCAGCCCATTGGATGGGGGGGGACAGCCTCGGGCTTCACCCCTGGCCCTTGGGTGGTTGGGGGGGGACCCCTTGATTGAAGGGGTCCCCACTCCCCCAGGGTACCCCAGCCAGGGGTGACTAGTTGGATTTTTGATGCCACGGCCGCAGGGCACTATATAAAAGTGACCCCCGGCTGTGGCATTATCTGTCCAGCTAGTGGAGCCCGGTGCTGGTTTTAAAAATACGGGGTACCCCTACTCTTTTTGTCCCCCGTATTTTTGGAACCAGGACCAGGTGCAGAGCCCGATGCTGGTTGCTTAAATATGGGGGAACCCCTGTCAATTTTTTCCCCATATTTTTGCAACCAGGATCGGCTCAAAGAGCCCGAGGCTGGTTATGCTTAGGAGAGGGGACCCCACGCAATTTTTTTTTTGGATTTTACAGTGTTTAATTTAAAAAAAAAAAAAAAAAATGAACCCCAGCACGGATCACACAGATCCGGCTGAGATTCATTGTAAAAAAGTCGGCAGTGTTTTGCTAATCACTGCCGTAAAAAAAAAAAAAAAAACACGAATGACATCGACATCGGAACAAAAGAAAAACCCGAATACGACAGCTTAGTAAATCCGTCGTAACAAATTCAAAAAGTTGCAGTTTTACACTTTCGATGTCATTCGTGATTATTCTCCCACCAAATCGGGAGAATTACGAATGTTAGTAAATATACCCCATAGACGGGATAAAGGGACATATAGTAAGGAATCACGAGCCATATAGAAAACACAGATTCGGTTAATGGGAAGAACGGAATAAATGCAACTTTACCCTTTTGACAAAACTTGCTGGGGTTAAGATGAGGCCTCTAAACTTTTGCTTCTTTCTCTAGCAGAAATGGCCCCTGATTAACTTAACAGGAGTTTTGTTAGATATGGTATACATATTGCGTGCTCCCGCCCAGGAAGCACAAAGAATGTTGGATACCCACGAAGACTAATATTGCAATTCACTGTTCTAGATGCATGTCCATCACAGGTAGAGGAAATTATCTCACAGATACCGGGTTCCCTACGAACTTAGGATGGACAGGACACTGGATTGATGGCTGGGATAGTCCCAGTAGAGATATGACACATAGCATTTTTTTTAGGGGTATAGACAGTAGAGAATAACTTCCCCATAGTGCCCAACCCAGTTGTCAAATTTTATAAAATCCTCTTTGCCTCTACAAACTTATCTGTTACTAACCTCTATGTGATTTTTCTTCAAAGTTTCCTCCTCATCTCTTATGTTCACCGACAGGAGGGTACAATACATGGACCCGATTACAGTTCAAACGCCACATGCCTACTCGGTCCTTGAGAGTTCAGCCCAAATCCAGTATATCTCACCAGCACAAGGACACCAGTATTTATGCAGTGTGCCTGGTCATGCACAAAGAGTGGAGATTGAGAATACTGGTGAAGGGAGACTGTGTACAGACACCGATATGCATGATGGTGTGACGGCCTGTTGGTGAATGCCAAACCTGACATTTCCAAACCTGACATTTTCCTTTTGTATTTACTATTTTTTCCCCTCTCTCCTCTCATCCAGAGATGGTTTACTTCACACAACTGATAACACACAACAGTTAAACACATTCAAAATTTGTGTTCCCTACAGGAAAAGGCAGTCTGGAGGGCAAAGGGGTATGGCCAGGAGTCCTCAGGACTTTGGACAGGTGGACACGGTAAGCCAGTAGCCCCCAGAGCATATCTTCCAAGTCTAGCTGAGGTGGCACACGGTCTGACTCAGCTAGGCAAAGAGAGTATTTGCAAGCTGGTAAGAGCCTACTGGTGTACACCAGGATTCTCTTCTCATGCAGGTAAGAGAGACATGTTTTACTTGCTTGAGGAAGAATATTGGTAAGACAATACCAACAGAGCCATCCCATATCCTTCCAACAGATGGACCTTTTCAGGTAATACAAACCGACTCCATACAGTTACCACCCTGTAGGAATTTGAAATATGTGTTAGTTTGTATTGATGTATTCTCCAATTGGGTAGAAGCGTTCCCTGCTGCCACAAATACTGCTACGTTCACTGCAAAGAAAATTGTGCAGGAATTTGTGTGTAGATATGGTATCCCTAGAATGATTGAAAGTGATAGGGGTACCCACTTTACAGGTGAAGTCTTTCAGGTCATGTGCAAACTGATGGGAATTAATAGCAAGCTGCATACTCCGTACTGGCCACAGGTAAGTGCAAAGGTAGAGAGAGTGAACAGCACTATTAAGAACAAGCTGAGCAAATTAATGGCTGAAACTGGATTGTTGTGGCCCGAAGCTTTGCCAATAGTCTTGTACAGCATCAGAACTACTCCCAGGTCTCCACTTAACTTATCACCCTTTGAAATTCTTTTTGGTCGACAACCTCATGTAATGATAGACCCCCAGGATGATTTGAAATGTAATAATGAAGTGACTGTGAAATATTTGGTTGGGATGAGCCAGCAGCTGAGAAATCAACAAATAAATCTAAAGCTGGTGATTCTTGACCTACCGAACAGTAATTGTCATGACATTGAGCCTGGGGATTATGTGATGATTCAAAATTTCTTACGCTCAGGTTGCCTCATAGACAGGTGGGAAGGACCATACCAAGTCTTGTTAACCAGCACGACAGGACTAAAGGTCGCCGAAAGAGAGACTTGGGTCCACTCGTCCCACTGCAAGAAGGTCGCTGACCCGGAGAAGACTCGTGACATAGAGCAGAGTGTAGAGAACCTCGTATCACTGGAGGGTTTGTTCCGGGAAAGTTGAGAGACAGGACTGTTGAAAGGCACCTGAGCACGGAGAGCAACAAGATCTAGGACGGTTGTCGCACAATTTTCTTTTTTCACCTCCCCCTTCATTT
Source organism: Pseudophryne corroboree (assembly GCF_028390025.1). Taxonomy (NCBI): domain Eukaryota; kingdom Metazoa; phylum Chordata; class Amphibia; order Anura; family Myobatrachidae; genus Pseudophryne; species Pseudophryne corroboree. Next base: position 13,002,508 of record NC_086448.1, on the reverse strand, counting down.
TCCTTTCTTTTCTCCTTATTTTCCTTCTTTCCCCTAACGAAATTGATCTATCACAAGAGACTGCGTTTCGGGTTCTACTAGTAATTCTGTTTTTGATCAGGACAATTTGTTTTGGTGAGGGTCCCAGAGAGGTCGAGCAGGGATCTGGAATGGGTTCTGATGGCGAGTACGAATTTGTAGGATCTCAGGAGCAGCACATCACTCGAGTAAAGGCTGGTATCATTAAGCGCTCTGGTAGTCATGGAGCTCGGAGGCACTGTGAAGGGTTGTTGTCTGATGAACATTGTATTTGTAGGAAGTGTGAGAATATAGTTGAGGATGGGTGCATCCAGAGATGTCAGTCCAACCTTAATATCGACATGGACCACCATCCGTTGAGTGATTACCACTCACTAGTGGGTAAGGTCTTAAACCAGACAGAATGCTGGGTGTGCTCACAGGTACCTCAAGCTCAGAGTAAGTCAGGATTAGTACCATACCCTTTAGCAATAGATGAGGTACTCGAATTACGGGGTGGGAGACCGGTGGACAATAAATTCAATATCTCTAGGCCCCCTAGTTTGAAACTCCACCAATATCATGTAGACAGGTCATTATTGTGTTTTAATATTTCCAATTACCGAAAACCAGGAAATTGGGAAGTGACGTGGAATAACCAGACAATGACCTTTTCACACAGAGCTGATAGGATACCCATAGACTCTGAACTTGTACGCCAAATAGCTAACAGTGGGAGGTATTTAGGTATATAGGTATATAGGTATACCCGTGGAAGCAAGACCATGTGGGTTGGAAATGTATCGTCAGGGTATTGTGCCCATATCATCCAGCCCGATACTTGTACTGAGCAGATGGGAGAACTAGGGATTGTTTTTTTTACTTGGAAAGTTTGCAATATGGTGTTGTTACATTTTGTCCCCTATGTTCTCCCAGATGATGCCTATTTCATATGTGGGAGGAAAGCGTACAAGTGGCTTGCCCCGAGCTCAGAGGGATTGTGTTATATTGGGAGAGTACTACCAGAGGTTATGACCATAACCCATGATAAAATGAAAGACGTTCACTGCAGTGCTCAGGCTCCTTATACTCATACTCACTATGAACACATCATCAAGAGACACCTCATAGACAGAGCAGAGTACGCAGCCTCTGATTTGATCCACGAATCCACCGGGATTCAGTTCCTTCTCGCATTAGACATCACGCGTACTGCCAGAGGAACTATAAATTATAAGTATATCCATGCGCTAGCGAACTTGATAGGTAATATCACTGAGATGTATGATGACACCTTTAGGTATACGGGAAGCTGAAATAATGGACAACTACCTCATGGAAGAGGTAAGAGAGACATGTTTTACTTGCTTGAGGAAGAATATTGGTAAGACAATACCAACAGAGCCATCCCATATCCTTCCAACAGATGGACCTTTTCAGGTAATACAAACCGACTCCATACAGTTACCACCCTGTAGGAATTTGAAATATGTGTTAGTTTGTATTGATGTATTCTCCAATTGGGTAGAAGCGTTCCCTGCTGCCACAAATACTGCTACGTTCACTGCAAAGAAAATTGTGCAGGAATTTGTGTGTAGATATGGTATCCCTAGAATGATTGAAAGTGATAGGGGTACCCACTTTACAGGTGAAGTCTTTCAGGTCATGTGCAAACTGATGGGAATTAATAGCAAGCTGCATACTCCGTACTGGCCACAGGTAAGTGCAAAGGTAGAGAGAGTGAACAGCACTATTAAGAACAAGCTGAGCAAATTAATGGCTGAAACTGGATTGTTGTGGCCCGAAGCTTTGCCAATAGTCTTGTACAGCATCAGAACTACTCCCAGGTCTCCACTTAACTTATCACCCTTTGAAATTCCAAACAGTACTTAGCAGAGTTAGGAATGAGTGCTTATGAAATACAGTAACATTTTGTCATAATATTTCAGAAACTGCATGGCTGGTCTCTTGCACTCTTTTGCTCTAATACACCACCTGCTTTAGGATTTATATTCAAAAACATTATGTCTCCATAATCCCAAAAATGTCAGTCTTCTTGGAAAGTGGTTTGTTCCTTTGTAAGGGAAAGAGAACAAACGTTCTCAAACAACGGTTTCTCAATTTCTTTTTCCTCTGGGAAGGGATTGTGGATTCGCAGGAATATCTGAGCATTTCTGTAATCAGAAAGCAGCGACTTTCTACAAATGTTTATGAATAATTCCAGTGATTTTGTCATTTTCTTCCAGTGATTTGGACCAATAATACCATTGATTAGAACAAATAATTCCAGTGATTTTGTCATTTTCTTCCAGTGATTTGGACCAATAATACCATTGATTAGAACGAATAATTCCAGTGATTTTGTCATTTTCTTCCAGTGATTTGGACCAGTAATACCATTGATTAGAACAAATAATTCCAGTGATTTTGTCATTTTCTTCCAGTGATTTGGATCAATAATACCATTGATTAGAACAAATAATTCCAGTGATTTTGTCATTTTCTTCCAGTGATTTGGACCAATAATACCATTGATTAGAACAAATAATTCCAGTGATTTTGTCATTTTCTTCCAGTGATTTGGACCAATAATACCATTGATTAGAACAAATAATTCCTGTGATATTGAGGTATTTGTGTCGCTTAGCTTAGCTGTCCAGCGACCACAGTGCACCTCTTTTTCTCTTTTCTTTGCATCATGTGCTGTTTGGGGCCAATTTTTTGAAGTGCCATCCTGTCTGACACTGCAGTGCCACTCCTAGATGGGCCAGGTGTTTGTGCCGCCCTCTTGGGTCGCTTTGCTTAGTCATCCAGCCACCTCGGTGCAAATTTTAGGACTAAAAATAGTATTGTGAGGTGTGAGGTGTTCAGAATAGACTGGAAATGAGTGGAAATTGTTGTTATTGAGGTTAAAAATACTATAGGATCAAAATTACCCCCAAATTCTATGATTTAAGCTGTTTATGAGGGGTTTTTGAAATAAAACACCCAAATCCGACAAAAAAATTTCAGGGAGTTTTTGCCAAAACGCGTCCGAATCCAAAACACGGCCGCGGAACCGAATCCAAAACCAAAACACAAAACCTGAAAAATTTTCGGTGCACATCTCTAGTATATATACAAGAGGTGAGTTTACATACGAAAAAATCTCACATGGAATCACAAAATGTAACAGCCGCAAACACGAAATTCGCAAGCTATTATATTGGCTGAGTCTTGGAATAAACTCGCACCTGTTAATGGGTGAGAAGGTACGGGTATGTCCCACACTAAAACTCAGACCCTAACACATTTCCCCCCAGTTCAGATCTTCCCATCGTTCTTAAATCCAAAACTCGGGTTTTGGATTGCAAAAATGACATGATTTTAGCTGTTTTCATTGTTTTTTATGAATAATTATCAATTATTTTTATTGATTTTATTTAACCGAACCAAAAAAAACGAATCCGAACCAAATCATTTGAGGGTGGTTTTGTCAAAACTAAAACCTTGATGATGAATTAGAACCAAAACCAAAACATGGGTCCGCATACCTCTCTAGAAATAGTGAATGCGTGTGGTAGGTACTGTAGATTATGCAGTAAGTCTCTTCCTTAACGTGCCTATGGAATGGTGACTATAATTACAGTTTATTTATAGGGTACCAGAAGTGTCTCGCAGCGCTGTACATGCGGCACACCTTAGAACAACACAGGGTAAACACAACATCACATTATTACAGTAACCAAAACTAAAAAGAGGTAAAAGTAACAATAAATACCACAAATCTCAATGCACAATACAGCTGGGATGTAAGGAAAGCCGGGCGTATTACTAGGGGCGGGCAGCCATTGGGAAAGATGAACGGCTACGAGAGAGAGGAGATGTGGGTTAGAAGGTCGCTGAGTAGGTGAGGGCTGTCGTAGAAGTGTGAGAGAAGAGTGCTGTCAGAACAGCATGGATGAGGGCCCTGCTCCGAGGAGCGTACAGTCTAGGGAAAGAGGGGGGGACAAGTGACATGAGGAGCGAGCAAAGGAGGGGGCCAGAGCAAAGGAAGTCTTTAGGGTAGAGATGACCAAGGCATTAGGCAGGGGGGTGGGGAGATTTTTAACAAGTCCAAGGCATTTATCCACTGATCGTTACTCCCCAGGTTCTGCCTCTTCTTCTGGTCTAACTCCTTCACCTGAACAACACTGCACCTCACCAGGACCAGAGCGTTGCCCGGGCACAGTTCATCCACATCAGGTATCCTGGGGAAGGGAGAGTTCCGCTACCGCTTGGATTGCCCATTTATATTACAGAGCATTCAGCTTCGACCTACCTGCTCCCAGTGTGTGCCACCTTCTGCCATTACACTGCTGCAGGTACCGCGTTCAGTACTGTCGCACACGCGGCTTTCACCCACCGCCCGCATGCCCCGCTGTGATACCTGCACAGTATAGGGGTATGACACCGCCTCTGTATATAATTTGCCGCGCGTGCTCAGTGAAAAGTTGACCGTTCACAGTGCACCGCCAGTAGAATTTTGCACTGCTACGTAGAAATATATTACCTGAGGAAACAGAACTTGCTCTGTGAAACGCGTTGCTGACTTGAATGGAGACTCTATTCATCCCCTTATTTTTTTGCAAATTCACATTTTTTGGGTTACAGACCACGATCCTTAGACCAGGTACACACTTGAGCGATATCAATATTTAGTTTCAAGGCAATTTGGAATGACATACAGATGGGTCCATGTTTATCTTGACCTTTAATAGGATTAAATGAGACTGGGCAGTCAGACTTAATCCCCTGCTGTAATGACTTAATCCCCTGCTGTATTGTTCTCTTTATTGTATTGAGGCTGAGAACAATAGATATAGGGGTATATGCAATTCCGGGCGAATTGCGGCTTTTTTTCGCCCATTTTTAAATTCGACACAATTCGACTGTCGAATTCCGGCCGCCGGAGCCGGAATTCGACATATTCAATAAAAAACGGATTCGACAGTGTCGCTGTCGAAAATCGGACCAATTGACGGATATGGTGCGCCCTGGATTCGACTTTTCTGACGGCGCCAAAATGGTTAAAAAATACAGAAAAAAATTGCGTGGGGTCTTTCCTCCTAAGCATAACCAGCCTCGGGCTCATTGAGCCGGTTCTGGTTGTAAAAATACGGGGGGAAAATTGACTGGGAATCCCCCGTATTTTTAGAACCAGCACCGGGCTCTGTGTCCGGTCCTGGTGCAAAAAATATGGGGGACAAAAAGCGTAGGGGTCCCCCCGTATTTTTTGAACCAGCACCGGGCTCCACTAGCTGGGGAGATAATGCCACAGCCGGGGGACACTTTTTTACTAGTCCCTGCGGCCGTGGCATTAAAACCCCAACTAGTCACCCCTGGCTGGGGTACCCTGGAGGAGTGGGGACCCCTTCAATCAAGGGGTCCCCCCCCTCCAGCCACCCAAGGGCCAGGGCTGAAGCCCGAGGCTGTCCCCCCCATCCATGGGCTGCGGGTGGGGGGCTGATAGCCTTGTGTAAAATGAAAGAATATTGTTTTTTTGCAGAAGAACTACAAGTCCCAGCAAGCCTCCCCCGCAAGCTGGTACTTGGAGAACCACAAGTACCAGCATGCGGGGGGGAAATGGGCCCGCTTGTACCTGTAGTTCTACTGCAGAAAAAATACCCAAATAAAAACAGGACACGCACACCTTGAAAGTAAAACTTTATTACATACATGCCGACACACACATACTTACCTATGTTCACACACCGACTGTGTCCACGTCTCCGTCTGTCGACGTCTCCAAGAATCCGAGGGTACCTGAAAATAAAAGTATATACTCACCTAAATCCAGTGTCCTGTTCTTTTATTTGTAATCCACGTACTTGGCAAAAAAAAAAATACCCGATCCACACGGACTGAAAGGGGTCCCATGTTTACACATGGGACCCCTTTCCCCGAATGCTGAGACCCCCTGTGACTCCTGTCACAGGGGGTCCCTTCAGCCAATCAGGGAGCGGGTAACCCCACCGCTGACCGCAAAGTTCCCACCATTAAAACGAATGCAGCGGCTGTGCGATGCACTGTCTGCCAGCTCAGACGCGCACAGACAATCAGGAGAGTGCCACGACGTGGCGCTCCCTGATTGGCTGAAGGGACCTTCTGTGACAGGAGTCAAAGGGGGTCTCAACATTCAGGGAAAGTGGTCCCATGTGTAAACATGGGACCCCTTTCAGTCCGTGTGGATCGGGTATGCGTTTTTTTTTTTTGCCAAGTACGTGGATTACAAATACAGGAACAGGACACTGGATTTAGGTGAGTATATAATTTTATTTTCAGGTAACCCATGGATTCTACTTGGAGAAGTGGACCGAACATCGTGTCAACATAGGTAAGTATGTGTGTGTCGGCATGTATATAATAAAGTTGTACTTTCACGGTGTGCGTGTTCTGTTTTTATTTGGGTATTTTTTTTGCAGTAGAACTACAGGTACCAGCAGGCCCGTTTTACCCCCGCATGCTGGTACTTGTGGTTCTCCAAGTACCAGCTTGCGGGGAGACTTGCTGGGACTTGTAGTTCTTCTGCAAAAAACATTATTCTTTCATTTTACTCAAGGCTATCAGCCCCCCATCCGCAGCCCATGGATGGGGGGGCAGCCTCGGGCTTCAGCCCTGGCCCTTGGGTGGCTGGAGGGGGGGACCCCTTGATTGAAGGGGTCCCCACTCCTCCAGGGTACACCGGCAAGGGGTGACTAGTTGGGGTTTTAATGCCATGGCCGCAGGGACCGGTATAAAAGTGTCCCCCGGCTGTGGCATTATCTCCCCAGTTAGTGGAGCCCGGTGCTGGTTCAAAAAATACAGGGGACCCCTACGCTTTTTGTCCCCCGTATTTTTTGCACCAGGACCGGACGCAGAGCCCGGTGCTGGTTCTAAAAATACGGGGGATCCCCTGTCAATTTCCCCCCCGTATTTTTACAACCAGGACCGGCTCAAAGAGCCCGAGGCTGGTTCTGCTTAGGAGGGGGGACCCCACACATTTTTTGGGGGGATTTTAACCCATTCCAAAAAAAAAAATATATATATATATATATATATAAATAATACTTGTGGCTCCTAAATAGACAAACCAAGTACCTAATCCCTTCTAATATAAATAGATATGCTATTAACAATAAGAAAAACACAAAAAAACATGTTTTAAATTTTTTTTATTGGATTCCGCCAGCAAAGTGAGGCGGAATGAAATTGACGAAATTACTGTCGAAAAGCACTGTTGTCGAATCGACATTCTTCAATTGAATATACTTTTGTCGAATTGCCGCATTTTTACCACTGCAGACATGTCGAATTTAGAAAATGTCGAATTGCAAAAAGTCGAATCTGAAACGTCCGTTTTTTTGTCGAAAAGTACTTTATTGCATTGTCGAATCCAATTCGACATGTTTTTTTGTCGAAAACGGCCCGTTTTTCGACTTTTGCGGCAATTCGCCGGCAATTGCATATACCCCGAAGGGTTTATGTTAATAAACCATGTTGTGCCTAGGCGCAGCAAACTAGCCAAGATAACCGTGGACCCATCTGTATAGTATCGTGTGGATTGCACAGTGCGATAAATCGTCCAAACGCTCATCTGATCTATCAGGAACACATCCTTCTAATGTGTACCCGACATAAGATGGCATTATGTTTGCTTCAAAAACTGCAATAAGCCTTGCTTATACAGTCATTGCACACAAGATGCAGTCCTCAAAACATAGTGTTGGGACACAATACACTCTATTATTTATAAATCACTGACTTCTCTGCAGTCACCCTGGCAATAAATGACACAAAGTGGTGATAATCCCATCTTTCCATCAAACACAATAGGAAATCGCTGTTCTAGTAACAGAGCCTTCGTTCGCCAGCCTTCATGTCATTCAAATTAACTTTTAATTAAATTAAAACTCCACTATTGGTTAAAAAGAACTCATAAACATCATTTCTGTCTTAGCAAAAAATGAAAAAAGATGAAAGGAGAATTCCGTCAGAAACTGAACAGAGAATTTTTGGTGGCGCAGCAAAAAGTTGAATGTCCCAGTTATCTAAGAGGTAACTCACAGGGAAGAAATCTTTGTAACAATGCTAGGAGTTTGACCAGCAGACGGGATCCTGAGCTCGAACCACTAGACCAGTGGTTCTCAAACTTTTTTGAATCACGGCGCCCTAGAGAATCAGATTTTTTTTCATGGCGCCCCTAGGCCAACAGTTTCTTATAGAGAAATTTTGAAGAAATTTTATATTAAGTAAATTCCCTATTTTACGATTGGCAGCCACTAGCAATGGTTTTGCCTAATACATTGACCATAAATATAATAAAATATGTGGACGAACTCAAGCAAATCTTGTCCCTCACCACAAAGTTGAACCTAAATTTTAATTGGTCCTGGACCACCAACCTGAGGCACCCCTGCAAGGGTCTCTCGGCACCCCAGGGTGCCATGGCACACAGTTTGAGAACCATTGCACTAGAGATATTGCAGGAACTGCTGAGTTGGAGGATTGGGGTAGCACCGTTTAGTAAATAGCTGTAATGTTACATATATTGTATTATTCCTAGCTTTGGGGGCAATGTTCCTGTAAGATAACACAACATAGATAATACCCAACAATGGTGGTCATTCCGAGTTGATCGCTAGCTACATTTGTTCGCAGCGCAGCGATCAGGCTAAAAAATGGCAGTTCTGTGCATGCGTATGCAGCGCAATGCGCACGCGCGTTGTACAGGCCACAACAAACGATGTCGTTTTGCACAGGGTCTAGCAAAGTATTTCAGTCGCACTGGTGGCCGCAGAGTGATTGACAGGAAGAGGGTGTTGCTAGGTGTCAACTGACCGTTTTCAGGAAATGTTCGGAAAAACGCAGGCGTGCCAGGAAAAACGCAGACGTGGCTGGGCGGGTTTGTAACGTCAAAACAGGAACTGAACAGTTTGAAGTGATCGCAGCGCTGAGTAGGTTTTGAGCTACTCTAAAACTGCACAAAAAACTTTGTAGCCGCTCTACGATCCTTTCGTTCGCACTTCTGCTAAGCTAAAATACACTCCCAGTGGGCGGCGCCATAGCGTTTGCACGGCTGCTACAAACTGCTAGCGAGCGATCAACTCGGAATGACCAGCAATGGTCTTACCTCTTTTATCTTCATTAAGAACTGGTCGATGAAGTCTCTGGGTGCGGCAGGGTTTAGCGTCTTCTTGTGTTGATCGATGTATTTTTGGATCAAGGATTTTACATGCGAGCTCTCTTTGAAGATTTTCTGCTTAATAATCGGCATTCTGGTGAGAATTGGGTATGTGTCTGCGATCTACAAACCCAGAAAAGACAGAGACATGAGACATTTACCACTGATTGTTCTGTTCAATCGTATGACCTGATTTACACCTGATCGCTGTTGTGCGAATTCACAAGGCAGGCGGTTATCAAACGACTGCGCATGCATACGGATCGTAGTGCGCACACTCGAGGCCAAACTGCAACATAATTCATCAACTTTTTTTATCACTAGGCGTACGCAGGCTGATTGACAGGAAGTGGACGTTTGGGGGTGACAATTGGACGTTTTCTGGGAGTATCAGGAAAAACGCAGGCGTGCCCAAGCATTTTCAGGGAGGGTGTGTGATGTCAGCTCCAGCCCCGAACAGCCTGATTTTATCGCACTGTAGGAGTAGGACCTGGGCTATGCAGTTACGTCTGCAACTATATGCTAATGATGCTACACTAGCCCTCCCTGGAGTATATCCATGCGCCCAAATATGCAAGAACTCAGACGCCCACTGTCAATGTCTACAGATGCTGCAGTCATGCTTTGTGCATCTTTAGATGTCACCATCGTCCACACCATTGAAACTTTCACAAGCCCTATTCTTGGTGCTGATTATCCGTCTGAGTATGGCCTCCAATGTGAGCAATTCCGCTTCTCTATATGCAACCACTATCAGCAACACACCTGTATCCTGCTATGTTATATTTGTGTCTCATTAGCCAATCCCCTGTAACCACATTGGAAATCCCAACACATTTCTAATACACTTCCTGGTTGGTGCATTTACTCTGTACAAATTTATCGGGATGTATGTACAGTTCAATTCAAATGCATGTGCAGACGATAAACATTGCACAGGAAAAAAATAAATACATTGGCCCTCACAGAAGAAAACAAACAAACACATTGGCCTCAATAGAAAATAAATAAATCACATTAGCCCCCAGAGGGAAAAAAAACCATAAGCCCCCACAGTAAAGAATTAAATACATTGGCCCCCGTAGAAACAAAAGACATATTGACCCGAGACAGGAAAAAAACAAGCACATTAGCTCCCACAGGAAAAAGGGTGGACAGTGTATGTCAGATAAAAAAAGAGGTTACCCAGGGTAACATGTGTGGTCATGTCTGGGAGAAAGAGAAGTGATCTTGGAGGTGACACTCAGGTCAGAAATTTGTGCTAGTGAACGTTGGTGGATGGGGACTCATGGGCAGAACTAGGGAAGGTGCAGCTTGTGCCAATTACTAATAATGAGTCACACAGACTCATTATAGTACGCTACCACCACGCCACCACTGTCACTAATCAAGAGGGAGGAAGCGGTCTGGCTAAAGGAGAAGAGGATGCCTCACACCTCCCCTCCACTAGTGTGCACATGGGGTGCACTGTGTGTTCACCCGTATACCCTTAGGCATATGCCAGTCACCAGACTCAGTCAGTCTCAGTATTTCTCCAGCACCGCTGTATAGACCTGCACAGCTGGGAGAAAGACAGAGTGAGGAGAAGGAGGTGGGGTAATGCAGGTAATAACTTCAAAGCCTTTAATCTTCAGTCCATCAAAAAGTCCACCTTCAAGTTTTCCTGCAGAAAGCTGCAGATTGAAGATCCTCTGAGGCGACCTCTCAAGTGCCGCAGGAGGGAAGATAGGTCTCTTTAATTCCTCTGATTAGTGAACAGTGACCTGCTGCCACCCAGACTGAATGTCACTCTCAGCCTGCAACCCTCTGCCTCTCCACATCACCCTCTGCCTCTCCCCATCACACTCTGCCTCTCCCTTCACCCTCTGCCTCTCCCATCACCCTCTACCCATCACCCTCTACCCATCAACCTATGCCTGCCACTCTCTGTCTCTCCTCATCACCATCTGCATCTCCTTGTTACCCTCTGTCCGTCACCCTTGGCTAGTTACCCTCTGCCTCTTCCTGTCACCTTCTGCCCACGGGCATAGCTACCATAGGTGCAGGGAGTGCAGCTGCTATGGGGCCCAGAGCTAAGTAGGGCCACCTTCCCTGTCACAGTTACATGTGTTATATACAGGGTGTAGCTACCATAGGTGCAGAGAGCGCAGCTGCTATGGGGCCCAGAGCTGAAAGGGGCCACCTTCTCTGTCACAGTTACATGTGTTATATACATTTTTCGCCATTGGGTGGTACATAGGGGCCCTTTCAAACTTTTTCCTTGGGGCCTGCAATATATCTAGGTATGCCCCTGGACCTGCTCATTGTAGTGTGGTATTAAATGAACTGGAGGGCATTTTAATGTTATATAATATGAACCGGGGCACTGTAATGAGGCACAATATGAACGGGGAGCACTATATATCATAATGTGAATTGGGGGTACTGTGCGGCATAATGTGTACTGGCAGCTCTGAAATGTGACATAGGGTGAACTTGCTGCAGTCACGGCCGTCTTTTCATATGGGCTCAATGGGCTCTTGCCCAAGTACCCCATAAGTATAAGGGCCTTATGCTGATAGCTGAGGGTCCCCTCTTTCCAGGGGTACCAGATTTTTGAAAATCGGACCTGGGAAACTAGAGATATCCGACTTGAAAGCAGTGGTCCCCATCCAAGCCTGTTAATTGCTTTTTCCAGCCAGATACAGTATCTCAGGTTCTGTCTACTTAGAGTTTTTCTGAGGGTATAATCCTAAAGCAGTGACTCTTACCTTTTGGTGAACACTGGCAGCTTGTCTCTACTATGCCCAGAACCAGAGATATTAGCCTTCCAGCAGCCGGTCCCTGCTCCAGCTCCACACTCCTGGTATGCAGTTTTATATATTCATTGGTGAATTGCTCTGGCTCCTGAACTCTGATCCCCAAGTCCCCAGAACCTCCTGAAAGGTGGGACTCTCTAGTTTTTATCCCAATCAAAGCTAAGAAATATATTTTCAGGAACTTGAGATATCTGCAGTCAAGCAAGCTGCCCTCCCACCGGAAAATTATAAATATTAAGCCCACTCCACTATCCACCCCTTCCCTACATATTAAACACCCCCTAACACCCTGGAAGTCATGTACCAGGACTTCTTCATTCAGCCCAATGCCCCCTTCTACATTTTAGTCCCATCTGTGCAGTAAAGGAGTAATTAGCAGAAATTACTGCTCCAGGTCCTACATGCTGAGCGGAAAATAGAACACCCCCTACCGCCCATGGGACATCAAAACTGCAGCTGACAGCACCCCCCACCCCTACCGCTGGAGGATGGGTAGCAGGCCCAGTGCATTGCTGTGCCCAGGGGCCTACACTGCTGTTAAGACGGCCCTGACTGCAGTACTGCGATTCATAGAAGAAACTAAGGCACTACTATGGGGCATAACACTAAATAAGACTACTATGGTTCAGAAAATGAACTAGGGTACTATTATAGGGCATATAATTATCAACTGCTGCAGAGAAGCGTCTCTCTAGAAGCATTGGGACGGGGGCCCCTTCAAAATGTTGCTATGGGGCCCACAAAGTTCTGGCTACGCCTCTGCTTCTGCCTCTCCAAGTCACCATCTGTCCCTCCCCCTCTGCCTATCATTATTTGCCTCTCAATATAACCCTCTACCCCTCCAGTGCCCATCTGCCTATCACTCTCTGCCTCTGGCATATCACCCTCTTCATGCCAATGTGTTTTTTTTATCTCTGCGCTTTGAATAATAGAAATCAGTAGCCCATTTAGTAAAGATAGTTATAAAATGAAGGCGCTATGCCAATCGGCAGTTGGGGATGACGTCACCACTGGTCCCAGGTGCAAAACTCCATGCAGTAGCAGGTCTCTTCCCGCTATAGCTTCCAACACATTTCATGCCCTGGTGCACTTTGTCAAGGATGCCTTACACTTGCACCTGTTACGATTACTAGGGTTCTCTTTGTGTGCATACTTGAAATGAGGTCAGCTGAAGCCAGGTGAAAATTAAGTAAGGTTTATTGTGGAAAAAGAAGTAGCAAAATATATACATACAGAAACTGGATCCTTGATTTACATGGAACCGAACACGATATTTCCAAATAATAGTAATGGCTGGTAATAGAATCAAGGAGGAAGGTTATGCTTGAATATTGGTATAGTCCAGGTTAAACACAGATGTGAAATAAACATGAAGATATCCGGGTTAAATCAAGCAGGGGAAACATAACATACCAAAACGTAGTAATCAGGCAGGGGTGGAAACAGACTGCAAATAAAAGTTCAGGAATGCAGATGCTGAACCGGCAGGGTTAGAAGTCTTGTAGCAAAGCATATGAAACGGCAAACTGCAGGGAATGTCTCCAAGATGTAGATAAGGCAGAATCAGGACAGGATTACTGGAGAGAGCCTAGTCGCACTCCAGACGGAACCACAATGATCTGCACCTAGATGCTGGTGAGCTGGAGTTAAATAGCAGCACCAGGTGTTGGCCCCAGCTGCTCACAATCAGGTAATTAACCTGCAGAGACAGTGTGCAACTGCCATTCGGACCTGAGGCAGCTAGTGAGACCCCTAGAGGCAGGAATGAGATAATGCAAGGCAAAACAAACACAGACATTCCTAACATTATCCCCCCCCCTTAAACAGGCGGATTCCAGACGCCTAAAAGTTCACCTTCTATGCTTTTTTCCTCTCCTCTTTTTGGGTTGCCTAGCCCTATTTGAAGGTGTCACAAAGACACTACTTGGCAATACAGGTCCATCAATAATGAGTCTAGGATCGTCCAGAAGCTCGCTCTCAGAATCGGAGCCACAACCCAGCGGCAGAACTGACCTCTTATTTTCTTGGAAGGAATCAAGAGCGGATGGTAAATTTGTAGAAGCCAAACTTGCCGAGCAATCTGCGTGAACACCTAAAGATACATGCTCACATCTGAAAAACTGAGGGTGCTCCCCAGACTGCAAAGGCAGGTTCTCAGATGGGCACACTTTAATAGATTCATCTAGGAGAGTGAGGACAGTTGGTGGACTGAATCTTTCGGACACTGCCTTGAGGAAAGCGGGCAAATCTTGTAAAACTGGATCTTCTGCATCTATAAGAACATTTACCCACTTCAAGGCCCTCCCTCTGCACCTCATACATATGTAAGCAATGATATCAATAGGGGACAAGTCATCAAAACTCAGATAATATTTGAAGAGAGCTAAACAGTGAGAGATATTTCCATAAAAGTAAGGCAGTTCCTCAACGACTTGGCTTTCCAAATTAGATTTTACATCAGGGAGGATAGACAACCGTGGCCTCTCAGACAAGATGGACTCTTCTTGCACCTTAGACAAGGAAGTCTCAGATGGCCCCGGCTGGGCAGATACCTCGGGCAAATCTTGGATCTGGGGCTGGACCCCCTCCTGGGGCTGGACAGGCAGAACCCCCTCCTGGGGCTGGACAGGCAGAGCCCCCTCCTGGGGCTGGACAGGCAGAGCCCCCTCCTGGGGATGGACAGGCCTTGGCCGGACCTCTGGCAAGGCGGACACCTCTCGGACCTCTGGCAAGGCGGACACCTCTCGGACCTCTGGCAAGGCGGACACCTCTCGGACCTCTGGCAAGGCGGACACCTCTCGGACCTCTGGCAAGGCGGACTTGGATGACTGAGTGACCCGTGAGGCAAGGGCAGCAGGGACCTCATGCCGTGAGGCAAGGGCAGCAGGGACCTCATGCCGTGAGGCAAGGGCAGCAGGGACCTCATGCCCAAAGGCAAGGGCAGCAGGGACCTCATGCCCAAAGGCAAGGGCAGCAGGGACCTCATGCCCAAAGGCAAGGGCAGCAGGGACCTCATGCCCAAAGGCAAGGGCAGCTGGGCCGGACACCCCTCCTGGGGTCGCTGGGCCGGACACCCCTCCTGGGGTCGCTGGGCCGGACACCCCTCCTGGGGTCGCTTGGCCGGACACCACTCCTGGGGTCGCTTGGCCGGACACCCCTCCTGGGGTCGCTTGGCCGGACAACCCTCCTGGGGTCGCTTGGCCGGACACCCCTCCTGGGGTCGCTTGGCCGGACACCCCTCCTGGGGTCGCTTGGCCGGACACCCCTCCTGGGGTCGCTTGGCCGGACACCCCTCCTGGGGTCGCTTGGCCGGACACCACTCCTGGGGTCGCTTGGCCGGACACCCCTCCTGGGGTCGCTTGGCCGGACACCCCTCCTTTCGAAATTTGAGCACCACAGTGGCATAACTGAGCAGAATTAGGCACTATGGCAGAATGAGGAAAGCTCTTTTTAGGTTTGCGAGCAGGACATAATTGAATAAAATGTCCGGACCTGCCGCAATAAAAACAAAGTTTTTTATCCCTTCTAAGCCTTTTTTCTTCCTCAGAGAGGCTGGGTCGAGGAAAACTCCAGAACTTGCCTTTGCTTGATATTGGAAAACAGCGGGCAGAATTGAGAGCACCAGACTCATCTTTTCCCCTTTTTCCCTGCGTCTCCTTAAAGGGAACTGGTAATCTTACTGAGTATTCAGGCAGAGCAGACAGTATCTCTGAAGACAGGGGCCCTCATTCCGAGTTGTTCGTTCGCAAGGCGATTTTAGCAGTATTGCACACGCTAAGCCGCCGCCTACTGGGAGTGAATCCTAGCTTCTTAAAATTGTGAACGAACGATTCGCAATATTGCGATTACAAACTTCTTAGCAGTTTCAGAGTAGCTTCAGACTTACTCGGCATCTGCGATCAGTTCAGTGCTTGTCGTTCCTGGTTTGACGTCACAAACACACCCAGTTTTCGCACAGACACTCCCCCGTTTCTCCAGCCACTCCCGCGTTTTTTCCGGAAACGGTAGCGTTTTTTCCCACACGCCCTTAAAACGGCCTGTTTCCGCCCAGTAACACCCATTTCCTGTCAATCACACTACGATCGCCGGAGCGAATAAAAAGCCGTGAGTAAAAATACTTTCTTCATAGCAAATTTACTTGGCGCAGTCGCAGTGCAGATATTGTGCATGCGCACTAAGCGGAAATTCACTGCGATGCGAAGAAATTTACAGAGCGAACGACTCGGAATGAGGGCCTGGGTTTGAATATTCTCCAGTTTCTCTCTGAAATCCACCAGCAATGTAGAACCCACAAACGACATAAACTCGAGAGGCAGGGAATTTTTCTGAAGTGAAGCCATTTTAAGAAACTTAGCTGTACCTCAAACTCCTGCACACGTTTATTAGGCAGATCATTCTGTTACGATTACTAGGGTTCTCTTTGTGTGCATACTTGAAATGAGGTCAGCTGAAGCGAGGTGAAAATTAAGTAAGGTTTATTGTGGAAAAAGAAGTAGCAAAATATATACATACAGAAACTGGATCCTTGATTTACATGGAACCGAACACGATATTTCCAAATAATAGTAATGGCTGGTAATAGAAACAAGGAGGAAGGTTATGCTTGAATATTGGTATAGTCCAGGTTAAACACAGATGTGAAATAAACATGAAGATATCCGGGTTAAATCAAGCAGGGGAAAAATAACATACCAAAACGTAGTAATCAGGCAGGGGTGGAAACAGACTGCAAATAAAAGTTCAGGAATGCAGATGCTGAACTGGCAGGGTTAGAAGTCTTGTAGCAAAGCATATGAAACGGCAAACTGCAGGGAATGTCTCCAAGATGTAGATAAGGCAGAATCAGGACAGGATTACTGGAGAGAGCCTAGTCGCACTCCAGACGGAACCACAATGATCTGCACCTAGATGCTGGTGAGCTGGAGTTAAATAGCAGCACCAGGTGTTGGCCCCAGCTGCCCACAATCAGGTAATTAACCTGCAGAGACAGTGTGCAACTGCCATTCGGACCTGAGGCAGCTAGTGAGACCCCTAGAGGCAGGAATGAGATAATGCAAGGCAAAACAAACACAGATATTCCTAACAGCACCGTTGTAATTTATATAGCACTTATGTTTTTTAAAAACATAAAAAAAACTTTATTGTTCTCGATTAAAAAACAAAGATTCCATTCAGGAAGTGGTCATAGTTTCAGGCGGGAAGCACATG
The DNA here is from genome assembly GCF_028390025.1 of Pseudophryne corroboree. Taxonomy (NCBI): domain Eukaryota; kingdom Metazoa; phylum Chordata; class Amphibia; order Anura; family Myobatrachidae; genus Pseudophryne; species Pseudophryne corroboree. Next base: position 12,985,324 of record NC_086448.1, on the reverse strand, counting down.
TTTCATATAGAATTGTTTAGAAAAATAGTAATATTCCTCCAATAAAAAGATTTTTTTCGATTTTATACTTCAGGTGCCACATATAAAGAAAAAAAAGTTAAAATGATTTGATATTGACGATGTTTATAATAATGCGTTTAACTCAATATCGATATTGATTCCAGTTGGATGGAGGTTGTAGATCCATTTAGTCTCCTGCTGTATAAGACTTTTAACGATGTCTCCTCCTCTCCAATGTTGTTTTATTTTTTGTATATCAATACATTTAAATCCTGTCGGGTCTTTAATATGTGCTTCTAGGAAGTGTTTAGACACACTATGAGATGTCAAGCGCCTTTTGATGTTGTAAATATGTTCAGCTAGTTGTGTCTTCACTTTTCTTTTTGTCTGTCCCACGTATTGGTTCCCACATAAAACATAAATTGCACCTTCTGTATCGCAGGTGATATGTTCTTTGAGTATCTTTTCCCGCTCTGATTTGACTTAAATTCTGTTATTGGTTTGGTACTTCTCTTTTTTTCATTTGTACATGCTTTTCAGTGTAGACACTTATAGTATCCCTTTTTGTTTTTTTTTTCTGTATTTTTGGTTTCTGTTCTTGTGTAACTTCTAACTAATGACAAGAATAAGAACAAAAAACAAAAATACAGAGTAGGGTGTGAAGGAGCGGCTGTGGCGCACGCAGTGGGGGTTTGTGAGTACCCAGAAACCCCTCTGATGGAGATTTTTTTTTCCCCTAACAGTCTCGGCAATGGCTGCGGGCCACCCGCTGGTGTGATAAGGCAGGGAGCTCTGATCGTCCGCGCTCCATCCTGCATCTGAATGTAAAGCTGATATTACTGTATAACCTGTAATCCCAACGGACTGCCATCCTGGTACAGTTTGCTAGCCTCACAATGTAAGGGTTGTGCTTCGTGATGAGGACCTGGAAGTGACATAACAAGAGGGCAGGAGAGAACTTCCGCCCTTACAGCACCCAAGTGTTTTCTCCGTTCTCCGTTCGCTTGAGGTTCATTTTTTTTTTCTATGCACCATTGGACCCTCGCGGCCTCGGTTCACTTGCCACGCTTCGTGCTCGGTGTCTCGCTCCGCTTCGCTCGCCACAGGTTACTATTCCAAATAGTTTGTGACATGGACCCAGGGGCTTATGGGAAAGGTCCTCTTCACGAAGGGAAACTAGTCGCTACCCAGTGTAAACTAGGGATGTGCACTTGAAATTTTTCGGGTTTTGTGTTTTGGTTTTGGGTTCGGTGCCGCGGCCGTGTTTTGGGTTCGACCGCGTTTTGGCAAAACCTCACCGAATTTTTTTTGTCGGATTCGGGTGTGTTTTGGATTCGGGTGTTTTTTTCAAAAAACCCCAAAAAACAGCTTAAATCATAGAAACCATAAGTTCCACTCATTTTCAGTCTATTCTGAACACCTCACACCTCACAATATTATTTTTAGTTCTAAAATTTGCACCGAGGTCGCTGGATGACTAAGCTAAGCGACCCTAGTGGCCGACACAAACACCTGGCCCATCTAGGAGTGGCACTGCAGTGTCACGCAGGATGGCCCTTCCAAAAAACACTCCCCAAACAGCACATGACGCAAAGAAGAAAAAAAGAGGCGCAATGAGGTAGCTGTGTGAGTAAGCTAAGCGACCCTAGTGGCCGACACAAACACCTGGCCCATCTAGGAGTGGCACTGCAGTGTCACGCAGGATGGCCCTTCCAAAAAACATGTAATTACTGATGACGGACCTGCTGGACACTGTCAGCTCAGCAGCACCGCAGACTGCTACAGTAAGCTACTATAGTAGAATGTATAAAGAAGAAAGAAAAAAAAAAACACGGGTAGGTGGTATACAATTATGGATGGACGAGCGACTGCCGACACAGAGGTAGCTACAGCCGTGGACTACCATACTGTGTCTGCTGCTAATATAGACTGGATGATAAGGAGATTAAATTAATATATATATATATATATATATATATATATAATATCACTAGTACTGCAGCCGGACAGGTATATATATTTATTATGTAATGACTGATGACGGACCTGCTGGACACTGTCAGCTCAGCAGCACCGCAGACTGCTGCAGTAAGCTACTATAGTAGTATGTATAAAGAAGAAAGAAAAAAAAAAAAACACGGGTAGGTGGTATACAATTATGGATGGACGAGCGACTGCCGACACAGAGGTAGCTACAGCCGTGGACTACCGTACTGTGTCTGATGCTAATATAGACTGGATGATAAGGAGATGAAATTAATATATATATATATATATATATATATATATTATATCACTAGTACTGCAGCCGGACAGGTATATATATTTATTATGTAATGACTGATGACGGACCTGCTGGACACTGTCAGCTCAGCAGCACCGCAGACTGCTACAGTAAGCTACTATAGTAGTATGTATAAAGAAGAAAGAAAAAAAAAAAACCTCGGGTAGGTGGTATACAATTATGGATGGACGAGCGACTGCCGACACAGAGGTAGCTACAGCCGTGGACTACCGTACTGTGTCTGCTGCTAATATAGCCTGGATGATAATGAGATGAAATCAATATATATATATATATATATATATATATATAATATCACTAGTACTGCAGCCGGACAGGTATATATATTTATTATGTAATGACTGATGACGGACCTGCTGGACACAGTCAGCTCAGCAGCACCGCAGACTGCTACAGTAAGCTACTATAGTAGTATGTATAAAGAAGAAAGAAAAAAAAAAAAAACCACGGGTAGGTGGTATACAATATTATATATATATTATATACAATTATATATATATATATATATATATATATATTAAACTGGTGGTGACTGGTGGTCAGGTCACTGGTCACACTATCAGCAACTTGCAAGTAGTACTCCTAAGCAGACAATCACAATATATATTATACTGGTGGTCAGTGTGGTCACAATGGCAGTGTGGCACTCTGGCAGCAAAAGTGTGCACTGTACGTTATATGTACTCCTGAGTCCTGCTCTCAGACTCTAACTGCTCCCCACTGTCAGTGTCTCCCCCACAAGTCAGATAATATACAGTCACACTATCTATCACTTCAGCAAGTAACTAGTACTCCTCCTAATGCTCCCCAAAATTACTACTGTGTCTCTCTCTACTGTCTCACTCTCTTCTCTATAAACGGAGAGGACGCCAGCCACGTCCTCTCCCTATGACTCTCAATGCACGTGTGAAAATGGCGGCGACGCGCGGCTCCTTATATAGAATCCGAGTCTCGCGATAGAATCCGAGCCTCGCGAGAATCCGACAGCGGGATGATGACGTTCGGGCGCGCTCGGGTTAACCGAGCAAGGCGGGAAGATCCGAGTCGCTCGGCCCCGTGTAAAAAAACATGAAGTTCGGGCGGGTTCGGATTCCGAGGAACCGAACCCGCTCATCCCTAGTGTAAACTCCTGTACACGGAACCCTGCTACTGCACGTAGTAGGGTTAACACAGCTCTAGAGTGTGAAAAAGGAGACAAGAGCTCCGGACCACCGCTGTTTTTAGCAGGCTGTCACTTCTGGATTTACAACCAGTACACTGACAGCTATTTACCATCAACCAGCATACAGTTCTGCCTTCCACATATAGAAGGACTGGACTATAGCTGGTGAGCTTTTGGGACCCCAGTGTTCCTGATATTGTGTGTGATATACAATTTGTTTAATAGAACTTGGAACTATGGAAATACTGATGTACTGTTATTGATGAATATAACTGTAATTGCTGAATTTCCATATACAGTTGATGTATTAGGACTGTTATTTGTTATATATGATAAAATGAATTGTGCTTTATTTATTTTGATCCATACATTTTCTGTGCTTATTGAAGTGTTTATTACATTATTTATATACATTATAGTTATATTTGTGTGTGGAGGGTAGGAGCTGCCTTCTTCTTGTATGTGTGTGTGTGTGTGTGTGTGTGTGTGTGTATATGTATACTGTATATATATATATATATTAGAGATGAGCGGGTTCAGTTCCTCGGGATCCGAACCCCCCAAACTTCACCCATTTTACACGGTTCCGAGGCAGCCTCGGATCTTCCCGCCTTGCTCGGTTAACCAGAACGCACCCGAACGTCATCATCCCGCTGTTGGATTCTCGCGAGATTCGTATTCTATATAAGTAGCCGCGTGTCGCCGCCATTTTCATTTGCATTAAAGATTGAACGGAGAGGACGTGGCAGCGTTCTCTCCCCTGAAAAGCTCCGTAATCAGTGCTCAGTGTGCTGAAAATATCTGTGCCCAGTGTGCTGCATTGTGGGGACTGGGGACCACCAGTATAATAATATATACTATTCTATAGCTTCTATACTGCTTGTCAGGACACACGTGTCACAGTTACACCGCTCTGTACTGAGATATATATATATATATATATAGTAATATATACTATTCTATAGCTTCTATGCTGCTTGTCAGGACACATGTGTCACAGTTACACCGCTCTGTACTGATATATATATATACACAGTAATATATATACTATTCTATAGCTACTATACTGCTTGTCAGGACACATGTGTCACAGTTACACTGCTCTGTACTGAGATATATATATATATATATATATATATATATAGTAATATATACTATTCTATAGCTACTATACTGCTTGTCAGGACTCATGTGTCACAGTTACACCGCTCTATACTGAGATATATATATAAATATATATATATAGTAATATATACTATTCTATAGCTTCTATGCTGCTTGTCAGGACACATGTGTCACAGTTACACTGCTCTGTACTGAGATATACAATAATATATATACTTTTCTATAGCTTCTATACTGCTTGTCAGGACACATGTGTCACAGTTACACCGCTCTGTACTGATATATACAGTAATATATATACTATTCTATAGCTACTATACTGCTTGTCAGGACACATGTGTCACAGTTACACCGCTCTGTACTGAGATATATATATATATATATATATATATATATAGTAATATATACTATTCTATAGCTTCTATGCTGCTTGTCAGGACACATGTGTCACAGTTACACCGCTCTGTACTGATATATAATATATATACACAGTAATATATATACTATTCTATAGCTACTATACTGCTTGTCAGGACACATGTGTCACAGTTACACCGCTCTGTACTGAGATAGATATATATATATATATATATATAGTAATATATACTATTCTATAGCTTCTATGCTGCTTGTCAGGACACATGTGTCACAGTTACACCGCTCTGTACTGAGATATATATATACACAGTAATATATATACTATTCTATAGCTTCTATACTGCTTGTCAGGACACATGTGTCACAGTTACACCGCTCTGTACTGAGATATACAATAATATATATACTTTTCTATAGCTTCTATACTGCTTGTCAGGACACATGTGTCACAGTTACACTGCTCTGTACTGATATATATATATACACAGTAATATATACTATTCTATAGCTACTATACTGCTTGTCAGGACACATGTGTCACAGTTACACCGCTCTGTACTGAGATATATATATATATATATATATAGTAATATATACTATTCTATAGCTTCTATGCTGCTTGTCAGGACACATGTGTCACAGTTACACCGCTCTGTACTGATATATATATATATACAGTAATATATATACTATTCTATAGCTACTATACTGCTTGTCAGGACACGTGTCACAGTTACACTGCTCTGTACTGATATATATATATATACACAGTAATATATATACTATTCTATAGCTACTATACTGCTTGTCAGGACACATGTGTCACAGTTACACCGCTCTGTACTGAGATATATATATATATATATATATATATATAGTAATATATACTATTCTATAGCTTCTATGCTGCTTGTCAGGACACATGTGTCACAGTTACACCGCTCTGTACTGATATATATATATATACAGTAATATATATACTATTCTATAGCTTCTATACTGCTTGTCAGGACACATGTGTCACAGTTACACCGCTCTGTACTGAGATATATATATACACAGTAATATATATACTATTCTATAGCTACTATACTGCTTGTCAGGACACGTGTCACAGTTACACTGCTCTGTACTGATATATATATATACACAGTAATATATATACTATTCTATAGCTACTATACTGCTTGTCAGGACACATGTGTCACAGTTACACCGCTCTGTACTGAGATATATATATATATATATATATATATATAGTAATATATACTATTCTATAGATTCTATACTGCTTGTCAGGACACATGTGTCACAGTTACACCGCTCTGTACTGATATATATATATATACAGTAATATATATACTATTCTATAGCTACTATACTGCTTGTCAGGACACATGTGTCACAGTTACACCGCTCTGTACTGAGATATATATATACACAGTAATATATATACTATTCTATAGCTACTATACTGCTTGTCAGGACACATGTGTCACAGTTACACCGCTCTGTACTGATATATAATATATATACACAGTAATATATATACTATTCTATAGCTATTATACTGCTTGTCAGGACACATGTGTCACAGTTACACCGCTCTGTACTGAGATATATATATATATATATATATATATATATAGTAATATATACTATTCTATAGCTTCTATGCTGCTTGTCAGGACACATGTGTCACAGTTACACCGCTCTGTACTGATATATATATATATACAGTAATATATATACTATTCTATAGCTACTATACTGCTTGTCAGGACACATGTGTCACAGTTACACCGCTCTGTACTGAGATATATATATACACAGTAATATATATTACTATTCTATAGCTACTATACTGCTTGTCAGGACACATGTGTCACAGTTACACCGCTCTGTACTGATATATAATATATATACACAGTAATATATATACTATTCTATAGCTACTATACTGCTTGTCAGGACACATGTGTCACAGTTACACCGCTCTGTACTGATATATACAATAATATATATACATTTCTATAGCCTCTATACTAGAGAAGAGAGAGACACAGTATTTTCGGGGAGCATTATTAGGAGGAGTACTACTGTATACTACTATACTACTTGCTGAAGTGATATTTATAGATTAGATAGTGTGACTGTAAGTGTATTATCTGACTTGTGGGGGAGACACTGACAGTGGGGAGCAGTTAGAGTCTGAGAGCAGGACTCAGGAGTACATATAACGTACAGTGCACACTTTTGCTGCCAGAGTGCCACACTGCCATTGTGACCACACTGACCACCAGTATAATATATATTTTGTGATTGTCTGCTTAGGCCTCGGAGTACTAGTTGCCAGTTGCAACGTGACCTGAAGTGACCACCAGTTTAATATATATATATATATATATATATATATATATATATATAATTGTATATAATATATATATATATATATATATATATATAATATTGTATACCACCTACCCGTGGTTTTTTTTTTTTCATTCTTCTTGATACATACTACTATAGTAGCTTACTGTAGCAGTCTGCGGTGCTGTGCTGACCTGACAGTGTCCAGCAGGTCCGTCATCAGTCATTACATAATAAATATATAATATATATACCTGTCCGGCTGCAGTACTAGTGATATTATATATACATATATATTGATTTCATCTCATTATCATCCAGTCTATATTATCAGCAGACACAGTACGTTAGTCCACGGCTGTAGCTACCTCTGTGTCGGCACTCGGCAGTCCATCCATAATTGTATACCACCTACCCGTGGTTTTTTTTTTTCTTTCTTCTTTGTACATACTACTATAGTATAGTAGCTTACTGTAGCAGTCTGCGGTGCTGCTGAGCTGACAGTGTCCAGCAGGTCCGTCATCAGTCATCATTACCTAATAAATATATTATCTACCTGTCCGGCTGCAGTACTAGTGATATTATATATACATACATATATATATTGATTTCATCTCATTATCAATCATCCAGTCTATATTAGCAGCAGACACAGTACGTTAGTCCACGGCTGTAGCTACCTCTGTGTCGGCACTCGGCAGTCCATCCATAATTGTATACCACCTACCCGTGGTTTTTTTTTTCTTTCTTCTTTGTACATACTACTATAGTATAGTAGCTTACTGTAGCAGTCTGCAGTGCTGCTGAGCTGACAGTGTCCAGCAGGTCCGTCATCAGTCATCATTACCTAATAAATATATTATCTACCTGTCCGGCTGCAGTACTAGTGATATTATATATACATACATATATATATATATATTGATTTCATCTCATTATCATCCAGTCTATATTAGCAGCAGACACAGTACGGTAGTCCACGGCTGTAGCTACCTCTGTGTCGGCACTCGGCAGTCCATCCATAATTGTATACCACCTACCCGTGGTTTTTTTTTTTTCTTTCTTCTTTGTACATACTACTATAGTATAGTAGCTTACTGTAGCAGTCTGCGGTGCTGCTGAGCTGACAGTGTCCAGCAGGTCCGTCATCAGTCATCATTACCTAATAAATATATTATCTACCTGTCCGGCTGCAGTACTAGTGATATTATATATACATACATATATATATTGATTTCATCTCATTATCAATCATCCAGTCTATATTAGCAGCAGACACAGTACGTTAGTCCACGGCTGTAGCTACCTCTGTGTCGGCACTCGGCAGTCCATCCATAATTGTATACCACCTACCCGTGTTTTTTTTTTCTTTCTTCTTTGTACATACTACTATAGTATAGTAGCTTACTGTAGCAGTCTGCGGTGCTGCTGAGCTGACAGTGTCCAGCAGGTCCGTCATCAGTCATCATTACCTAATAAATATATTATCTACCTGTCCGGCTGCAGTACTAGTGATATTATATATACATACATATATATATATTGATTTCATCTCATTATCATCCAGTCTATATTAGCAGCAGACACAGTACGGTAGTCCACGGCTGTAGCTACCTCTGTGTCGGCACTCGGCAGTCCATCCATAATTGTATACCACCTACCCGTGTTTTTTTTTTTTTTCTTTCTTCTTTGTACATACTACTATAGTATAGTAGCTTACTGTAGCAGTCTGCGGTGCTGCTGAGCTGACAGTGTCCAGCAGGTCCGTCATCAGTCATCATTACCTAATAAATATATTATCTACCTGTCCGGCTGCAGTACTAGTGATATTATATATACATACATATATATATTGATTTCATCTCATTATCAATCATCCAGTCTATATTAGCAGCAGACACAGTACGTTAGTCCACGGCTGTAGCTACCTCTGTGTCGGCACTCGGCAGTCCATCCATAATTGTATACCACCTACCCGTGGTTTTTTTTTTTCTTTCTTCTTTGTACATACTACTATAGTATAGTAGCTTACTGTAGCAGTCTGCGGTGCTGCTGAGCTGACAGTGTCCAGCAGGTCCGTCATCAGTCATCATTACCTAATAAATATATTATCTACCTGTCCGGCTGCAGTACTAGTGATATTATATATACATACATATCTATATATTGATTTCATCTCATTATCATCCAGTCTATATTAGCAGCAGACACAGTACGGTAGTCCACGGCTGTAGCTACCTCTGTGTCGGCACTCGGCAGTCCATCCATAATTGTATACCACCTACCCGTGGTTTTTTTTTTCTTTCTTCTTTGTACATACTACTATAGTATAGTAGCTTACTGTAGCAGTCTGCGGTGCTGCTGAGCTGACAGTGTCCAGCAGGTCCGTCATCAGTCATCATTACCTAATAAATATATTATCTACCTGTCCGGCTGCAGTACTAGTGATATTATATATACATACATATATATATATTGATTTCATCTCATTATCATCCAGTCTATATTAGCAGCAGACACAGTACGGTAGTCCACGGCTGTAGCTACCTCTGTGTCGGCACTCGGCAGTCCATCCATAAGTATACTAGTATCCATCCATCTCCATTGTTTACCTGAGGTGCCTTTTAGTTGTGCCTATTAAAATATGGAGAACAAAAATGTTGAGGTTCCAAAATTAGGGAAAGATCAAGATCCACTTCCACCTCGTGCTGAAGCTGCTGCCACTAGTCATGGCCGAGACGATGAAATGCCAGCAACGTCGTCTGCCAAGGCCGATGCCCAATGTCATAGTACAGAGCATGTCAAATCCAAAACACCAAATATCAGTAAAAAAAGGACTCCAAAACCTAAAATAAAATTGTCGGAGGAGAAGCGTAAACTTGCCAATATGCCATTTACCACACGGAGTGGCAAGGAACGGCTGAGGCCCTGGCCTATGTTCATGGCTAGTGGTTCAGCTTCACATGAGGATGGAAGCACTCAGCCTCTCGCTAGAAAACTGAAAAGACTCAAGCTGGCAAAAGCACCGCAAAGAACTGTGCGTTCTTCGAAATCCCAAATCCACAAGGAGAGTCCAATTGTGTCGGTTGCGATGCCTGACCTTCCCAACACTGGACGTGAAGAGCATGCGCCTTCCACCATTTGCACGCCCCCTGCAAGTGCTGGAAGGAGCACCCGCAGTCCAGTTCCTGATAGTCAGATTGAAGATGTCAGTGTTGAAGTACACCAGGATGAGGAGGATATGGGTGTTGCTGGCGCTGGGGAGGAAATTGACCAGGAGGATTCAGATGGTGAGGTGGTTTGTTTAAGTCAGGCACCCGGGGAGACACCTGTTGTCCGTGGGAGGAATATGGCCGTTGACATGCCTGGTGAAAATACCAAAAAAATCAGCTCTTCAGTGTGGAGGTATTTCAACAGAAAAGCGGACAACAGGTGTCAAGCCGTGTGTTGCCTTTGTCAAGCTGTAATAAGTAGGGGTAAGGACGTTAACCACCTCGGAACATCCTCCCTTATACGTCACCTGCAGCGCATTCATAATAAGTCAGTGACAAGTTCAAAAACTTTGGGTGACAGCGGAAGCAGTCCACTGACCAGTAAATCCCTTCCTCTTGTAACCAAGCTTACGCAAACCACCCCACCAACTCCCTCAGTGTCAATTTCCTCCTTCCCCAGGAATGCCAATAGTCCTGCAGGCCATGTCACTGGCAATTCTGACGATTCCTCTCCTGCCTGGGATTCCTCCGATGCATCCTTGCGTGTAACGCCTACTGCTGCTGGCGCTGCTGTTGTTGCTGCTGGGAGTCGATGGTCATCCCAGAGGGGAAGTCGGAAGACCACTTGTACTACTTCCAGTAATCAATTGACTGTCCAACAGTCCTTTGCGAGGAAGATGAAATATCACAGCAGTCATCCTGCAGCAAAGCGGATAACTCAGGTCTTGGCAGCTGCGGTGGTGTTAAACGTGTGTCCAGTATCCATCCAATGATTTCAACGTTGTGCAAGGTTCTGATGCCCTTTGAACTTGCCACACGTGAAGTCAGTTCAGACACTGCCAGCCTGAGTCAGGTCATTCCCCTCATCAGGCTTTTGCAGAAGATGCTGGAGACATTGAAGGAGGAGCTAACACGGAGCGATTCCGCTAGGCATGTGGGACTTGTGGATGGAGCCCTTAATTCGCTTAACAAGGATTCACGGGTGGTCAATCTGTTGAAATCAGAGCACTACATTTTGGCCACCATGCTCGATCCTAGATTTAAAGCCTACCTTGGATCTCTCTTTCCGGCAGACACAAGTCTGCTGGGGTTGAAAGACCTGCTGGTGAGAAAATTGTCAAATCAAGCGGAACGCGACCTGTCAACATCTCCTCCTTCACATTCTCCCGCAACTGGGGGTGCGAGGAATAGGCTCAGAATTCCGAGCCCACCCGCTGGCGGTGATGCAGGGCAGTCTGGAGCGACTGCTGATGCTGACATCTGGTCCGGACTGAAGGACCTGACAACGATTACGGACATGTCGTCTACTGTCACTGCATATGATTCTCTCATCATTGAAAGAATGGTGGAGGATTATATGAGTGACCGCATCCAAGTAGGCACGTCACACAGTCCGTACTTATACTGGCAGGAAAAAGAGGCAATTTGGAGGCCCTTGCACAAACTGGCTTTATTCTACCTAAGTTGCCCTCCCACAAGTGTGTACTCCGAAAGAGTGTTTAGTGCCGCCGCTCACCTTGTCAGCAATCGGCGTACGAGGTTACATCCAGAAAATGTGGAGAAGATGATGTTCATTAAAATGAATTATAATCAATTCCTCCGTGGAGACATTGACCAGCAGCAATTGCCTCCACAAAGTACACAGGGAGCTGAGATGGTGGATTCCAGTGGGGACGAATTGATAATCTGTGAGGAGGGGGATGTACACGGTGATATATCGGAGGATGATGATGAGGTGGACATCTTGCCTCTGTAGAGCCAGTTTGTGCAAGGAGAGATTAATTGCTTCTTTTTTGGTGGGGGTCCAAACCAACCCGTCATTTCAGTCACAGTCGTGTGGCAGACCCTGTCACTGAAATGATGGGTTGGTTAAAGTGTGCATGTCCTGTTTATACAACATAAGGGTGGGTGGGAGGGCCCAAGGACAATTCCATCTTGCACCTCTTTTTTCTTTAATTTTTCTTTGCGTCATGTGCTGTTTGTGGAATGTTTTTTGGAAGGGCCATCCTGCGTGACACTGCAGTGCCACTCCTAGATGGGCCCGGTGTTTGTGTCGGCCACTAGGGTCGCTTATCTTACTCACACAGCTACCTCATTGCGCCTCTTTTTTTCTTTGCGTCATGTGCTGTTTGGGGAGGGTTTTTTGGAAGGGCCATCCTGCGTGACACTGCAGTGCCACTCCTAGATGGGCCCGGTGTTTGTGTCGGCCACTAGGGTCGCTTATCTTACTCACACAGCTACCTCATTGCGCCTCTTTTTTTCTTTGCGTCATGTGCTGTTTGGGGAGTGTTTTTTGGAAGGGCCATCCTGCGTGACACTGCAGTGACACTCCTAGATGGGCACGGTGTTTGTGTCGGCCACTAGGGTCGCTTAGCTTAGTCATCCAGCGACCTAGGTGCAAATTTTAGGACTAAAAATAATATTGTGAGGTGTGAGGTATTCAGAATAGACTGAAAATGAGTGGAAATTATGGTTTTTGAGGTTAATAATACTTTGGGATCAAAATGACCCCCAAATTCTATGATTTAAGCTGTTTTTTAGTGTTTTTTTAAAAAAACACCCGAATCCAAAACACACCCGAATCCGACAAAAAAAATTCGGTGAGGTTTTGCCAAAACGCGGTCGAACCCAAAACACGGCCGCGGAACCGAACCCAAAACCAAAACACAAAACCCGAAAAATTTCAAGTGCACATCTCTACTCTGTACTGATATATATATATATACAGTAATATATATATTATTCTATAGCTTCTATACTGCTTGTCAAGACACGTGTCACAGTTACACCGCTCTGTACTGATATATATATACAGTAATATATATACTATTCTATAGATTCTATACTGCTTGTCAGGACACATGTGTCACAGTTACACCGCTCTGTAATACTAATGATATATAGTAATATATATACTGTTCTATAGCTTCTATACTGCTTGTCAGGACACGTGTCACAGTTACACTGCTCTGTACTGATATATACAGTAATATATATACTATTCTATAGCTTCTATACTGCTTGTCAGGACACATGTGTAACAGTTACACCGCTCTGTACTGATATATACAAAAATGTATATACTTTTCTATAGCTTCTAGTATTACAGTGCAGCATTTTGGTGACCAACAGTATACATATATAGTACAGTACAGTAGGCCATTGCTATTGATATATTACTGGCATATAATTCCACACATTAAAAAATGGAGAACAAAAATGTGGAGGGTAAAATAGGGAAAGATCAAGATCCACTTCCACCTCGTGCTGAAGCTGATGCCACTAGTCATGGATGAGACAATGAAATGCCATCAACGTCGTCTGCCATGGCCGATGCCCAATGTCATAGTAGAGAGCATGTAAAATCTAAAAAACAAAAGTTCAGTAAAATGACCCAAAAATCTAAATTGAAAGCATCTGATGAGAAGCGTAAACTTGCCAATATGCCATTTATGACACGGAGTGGCAAGGAACGGCTGAGGCCCTGGCCTATGTTCATGGCTAGTGGTTCAGATTCACATGAGGATGGAAGCACTCATCCTCCCGCTAGAAAAATGAAAAGACTTAAGCTGGCAAAAGCACAGCAAAGAACTGGACGTTCTTCTAAATCCCAAATCAAGGAGGATTATGATGGTGAGGTGGTTTGTTTAAGTCAGGCACCCGGGGAGACACCTGTTGTCCGTGGGACGAATATGGCCATTGACATGCCTGGTCAAATTACAAAAAAAACCATCTCTTCGGTGTGGAATTATTTCAACAGAAATGCGGACAACAGGTGTCAAGCCGTGTGTTGCCTTTGTTAAGCTGTAATAAGTAGGGGTAAGGGCGTTAACCACCTAGGAACATCCTCCCTTATACGTCACCTGGAGCGCATTCATCAGAAGTCAGTGACAAGTTCAAAAACTTTGGGTGACAGCGGAAGCAGTCCACTGACAACTAAATCCCTTCCTCTTGTACCCAAGCTCCTGCAAACCACACCACCAACTCCCTCAGTGTCAATTTCCTCCTTACACAGGAAAGCCAATAGTCCTGCAGACCATATCACTGTCAAGTCTGACGAGTCCTCTCCTAACTGGGATTCCTCCGATGGATCCTTGAGTGTAATGCCTACTGCTGCTGGCGCTGCTGTTGTTGCTGCTGGGAGTCGATCGTCATCCCAGAGGGGAAGGCAGAAGACCACTTGTACTACTTACAGTAAGCAATTGACTGTCCAACAGTCCTTTGCGAGGAAGATGAAATATCACAGCAGTCATCCTGTTGCAAAACGGATAACTCAGGTCTTGGCAGCTGCGGTGGTGTTAAACGTGTGTCCAGTATCCATCGTTAATTCACAGGGAATTAGAGAATTGCTTGAGGTACTGTGTCCACGGTATCAAATACCATCTAGGTTCCATTTCTCGAGGCAGGTGATACCGAGAATGTACACAGATGTCAGAAAAAGAGTAACCAGTGTCCTAAAAAATGCAGTTGTACCCAATGTCCACTTAACCACGGACATGTGGACAAGTGGAGCAGGGCAGACTCAGGACTATATGACTGTGACAGCCCACTGGGTAGATGTATTGCCTCCCGCAGCAGGAACATCATCGCAGAATGGCTTACCCCAATTGGACTCTCCTGGGGATTTGTGACATCGGACAACGCCACCAATATTGTGCGTGCATTACATCTGGGAAAATGCCAGCACGTCCCATGTTTTGCACATACATTGAATTAGGTGGTGCAGAATTTTTTAAAAAACGACAGTGGCGTGCAAGAGATGCTGTCGGTGGCCCAAAGAATTGCGGGCCACTTTCGGCATTCAGCCACTGCGTGCCGATGACTGGAGCACCAGCAAACACTCCTGAACCTGCCCTGCCATCATCTGAAGCAAGAGGTGGTAATGAGGTGGAATTCAACCCTCTATATGCTTCAGAGGATGGAGGAGCAGCAAAAGGCCATTCAAGCCTATACATCTGCCTACGATATAGGCAAAGGAGGGGGAATGCACCTGACTCAAGCGCAGTGGAGAATGATTTCAACGTTGTGCAAGGTTCTGCAACCCTTTGAACTTGCCACACGTGAAGTCAGTTCAGACACTGCCAGCCTAAGTCAGGTCATTCCCCTCATCAGGCTTTTGCAGAAGAAGCTGGAGAGATTGTTGAAGGAGGAGATAAAACGGAGCAATTCCACAAGGCATGTGGGACTAGTGGATGGAGCCCTTAATTCGCTTAACCAGGATTCACGGGTGGTCAATCTGTTGAAATCAGAGCACTACATATTGGCCACCGTGCTCGTTCCTAGGTTTAAAGCCTACATTGTATCTCTCTTTCCAGCAGACACAAGTCTGCAGATGTGTAAAGACCTGCTGGTGAGACACTTGTCAAGTCAAGCGGAACGTGACCCGTCAACAGCTCCTCCTTCACATTCTCCCGCAACTGGGGCTGCGAGGAAAAGGCTAAGAATTCCGAGCCCACCCGCTGGCAGTGATGCAGGGCAGTCTGGAGCGAGTGCTGACATCTGGTCCGGACTGAAGGACCTGCCAACGATTACTGACATGTCGTCTACTGTCACTGTATAGGATTCTGTCACCATTGAAAGAATGGTGGATTATATGAGTGACCGCATCCAAGTAGGCACGTCAGACAGTCCGTACGTATACTGGCAGGAAAAAGAGGCAATTTGGAGGCCCTTGCACAAACTGGCTTTATTTTACCTAAGTTGCCCCCCCTCCAGTGTGTACTCCGAAAGAGTGTTTAGTGCAGCCGCTCACCTTGTCAGCAATCGGCGTACGAGGTTACTTCCAGAAAATGTGGAAAAGATGATGTTCATCAAAATGAATTATAATCAATTCCTCCGTGGAGAAATTCACCAGCAATTGCCTCTAGAAAGTACACTGGGACCTGAGATGGTGGATTCCAGTGGGGACAAATTAAAAATCTGTGAGGAGGGGGATGTACACAGTGAAAGGGGTGAGGAATCGGACGATGAGGAGGTGGACATCTTGGCCAGTATTTACTAAGAATCCGAGTTTTGCCGATTTGTGTTTTTTTTTCTAAGTCCCAATCCGGGAATTCACTAAACAGAAAACTCGGCAGTGTCTGGTCTATTCGTAATGGTTTGATTGGCTAAGTTCTGAAATACGAATGAATAGACCATCGGTCAAATGCGGCTGTTTTTTCATACAATATGGGTATTGTGTTAGTCTCTGAGTGCTCAAGTGCGGGTCTATTTTTTGGCGAATCATTAAAAAAAGCAGCAAAAAATAGACCTGCTTTTTCAGTCGAGTTTGGATAACCATGCACGGATCAGTGAGATCTGTGCATGGTTATCTATGGGAAAGGGTCTGTTTACTGTAAAAGCTGGGAAAATTTTTTGCGTGGGGTCCCCCCTCCTAAGCATAACCAGCCTCGGGCTCTTTGAGCCGGTCCTGGTTGAAAAAATATGGGGGAAAAAATGACAGGGGTTCCCTTATATTTCATCAACCAGCACCGGGCTCTGCGCCTGGTCCTGGTGCCAAAAATACGGAGGACAAAAAGCGTAGGGGTCCCCCGTATTTTTAACACCAGCACCGGGCTCCACTAGTCAGAGAGATAATGCCACAGCCGGGGGACACTTTTATATAGGTCCCTGCGGCCCTGGCATTAAATCACTAACTAGTCACCCCTGGCCGGGATACCCTGGAGGAGTGGGGACCCCTTAAATCAAGGGGTCCCACCCCGCCAGCCACCCAAGGGCCAGGGGTGAAGCCCGAGGCTGTCCCCCCCATCCAAGGGCAGCGGATGGGGGGCTGATAGCCAAGTGTAAAAAAATCAGAATAGTATTTTTAGTAGCAGTACTACAAGTCCCAGCAAGCCTCCTCCGCAAGCTGGTACTTGGAGAACCACAAGTACCAGCATGCGGTGGAAAACCGGGCCCGCTGGTACCTGTAGTACTACTACTAAAAAAATACCCAACAAAACACAGGACACACACACCGTGACAGTATAAGTTTATTACATACATTCACACCTCGAAACATACATACTTACCTATGTTCACACGAGGCTCGGTCCTCTTCTCCATGTAGAATCCTCAGGGTACCTGTGAAAAAAATTATACTCACATAATCCAGTGTATCTTCTGTTCTTTGTATAATCCACGTACTTGGCAAAACAAAAAAACGGAAACCCGACCACGCACTGAAAGGGGTCACATGGGACCCCTTTCCCCGACTGCCAGGACCCCCCCTGACTCCTGTCAAAGAGGGTCCCTTCAGCCAATCAGGGAGCGCCATGTCGTATCACTCTCCTGATTGGCTGTGTGCTCCTGTAGTGTCTGTGAGGCAGCACACGGCAGAGATACAATGTAGCGCCTATGCACTCCATTGTATCCAATGGTGGGAACTTTGCGGTCAGCGGTACGGTTACTTTCGGTCAACCGCTGACCGCAAAGTTCCCACCATTGGATACAATGGAGCGCATAGGCGCTACATTGTATCTATGCCGTGTGCTGCCTCACAGACACTACAGGAGCACACAGCCAATCAGGAGAGTGCCACGACGTGGCGCTCCCTGATTGGCTGAAGGGACCCTCTTTGACAGGAGTAAGGGGGGGTCCTGGCAGTCGGGGAAAGGGGTCCCATGTGTAAACATGGGACCCCTTTCAGTGCGTTGTCGGGTTTCCGTTTTTTTGTTTTGCCAAGTACGTGGATTATACAAAGAACAGAAGATACACTGGATTATGTGAGTATAATTTTTTTCACAGGTACCCGAGGATTCTACATGGAGAAGAGGACCGAGCCTCGTGTGAACATAGGTAAGTATGAATGTTTGGAGGTGTGCATGTATGTAATAAACTTATACTGTCACGGTGTGTGTGTCCTGTGTTTTGTTGGGTATTTTTTTAGTAGTAGTACTACAGGTACCAGCGGGCCCGGTTTTCCACCGCATGCTGGTACTTGTGGTTCTCCAAGTACCAGCTTGCGGAGGAGGCTTGCTGGGACTTGTAGTACTGCTACTAAAAATAATATTCTGATTTTTTACACTTGGCTATCAGCCCCCCATCCGCCACCCTTGGATGGGGGGGACAGCCTCGGGCTTCACCCCTGGCCCTTGGGTGGCTGGAGGGGGGGACCCCTTGATTTAAGGGGTCCCCACTCCTCCAGGGTACCCCGGCCAGGGGTGACTAGTTAGTGATTTTATGCCAGGGCCGTAGGGACCTATATAAAAGTGTCCCCCGGCTGTGGCATTATCTGACAAGTGGAGCCCGGTGCTGGTGTTAAAAATATGGGGGACCCCTACGCTTTTTCTCCCCCGTATTTTTGGAACCAGGACCAGGCGCAGAGCCCGGTGCTGGTTGATGAAATATGGGGGAACCCCTGTCATTTTCCCCCCCATATTTTGTCAACCAGGACCGGCTCAAAGAGCCCGAGGCTGGTTGTGCTTAGGAGGGGGGACCCCACGCATTTTTTTTCAGATTTTTAAAGACTTTAAACACCTTTTTAATGTACACAATGAAGCCCTGCATGGATCTCACAGATCCGGCCGGGATTCCTTGTGTTTTGTCAGGCAGTGTTTTACTCATCACTCCCGTAAAACACTGCCTGACATTACGAATCACATCGACATCGGAAAATACGAATTGGGAAAAGTCGGCAGCTTAGTGAATGACCGTATCAGGATTCAAAAAGTTGCAGTAAAATGCACCCGATACCATTCGAGATCAAACACCCTTCAAAACGGCCAAAACACAAATCTTTGTAAATATACCCCCTTGCCTCTGTAGAGCCAGTTTGTGCAAGGAGAGATTGATTGCTTCTTTTTTGGTGGGGGCCCAAACCAACCAGTCATTTCAGCCACAGTCGTTTGGCAGACCCTGTCACTGAAATGATGGGTTTGTTAAAGTGTGCATGTCCTGTTTATACAACATAAGGGTGGGTGGGAGGGCCCAAGGACAATTCCATCTTGCACCTCTTTTTTTATTTATCTCTGCATCATGTGATGTTTGGGGCTAATTTTTTTAAGTGCCATCCCGTCTGACACTGCAGTGCCACTCCTAGATTGGCCAGGTGTTTGTGCCGGCCACTTGGGTTGCTTAGCTTAGCCATCCAGCGACCTTGGTGCACCTCTTTTTTTCTTTGCATCATGTGCTGTTTGGGGACATTTTTTTTAAGTGCCATCCTGTCTGACACTGCAGTGCCACTCCTAGATGGGCCAGGTGTTTGTGCCGGCCACTTGGGTCACTTAGCTTAGCCATCCAGCGACCTTGGTGCACCTCTTTTTTTCTTTGCATCATGTGCTGTTTTGGGACAATTGTTTTAAGTGCCATCCTGTCTGACACTGCAGTGCCACTCCTAGATGGGCCAGGTGTTTGTGCCGGCCACTTGGGTCGCTTAGCTTAGTCATCCAGCGACCTTGGTGCAAATTTTAGGACTAAAAATAATATTGTGAGGTGTTCAGAATAGACTGGAAATGAGTGGAAATTATGGTTATTGAGGTTAATAATACTATGGGATAAAAATGACCCCCAAATTCTATGATTTAATCTGTTTTTTTAGTTTTTTTTTAAATAAAACACCCGAATCGAAAACACACACGAATCCGACAAAAAATTTTCAAGGACGTTTGCCAAAACGCGTCCGAATCCAAAACGTGGCCACGGAACCGAATCCAAAACCAAAACACAAAACCCGAAAAATGTCAGATGCACATCTCTAATAAATAAATATATATATATATATATATATATATATATATATCTCTCAAGTACAAAAAACCGGCACTCCTTGTCTGTGTAAATTAATAGCGTCGGTGTCCTCCCTTGCAGTGGTCCCCATGTGGTAACCGAAAAAAATACAGTATTCGTGGGGCGGCACTCATATGACTTGCAAGAAGACACAGGACCACATATCGGGATCCTGTGTTTTCTTGCAAGTCGTATGAGTGACGCCCCACGAATGCTATATATCATGCACACACACACACACACACACACACACACACACACGAACGTAAACCCCTGCATTAAAATCCTGCATTTGCCACTGAGCGGGCAGAGAGAAAGTGGGGTAGTACAGAGTGGGGTGTGGAGGAGCAGGCAGAGAGAAGGGGGCAGCACAGAGTGGGGTGTGTAGTAGCGGGCAGAGAGAAGGGGGCAATACAGAGTGGGGTGTAGAGGAGCGGGCAGAGAGGAGGTGGGGCAGTACAGAGTGGGTTGTAGAGGAGTGGGCAGAGAGGAGGTGGGGCAGTACAGAGTGGGTTGTAGAGGAGCGGGCAGAGAGGAGGTTGGGCAGTACAGAGTGGGGTGTGGAGTAGCGGGCAGAGAGGAGGTGGGGCAGTACAGAGTGGGGTGTGGAGTAGCAGGCAGAGAGGACGTGGGGCAGTACAGAGTGGGTTGTGGAGTAGCGGGCAGAGAGGAGGTGGGGCAGTACAGAGTGGGTTGTAGAGGAGTGGGCAGAGAGGAGGTGGGGCAGTACAGAGTGGGGTGTGGAGTACCGGGCAGAGAGGAGGTGGGGCAGTACAGAGTGGGTTGTAGAGGAGCGGGCAGAGAGGAGGTGGGGCAGTACAGAGTGGGTTGTAGAGGAGTGGGCAGAGAGGAGGTGGGGCAGTACAGAGTGGGTTGTAGAGGAGCGGGCAGAGAGGAGGTGGGGCAGTACAGAGTGGGGTGTGGAGTAGCGGGCAGAGAGGAGGTGGGGCAGTACAGAGTGGGGTGTGGCGTAGCGGGCAGAGAGGACGTGGGGCAGTACAGAGTGGGTTGTGGAGTAGCGGGCAGAGAGGAGGTGGGGCAGTACAGAGTGGGTTGTAGAGGAGTGGGCAGAGAGGAGGTGGGGCAGTACAGAGTGGGGTGTGGAGTACCGGGCAGAGAGGAGGTGGGGCAGTACAGAGTGGGTTGTAGAGGAGCGGGCAGAGAGGAGGTGGGGCAGTACAGAGTGGGTTGTAGAGGAGTGGGCAGAGAGGAGGTGGGGCAGTACAGAGTGGGTTGTAGAGGAGCGGGCAGAGAGGAGGTGGGGCAGTACAGAGTGGGGTGTGGAGTAGCGGGCAGAGAGGAGGTGGGGCAGTACAGAGTGGGGTGTGGCGTAGCGGGCAGAGAGGACGTGGGGCAGTACAGAGTGGGTTGTGGAATAGTGGGCAGAGAGGAGTGGGTTGTAGAGGAGCGGGCAGAGAGGAGGTGGGGCTGTACAGAGTGGGTTGTAGAGGAGCGGGCAGAGAGGAGGTGGGGCAGTACAGAGTGGGGTGTGGAGGAGCGGGCAGAGAGGAGGTGGGGCAGTAGAGTGGGTTGTAGAGGAGCGGGCAGAGAGGAGGTGGGGCAGTACAGAGTGGGTTGTAGAGGAGCGGGCAGAGAGGAGGTTGGGCAGTACAGAGTGGGGTGTGGAGTAACGGGCAGAGAGGAGGTGGGGCAGTACAGAGTGGGGTGTGGAGTAGCGGGCAGAGAGGACGTGGGGCAGTACAGAGTGGGTTGTGGAGTAGCGGGCAGAGAGGAGGTGGGGCAGTACAGAGTGGGTTGTAGAGGAGTGGGCAGAGAGGAGGTGGGGCAGTACAGAGTGGGTTGTAGAGGAGCGGGCAGAGAGGAGGTTGGGCAGTACAGAGTGGGGTGTGGAGTAGCGGGCAGAGAGGAGGTGGGGCAGTACAGAGTGGGGTGTGGAGTAGCGGGCAGAGAGGACGTGGGGCAGTACAGAGTGGGTTGTGGAGTAGCGGGCAGAGAGGAGGTGGGGCAGTACAGAGTGGGTTGTAGAGGAGTGGGCAGAGAGGAGGTAGGAGGTGGGGCAGTACAGAGTGGGGTGTGGAGTACCGGGCAGAGAGGAGGTGGGGCAGTACAGAGTGGGTTGTAGAGGAGCGGGCAGAGAGGAGGTGGGGCAGTACAGAGTGGGTTGTAGAGAAGTGGGCAGAGAGGAGGTGGGGCAGTACAGAGTGGGTTGTAGAGGAGCGGGCAGAGAGGAGGTGGGGCAGTACAGAGTGGGGTGTGGAGTAGCGGGCAGAGAGGAGGTGGGGCAGTACAGAGTGGGGTGTGGCGTAGCGGGCAGAGAGGACGTGGGGCAGTACAGAGTGGGTTGTGGAATAGTGGGCAGAGAGGAGTGGGTTGTAGAGGAGCGGGCAGAGAGGAGGTGGGGCTGTACAGAGTGGGTTGTAGAGGAGCGGGCAGAGAGGAGGTGGGGCAGTACAGAGTGGGGTGTGGAGGAGCGGGCAGAGAGGAGGTGGGGCAGTAGAGTGGGTTGTAGAGGAGCGGGCAGAGAGGAGGTGGGGCAGTACAGAGTGGGTTGTAGAGGAGCGGGCAGAGAGGAGGTTGGGCAGTACAGAGTGGGGTGTGGAGTAACGGGCAGAGAGGAGGTGGGGCAGTACAGAGTGGGGTGTGGAGTAGCGGGCAGAGAGGAGGTGGGGCAGTACAGAGTGGGTTGTAGAGGAGTGGGCAGAGAGGAGGTGGGGCAGTACAGAGTGGGGTGTGGAGTACCGAGCAGAGAGGAGGTGGGGCAGTACAGAGTGGGTTGTAGAGGAGCGGCCAGAGAGGAGGTGGGGCAGTACAGAGTGGGATGTAGAGGAGTGGGCAGAGAGGAGGTGGGGAAGTACAAAGTGGGTTGTAGAGGAGCGGGCAGAGAGGAGGTGGGGCAGTACAGAGTGGGGTGTGGAGTAGCGGGCAGAGAGGAGGTGGGGCAGTACAGAGTGGGGTGTGGCGTAGCGGGCAGAGAGGACGTGGGGCAGTACAGAGTGGGTTGTGGAATAGTGGGCAGAGAGGAGGTGGGGCAGTACAGAGTGGGTTGTAGAGGAGCGGGCAGAGAGGAGGTGGGGCTGTACAGAGTGGGTTGTAGAGGAGCGGGCAGAGAGGAGGTGGGGCAGTACAGAGTGGGGTGTGGAGGAGCGGGCAGAGAGGAGGTGGGGCAGTAGAGTGGGTTGCAGAGGAGCGGGCAGAGAGGAGGTGGGGCAGTACAGAGTGGGTTGTAGAGGAGTGGGCAGAGAGGAGGTGGGGCAGTACAGAGTGGGGTGTGGAGTAGCGGGCAGAGAGGAGGTGGGGCAGTACAGAGTGGGTTGTAGAGGAGCGGGCAGAGAGGAGGTGGGGCAGTACAGAGTGGGTTGTAGAGGAGTGGGCAGAGAGGAGGTGGGGCAGTACAGAGTGGGGTGTGGAGTAGCGGGCAGAGAGGAGGTGGGGCAGTACAGAGTGGGTTGTAGAGGAGCGGGCAGAGAGGAGGTGTGGCAGTACAGAGTGGGGTGTTGCATAGCGGGCAGAGAGGAGGTGTGGCTGTACAGAGTGGGGTGTTGCGTAGCGGGCAGAGAGGAGGTGGGGCAGTAGAGTGGGTTGTAGAGGAGCGGGCAGAGAGGTGGTGGGGCAGTACAGAGTGGGTTGTAGAGTAGCGGGCAGAGAGGAGGTGGGGCAGTACAGAGTGGGTTGTAGAGGAGAGGGCAGAGAGGAGGTGGGGCTGTACAGAGTGGGTTGTAGAGGAGCGGGCAGAGAGGAGGTGGGGCAGTACAGAGTGGGGTGTGGAGTAGCGGGCAGAGAGGAGGTGGGGCAATACAGAGTGGGTTGTAGAGGAGCGGGCAGAGAGGAGATGGGGCTGTACAGAGTCGGTTGTAGAGGAGCGGGCAGAGAGGAGGTGGGGCAGTACAGATTGGGGTGTGGAGTAGCGGGCAGAGTGGAGGTGGGGCAGTACAGAGTGGGTTGTAGAGGAGTGGGCAGAGAGGAGATGGGGCAGTACAGAGTGGGGTGTGGAGTAGCGGGTAGAGAGGAGGTGGGGCAGTACAGAGTGGGTTGTAGAGGAGCGGGCAGAGAGGAGGTGGGGCAGTACAGATTGGGTTGTAGAGGAGCGGGCAGAGAGGAGGTTGGGCAGTACAGAGTGGGGTGTGGAGTAGCGGGCAGAGAGGAGGTGGGGCTGTATAGAGTGGGTTGTAGAGGAGCGGGCAGAGAGGAGGTGGGGCTGTACAGAGTGGGTTGTAGAGGAGCGGGCAGAGAGGAGGTTGGGCAGTACAGAGTGGGGTGTGGAGTAGCGGGCAGAGAGGAGGTGGGGCATTAGAGTGGGTTGTAGAGGAGCTGGCAGAGAGGAGGTGGGGCAGTACAGATTGGGTTGTAGAGGAGCGGGCAGAGAGGAGGTTGGGCAGTACAGAGTGGGGTGTGGAGTAGCGGGCAGAGAGGAGGTGGGGCTGTATAGAGTGGGTTGTAGAGGAGCGGGCAGAGAGGAGGTGGGGCTATACAGAGTGGGTTGTAGAGGAGCGGGCAGAGAGGAGGTGGGGCTGTACAGAGTGGGTTGTAGAGGTGCGGGCAGAGAGGAGGTTGGGCAGTACAGAGTGGGGTGTGGAGTATCGGGCAGAGAGGAGGTGGGGCATTAGAGTGGGTTGTAGAGGAGCGGGCAGAGAGGAGGTGGGGCAGTACAGAGTGGGGTGTGGAGTAGCGGGCAGAGAGGAGGTGGGGCAGTACAGAGTGGGGTGTGGCGTAGCGGGCAGAGAGGACGTGGGGCAGTACAGAGTGGGTTGTGGAATAGTGGGCAGAGAGGAGTGGGTTGTAGAGGAGCGGGCAGAGAGGAGGTGGGGCTGTACAGAGTGGGTTGTAGAGGAGCGGGCAGAGAGGAGGTGGGGCAGTACAGAGTGGGGTGTGGAGGAGCGGGCAGAGAGGAGGTGGGGCAGTAGAGTGGGTTGTAGAGGAGCGGGCAGAGAGGAGGTGGGGCAGTACAGAGTGGGTTGTAGAGGAGCGGGCAGAGAGGAGGTTGGGCAGTACAGAGTGGGGTGTGGAGTAACGGGCAGAGAAGAGGTGGGGCAGTACAGAGTGGGGTGTGGAGTAGCGGGCAGAGAGGACGTGGGGCAGTACAGAGTGGGTTGTGGAGTAGCGGGCAGAGAGGAGGTGGGGCAGTACAGAGTGGGTTGTAGAGGAGTGGGCAGAGAGGAGGTGGGGCAGTACAGAGTGGGTTGTAGAGGAGCGGGCAGAGAGGAGGTTGGGCAGTACAGAGTGGGGTGTGGAGTAGCGGGCAGAGAGGAGGTGGGGCAGTACAGAGTGGGGTGTGGAGTAGCGGGCAGAGAGGACGTGGGGCAGTACAGAGTGGGTTGTGGAGTAGCGGGCAGAGAGGAGGTGGGGCAGTACAGAGTGGGGTGTGGAGTAGCGGGCAGAGAGGACGTGGGGCAGTACAGAGTGGGTTGTGGAGTAGCGGGCAGAGAGGAGGTTGGGCAGTACAGAGTGGGGTGTGGAGTAGCGGGCAGAGAGGAGGTGGGGCTGTATAGAGTGGGTTGTAGAGGAGCGGGCAGAGAGGAGGTGGGGCTATACAGTGTGGGTTGTAGAGGAGCGGGCAGAGAGGAGGTGGGGCTGTACAGAGTGGGTTGTAGAGGTGCGGGCAGAGAGGAGGTTGGGCAGTACAGAGTGGGGTGTGGAGTATCGGGCAGAGAGGAGGTGGGGCATTAGAGTGGGTTGTAGAGGAGCGGGCAGAGAGGAGGTGGGGCTGTACAGAGTGTTGAGGGGGCAGGACAGAATAAAATATGGCGTGAGACAGAGTCAGCAGACAGATGGAGCAGTGATGTAGCTGAGGTGGAAGGGGGCATAACACTGTGACACATTATATGCTGGCTCCTTTTACTAGAATACCAATAATTTATCACCATTTGTCAGTAGGGGCTTTACACATCAGTTCCCTATAGATAATGAACAATTACTTACCTCGTACATGGTGGAATGAAAATTCACCACAAACTGTCTTGTAGTTACAATAATTTCCTTTAACTTTGGGTCATCGACATCAAAGTATTCCCCCAACATTCCGTAGCTGATTATATTTCCTATGGCGGTAGCCAGATGATGATTGAGGTTGATGGGCTTTCCTAGGAAACAATGTCATGTTAGCACGGTCCTGTCACTGCCAGGTGAGGTACAGCGCGTTACACTAGGACAACAGCCGCTGTCTGTAATACAGTATAACGTCAGGTGACACATAAGCTGGAGAATTGATAAGATGCTATTGTGTCTTTAATGCCTATTCTTAAGCCAGTATTTAATGATAGACAACATAAAGAAAATGACACTAAATAAATGAGGAACCAGCAGAATGCACCATGATCACATGACTAAAACACATGAGCGCACGTTCCCCCCACCCCCCATCAGACGTATATCTGCTTCTAGAGTCGCAGGAGCAATAATATGCAAATGCTAGTGTTAGCCTTCCCCTGGTGCAGATGCCTGCGTCTGAGTGTGCAAGCCCTGAGACGCCCACTGTCTGTGCCCTTGTACACCGTATCACCACAGGCGGTTCTGCACAATGCACCATTGTCACACCATTGTGTGCACCGATGGCAGATGCAGTGTCTGCGCCTGAACATGGCGTCTGAGATCACAGCCGCTCGCACAGACATGCCTGCGACACTCCTATAACCCCCATGAGATGGAGTTGTCGGCTTTCACTTCTGACCGCCTCCCAGTCACTATCGATTTGGTGGTAGATTTCAGATAATGGGCCTAATTCAAGTTGATTGCAAAACAACATTTTCCTCTAATGGGCAAAACCATGC
The DNA here is from genome assembly GCF_028390025.1 of Pseudophryne corroboree. NCBI lineage: Eukaryota > Metazoa > Chordata > Amphibia > Anura > Myobatrachidae > Pseudophryne > Pseudophryne corroboree. The sequence goes on along the minus strand of NC_086448.1, from coordinate 12,958,342 downwards.
GCAGTGCAGGTGGGGCAAATGTAACATGCACAGTGAGAGTTTGTAAATTGCGCTGGCGGCATGGACTCGGATATATTAAGTTACAGATGGTGACTATACTATACGCTTTATGGTGTAGGTAATTATCAGTATATAAAACCATCACCTCCAGTTTGTGACACAGCTTGGACGAGCCTCTGGGACTCCTGTAAATACTGTTTCTCCATGTCCATCTTATTCCACCCAAAATTCCGGAATGAGTACATTGTGAACCTGCGCAGTTGGCGCCACCTCTCTTGACTGCTGTTGAAACCTACAGAGAGAAAAGGAGATGGTCACCACTGGCAGAAGCAATCAGGCAAATACAGCGGCAACATTCCCCATGATTGGAAACAAACGTAGCGATAAAATAAGGCAGAGTATATACAGGAGGCAGACAATGAGGTGAGTGGGTCTACAGGATTACACCCTCAGGGAAAAGGGAGTCTGACAGAAGAGAATAAGTGGCGCTTGTGTTAAGGATAAGTTAATGAGAACTCTAGAACCGATTAGTGAGCTTTATATCTGTAGCAAGCCACCTTACACCTGTATGCTCACAGGTATCAATACATTACCAATAGTAGCAAAGTCTCATTACATCATCACTATTATGGAAAACGTATCTTCTTGCAAGACATGCCGTCATAATAATCAGCAGCGCAGTGTTACATAGATAGATACAGTATTCAGTGCATTGGGAAATCAAGAAATTCTGTGTTCTAAATATCCAAACTCTTACATGTATAGGAACTAGAGCTGAGCGGGTTTGGTTCTCAGAGGTCCGAACACCCTGTTCCGAGACACTTTCCGAGTCCACCTCGAGACTTCCCACCAGACTCGGAAACCAGAACAAGGCTTTCGGATTCTCGCGGGTTTTGGATTCAATATAAACTGGCGCATGGTGCTGCCATTTTCACACCAGACTTGGAGAGTGAGGGAGACAGAGCTCTGTCTCTCTGTGGGTGGTGGCGTCGGGTGGGGTCAGTGTGTGCTCTGTAGGGGCGCTGTCCTGTCACTGTGGTGTCCCTGTGATGTTAGGGGTGCTATCCTGGCTGTCACTGGTGTTTCATGTGCTGCAGCTGTACATGGGTGTTGCTGTCCTGGCTGTCACTGTGTTGTAGAGTGGGCAGAGGCACTGTCCTCCTGTAAGCTGTGAAAATACAGGGGTGCTGGCTGCAAAAATCTGGGGTGCAGTGAAAATAAATGTACACAGGCCCCGTCTTGTATGCTGTAAAAATTCAGGGGTGCAGTAAAATAAATGTACACTGGCCCCGTCTTGTATGCTGTAAAAATTCAGGGGTGCAGTAAAATAAATGTACACTGGCCCCGTCTTGTATGCTGTAAAAATTCAGGGGTGCTGTTGTTAAAATAAAAGTATACTGGACCTGTCTTGTATGCTGTAAAAATTCTGGGGTGCAGTGAAAATCAATGAACACTGGCTCTGTCTTGTATGCTGTAAAAATTCTGGGGTGCAGTGAAAATCAATGTACACTGGCCCTGTATGCTGTAAAAATTCAGGGGTGCAGTAAAATAAATGTACACTGGCCTCGTGTTGTATGCTGTAAAAATTCAGGGGTGCTGTTGTTAAAATAAAAGTACACTGGACCTGTCTTGTATGCTGTAAAAATTCTGGGGTGCAGTGAAAATCAATGTACACTGGCCCTGTATGCTGTAAAAATACAGGGGTGCTGTTGTTAAAGAAAAAGTACACTGGTCCTGTATTCTGTACAATGGCCCTCATTCCGAGTTGTTCGCTCGTTATTTTTCTTCGCATCGCAGCGATTTTCCGCAAACTGCGCATGCGCAATGTTCGCACCGCGCCTGCGCCAAGTACATTTGATAAGAAGTTTGGTATTTTACTCACGGCTTAACGAAGAAATTTCTTCGTTCTGGTGATCGGAGTGTGATTGACAGGAAGTGGGTGTTTCTGGGCGGAAACTGGCCGTTTTATGGGTGTGTGTGAAAAAACGCTGCCGTTTCTGGGAAAAATGCGGGAGTGGCTGGAGAAACGGGGGAGTGTCTGGACGAACACTGGGTGTGTTTGTGATGTCAAACCAGGAACGAAACTGACTGAACTGATCGCAGTGGCAGAGAAAGTCTCGAGCTACTCGGAAACTGCAAAGAAATTTCTGATCGCTATTCTATTCGCTATTTTGCGAATCTTTCGTTCGCTATTCTGCAAAGCTAAGATTCACTCCCAGTAGGCGGCGGCTTAGCGTGTGCAAAGCTGCTAAAAGCAGCTAGCGAGCGAACAACTCGGAATGAGGGCCAATACAGGGGTGCAGTGAAAATAAATGTACACTGGCCTTGTCTTGTATGCTGTAAAATTACAGTGGTGTTGTGAAAATACAGGGGTGCTGGCACTGTCCGCGGTTGCGATGTCTAGGCCTGACCTTCACAACACTGTATGGGAAGAGGAGGCTCCTACCACCATTTGCACTCCCTCTGCAAGTGCTGGGAGGAGCACCACCAGTCCAGTTGCTGATATTGAAATTGAGGATGTCACTGTAGAAGTACAACAGGTTGAGGAGGATATGGATGTAGCTGGCGCTGCAGAGGAAGTTGACATTGAGGATTCTGATGGTGATGTGGTTTGTTTGAATAAGGCACCAGTGGAGACAGTTGTTGCCCATGGGATGAAAAAGCCCATTGTCCTGCCTGGGCAAAATAGCAAAAAAGCCACCTCTTCAGTATGGAATTATTTCTCCACAAATCCAGACAACAGGTGTCAAGCCATCTGTTGCCTTTGTCAATCCATAATAAGTAGGGGTAAGGAAGTTAACCACCTAGGAGCATCCTCCTTTATATGTAACCTGCAACACATTCAGCATAAGTCATTGTCAAGTTCAGAAACTTTAGGTAATATCATAAGCAGTCCACTGACACTTAAATGATGTGGTTTGTTTGAATATTATTTCTCTGTGAGGATGAGAATGTAAACACTGAAGGGGGGGGGGGGGGGGGTCTGAGGATAACATCTTGCCACTGTAGAGCCAGTTTGTAGAAGGAGAGATTAATTGATTGTTTTTTTGGTGGGGGCCCAAACAAACCAATCATTTCAGCCACAGTCATGTGGCAGACCCTGTCGCTGAAATGATTGGTTTGTTAAGGTGTGCATGTCCTGTTTACACAACATAAGGGTAGGTAGGAGGGCCCAAGGACAATTCCATCTTCCATGTCTTTTTTTTGCCACATCATTCCAGGGGTGCTGCCCTATATGGGATGCCGCCCCTCTGCCCTATCATTCCTGGGGTGCTGCCCCACTGCCATTTAAGTCTAGAAGTGCTGTTGCCTGTCTGATGTGCTGTGTAATTCTCCAGGAGTGCTGCCTATACTGTATAAGTCATGGGGTACTGCCGTATAATTCCAGGGGTGCTGCTGTACTTGATCCTAAGTTTAAATGAAAGCCTAGAGCAGATATGAAACAAGCTTCAACATCACAAACAGATTTGTGAAAACATAGCTGCAAATGTGAAAATGGAAATTGCTATTTTGACAAAGTGTTTTTATATAAAGTGGGGAGAGACCACATTTCTGGCCAAAGTCAGTGTGACTCAGAAGAGACTGAATCATAATCCAATGCAATTGCCAGAGAGTTAAAAGTAAGATTTCCTGCCAGAGCATTAGAGAGAAGTTCTTCTCAATTATTTCATGTTAGGGACTCACTCAAATGAATGGATCCAATTAGTCAACCTTAATTTTGATTTATTATTCATGTTCCACATTTTGGGATTATTTATTTAGAAGATGCACATTTGTTGTACAGGGATCTTCTTTTCCTAAGGGCTACGTAGGGTTATTGCAAGACCTTGCGGTGTTAGAAGAACAGAGTTTCAGTGATCTTGCATTGCATCAGCTTTCCAGTGCACTGCAGCACTAGATGGGCTGGGAGCTCCTGTGAGGCACAAACAGTTACTGAAATAGGGCCCAGTATGGAGTGTCATGGTAACTTACAGCCAGGAAGCTGTCTGGCTTGCCAGGCTGAGGCATGTTGGTGGCACAGAGGTTAGCATTGCTTCCTCCCACAGTCCTACTTGTAATATGAAATGAGTTTGGACTAGAGTGATAGGCTCCACTAGGGCAGGGGCTCAATAACAAAAAAATTATTGCACAGTCCTGCTTAGTACTATACCAACCCCCCCAAACTCAACTTGACCAATCCGGGGCTGCTTTAGGGGCTCACAAGGGGCTGCTAAAACATCTAAAGGGGCTACTTTATTTAAAATAAAATATGACTAAAATAAGACACACAGGTATGCTCACATGCATGTAACTGGGACACACAGGTATGCTCACATGCACATAACTGGGAGCTGTGAAAAACAAAAATAAGGCATCTGCCACAAAATATGTAAATACAAATGCAATAAAAAACATGGAAAAAAAGAAATCCACAAGATTTTCACAAAATAAGTCTCCAGACTCTGTGGAGGGGAAAATATCCAATCTTGATCCAGAGGTATAAGCCAGTTTATTTGCATCCCAGCATTAACTCCTTTTGGCAAAGTGTTGCGGAGTCAGATAGGGATGTTAGTCCATACAATGGCACTTAACCAAGATGTTTGGTTTATTCAGATAACAGAGATAACAGCTTGTAGGATATAGAAGATGTTCTGTAGCAGCAGGAACTCACGGAATACATGTGAAGCAGTACAGCGGTGACACAGCATCTCAGTACACACAGGATGCGGCTGTATACATACAGGGTGCGGCTGCGGGGTAGACAAAGTCACACACTGAGAAGAGCAGAAGATGCACATCATGTAGTTGTCCTTCCTAGGAAGAACTCTCTCAGACTGTGCACTAAGCATCTCCTCCTGCACTGAGCTGACACTCGGTGGGAAAACAATAGAGCAGTGAAGCTACAATATAGTAGTGAAGCTGCCTCTAGTGCTGGAAATGGAGACAGACCATAGAGTGATCCGCTGTCTAACACCCCCCCCCCCCCTCACTCAAGGCTGTCTCCGGTTACATACATTTGCATAACACTTTATCAAAACATTTCTCAATAGAGTTTTACTTTAACCGAAAACAAAGTAATAAAGCATGGTAAGTGAACAGTAAAATGAATCAACATTTCTCAAAAGTATTCCAGTCCACATTTTGTTATGAATATATTCAGAAAGTGTGATGAAAGTCCCTTTGTCAACATATCAGCAGCATTGCTCTTGCTTGCTATGTAATCCACATTGACAGACTTGTTTTCCACTAACTCATGGATAAAGTGATGTCTAATGGCAATGTGTTTGGACCATCCATAATGCTTGGTGCTGGAAGACAAATCAATTGCCCCCTTGTTATTACATGCAATGTTGATAGTCTCACTGTGGTAAAGAAGGCTAAGCTCACATAAAGTTTCCTTCACCCATAAAGCTTCTTTTGCAGTTTCTGTAAGTGCCATGTACTCTGCCTCAGTGGTGGGTAGGACAACAGGCTTCCTGTTCGCCCAGCTGATGGCTACACCTGCCAAAGCAAACAAGTTTCCTGTGTAGGAACAACGGCCATCCTCATCTGATCCCTGATTGGCATCATAGAAAACTTCCAAAGTCATAATTTTTGACATTGTAAACACCAACTTTAATGAACATGTATTCTTTTGACTACAATCCAGTGTTGCCTCCTAGGGTTTATTGCAAACTGGCTTGCCCGGCTCACTGCATGTGTGATGTTGGGGCGAGTCGCAATACTTGCATACATTAAGCTACCAATAGCATTTTTGATAAGGAACCTCTTTCATTTCCTCTATCTCCTCCTGGATAATTGGTGTCATGGCCTTTACTACAGTATCTTTATGCTTTTGTCAAATGAATGCTCACTTGTTTGCATCAGACAATCCATACTTGCAAAGTATTGCTTTAACATATGTCTGTTGATCAATTGTAACAGTTCCATCTTTCTGGTTTTGTACAATACTCTTGCCTAACAAATGATTTGCAGGGCCTAGATCCTTTAGTTTGAATCTTTTTTTTTCAGCTGCTGTTTTACATCAGTGATGTTCTCTTCTTCACCTGCTAGCAATAGATCATCCACATACACAACTATAAGCAGTGATCAGTCTCTGACCAAACAAAGTTCATCTCTAGCAGCACAGCATCCAGCATTACATACCAACAACGGCCACTTTGCTTTAGGCCATCCAAAGATTTCTTTAGGAGGTAAACATTTCCCTCTTGGAACATACTCTCTTCATAATGCTCAGGTGGTTCCATATAAATCTCCTCAATTAACTCTCCATTTAGGAATGCAGAATCAAAGTCTACCTGGTATAACAATAAATCATGAAGTGTAGCAATGGCAATAACTAACCTCAAGGTGCTGTACCTTGTGACAGGCAAAAAGATCTCTCCATATTCGATCCTAGATTTCTGTGTGTATCCTTTAGCAACAAGGCGGATTTTATAACGAGCAACAGTCCCGTCTACATTCAGCTTTCTGCAAAAAACCCACTTGTTCTTGATTGTCTTATGGTTATTCGGCCTGTCAACTATGTCATGACTGTGGTTTTTGTGAACCTGGTGTGTATGTGAAGTCCGTGCGGGTAACTGGAGGACTATGTGTATATTTGGTCTGTGGGAATCAGTGAGATGAAGTAGTAAGGAGCAATCCCTAACCAGGGGTCGAACCCTGGCCTTGGCAGAGGGAGCTGTATCCTGACCACTAGATCACCAGGGACTTGGTGTTGATTGCAGGATGGTGAATATATTGATGAGAATGAACTGGATATACTGTCACAGGAGTAGGTGTTTGTGTACTCAAGGTTACTATGAAATAGGTTCTCTGGCATTGCGCAGAACTGGGAGGGTAACTGAAGACGTTGAACCGGACTGGTTACCGGTGAGACTGAGAACCGGGATGGTTACCGGTGAGACTGAGAACCGCACTGTGAACCAGGCCAGGTACCAGTATAACTGGAACGCAACTGTATTCCGGGCTGGTACCAGATATAACTGGAAACGCAACTGTATGTAGAACAATGATTATAGCTGTGACTTTAAGACAAGGCTGAAGAAGAACTGAAGACTGTAGCTGTGTCTTTAAGATGATAATGAAGAATACTGTGGCTGTGTCTTTAAGACGAGACTGAAGAATACTGCAGCTGTGTCTTTAAAACAAGACTGAAGAATACTGGATATAACTGGTAACACAACTGTAATACAGACTGGGTAGGAAAAGAGCAGAGTTTTAAAGGAACTAAGGTAATATCAGTGACATGCGGTGGGGTGAGGCAGAGCCTTTCCTGTCATACTAACGTTTGTGCCAGTGTTTTGACTGTATAAAGTATATGAAAAATACAAAGAATATGTTTGAAATATCTTCTTTGCATTATTCTAAGAATTTTTATAGCCAAAACTTTGGAGTAAAAAGTCTATGGCAGGTGAGGCAGTGCCTCACCTGCTGATCTTTTCCGCACATCTCTGATCAAATCAAACCAAATTTCCAGGAGTTTATACTGCTGCACCTGTGTATAATGCCCAGATGTACGCTTTGGCTCATATATTGCATGTAAATCTGGCGCTGGCACTAGCCAGTGCTCACCGCACGTCCCCGAGTAATAGTGTTACCTCTTAGGGAGCCAAGCTATTAAGCTCACACTGAGCTGTATGACACAAGGAACTGGCAGCTTCTGTAACACAAGTCTCTTTATTTATACTTCCTGGTATTTTGTGATTGGTGAATGGAGTCCGGTGATCAGACCCTGTCATGTCAGTACTCCAGGTTAGGCTCTCATGTGGATTGAGGCCTAGCAGGCTGAAAAAACAGTGAAGCCTGAACTTCTAAAAATAAACTTGAGTATGTTGACTTTTAGGCCTAAACTCCAGATTGCTGAACACAGTGAAGAATCAAAATGCTGCACACAGCTGATTACTGATTATTTAGAGGAATTCCTACTCAGATGGCTAATCAAGGTAAGCAAACACAGATTTGCAGTCTTCCTGCTGTGCTGAACAGATGCAAGTTACAGGATATGCTGAGGTGAGCCCCAGAATATGAGAAATACAGTCAGGATCATGACAAACTACAGTCCATGTACTGTTATCATCCAGAGCTGACAGCTATTGCTGACTTCCATTCTTTCCAGTCGCTACTTGATTTTACTGCCTGTATACTTTAGGGTTCACAGTAAGCTATATTTGCATTTTCCTCACTGTATATTGGATGGAACACCTTTATTGCTTCTCATGGAACTCCTGTTTCCTGATTGGGTATCCGCATTAACTCTTTCAGGTTCAGACACACTTTCTGCTGCCTGTACATCCAGCAATACATTTTGTTGCTGTGATTCTTGTTCCACTGTTCCAGTGATTGGTGCTGTCTCATGGAACACCACATCTCTAGACTTTAGAAGACATTTGTTTGTAATGTCCCAAAGCATGTATCCTTTGCTTTCTTCACAGTATATTAGCATAATACATTCCACTGACTTTGGATCTAATTTCCGTCTTTTCTCCTTAGGTATATGTGCATAAGCTTTACAGCCGAAGACACGGAGATGATTGACAGCTGGCTTTTGCTTGGACCACGCCTACATTGGCGTTTTATCTTTTACGGCTACTGTGGGCGCAAGGTTTTTAAGATATACTGCAGTAGACACTGATTCCACCCAAAAGCTTTTCTCCAGACCTGCGTCACTCAACATAGTCCATGCACTCTCAACAATTGTATGACTTGCGTGCTTACTGACACCATTTTGTTCTGGCATGTAGCAATTGTTAGTTGATGCTGTATGCCATATTTTTTCAGGGACTGTACTAAAACGCTGTTGTCATACTCTCCGCTATTGTCGGATCTCAAGACTTTTAATTTCAGACCCATCTGAGTCTCCACCAGGTTCTTGTATTCCACTATTTTATTGACAAGTTCACTTTAAGCTTTCATTAAATACACATTTGTCATCCTTGTGACATCATCAATAGATGTTATAAAATACCTGTAGCCACTCATTGATCCCATCTCTATCAGACTACATAAGTCAGTATGCACTAGGGCTAGTGGTATTTCCGCTCTACTAGTAGACTTAGCAAATAGGGTGCGAGTTTGCTTTCCTTTTATACAACTCTCAGACACAGGTCTCTCAGTATTACTCACAGTAATTCCAGTTGCCATTCCATCGAGTAGTTTCTGGACATTGTCATAGCCCAGATGACCTAGGCGCCAGTGCCACAGCTCTATCGACTGGGTTGAATCAGTGGCCACCATTGCAGAACACTGCTCGGTGTCCAGGACATACAGTTGGTTGCACCGGGTTGCTGAAGCAATTACAGTCCCTTTCTCATTTTTCACCATACATTTGCTCTTTGCAATCTAGACTCTGTAACCCTTTTCCTCCAGGATGCTTATAGCAATGAGATTACTTCCCAATTCTGGCATGAACAAGACGTCTTGGATGTCCATAATAACTGTTTCAACTTTAAATCTTAGACACACTGTGATTGTCCTAAATGTTGAAGCAGTAAGGACTTTGTCTCCAATCCATTTTACTGTAATGGGTTCACATGCTGTTAGTGAATTGAACCATTCCTGATTACAACTGAAATGCCTAGTGGCCCCCAAGTCCATGTACCAGCAATCCTTCTTGTGACTATCTGCTACATTCAATGCACGGTGATGCAGGGCAGTCAGAAGCGAAAACTGACATCTGGTCCGGACTGAAGGACCTGCCAATGATTACTGACATGTCGTCTGAACTGACTTCACGTGTGGCAAGTTCAAAGGGTTGCAGAACCTTGCACAATGTTGAAATCATTCTCGACTGCGCTTGAGTCAGGTGAATTCCCCCTCCTTTGCCTATATCATAGGCAGATGTATAGGCTTGAATGGCCTTTTGCTGCTCCTCCATCCTCTGAAGCATATAGAGGGTTGAATTCCACCTCGTTACCACCTCTTGCTTCAGCTGATGGTGGGGAATGTTCAGGAGTATATGCTGGTGCTCCAGTCTTCGGCACGCGGTGGCTGAATGCCGAAAGTGGCCCGCAATTATTCGGGCCACCGACAGCATCTTTTGCATGCCCCTGACGTTTTTTTAAAAAGTCTGCACCACCAAATTCACTGTATGTGCAAAACATGGGACGTGCTGGAAATTGCCCACATGTAATGCACGCACAATATTGGTGGCATTGTCCGATGTCACAAATCCCCAGGAGAGTCCAACTGGGGTAAGCCAATCTGCGATGATGTTCCTCAGTTTCTGTAAGAGGTTGTCAGCTGTGTGCCTCTTATGGAAAGCGGTGATACAAAGTGTAGCCTGCCTAAGAATGAGTTGGCATTTGCGAGATGCTGCTACTGGTGCCGCTGCTGTTGTTGTTGCTGCGGGAGGCAATACATCTACCCAGTGGGCTGTCACAGTCATATAGTCCTGACCCTGCCCTGCTCCACTTGTCAACATGTCCGTGGTTAAGTGGACATTGGGTACAACTGCATTTTTTAGGACACTGGTGACTCTTTATCTGACGTCTGTGTACATTCTCGGTATCGCCTGCCTAGAGAAGTGGAACCTAGATGGTATTTCGTACTGGGGACACACTACCTCAAGAAATTCTCTAAGTCCCTGCAAACTAACGGCGGATACCGGACGCATGTCTAACACCAACACAGCTGTCAAGGCCTGAGTTATCCGCTTTGCAACAGGATGACTGCTGTGATCTTTCATCTTCCTCGCAAAGGACTGTTGGACAGTCAATTGCTTACTGGAAGTAGTACAAGTGGTCTTCGGACTTCCCCTCTGGGATGATGATCGACTCCCAGCAGCAACAACAGCAGCGCCAGTAGCAGTAGGCGTTACACTCAAGGATCCATCGGAGGAATCCCAGTTAGGAGAGGACTCGCCAGACTTGCCAGTGACATAGCTTGCAGGACTTTTGGCATACCTGTATTAGGAGGAAATTGACACTGATTGAGTTGGTGGTGTGGTTTGCAGGAGCTTGTGTACAAGAGGAAGAATTGATTTAGTTGTCAGTGGACTGCTTCCGCTGTCACCCAAAGTTTTTGAACTTGTCAATGACTTCTGATGAATGCGCTCCAGGTGACGTAAAAGGGAGGATGTTCCTAGGTGGTTAACGTCCTTACCCTTACTTATTACAGCTTGACAAAGGCAACACATGACTTGACACCAGTTGTCCGCATTTCTGTTGAAATAATTCCACACCAAAGAGGTGATTTTTTTGGTATTTTGACCAGGCATGTCAATGGCCTTATTCATCCCAGGGACAACAGGTGTCTCCCCGGGTGCCTGACCTAAACAAACCACCTCTGCATCAGAATACTCCTGGTCAATTTCCCCCTCAGCGCCAGCAACACCCATATTCTCATCCTGGTGTACTTCAACAGTGACATCTTCAATTTGAATATCAGGAACTGTACTGTGGGTGCTCCTTCCAGCACTTGCAGGGGGCGTGCAAATGGTGGAAGGAGCCACCTTTTCCCATCCAGTGTTGGGAAGGTCAGGCATTTCAACCAGCACAATTGGACTCTCCTTGGGGATTTGTGATTTAGAAGAATGCACAGTTCTTTGCTGTGCTTTTGCCATTTTTCTAGCGTGAGGATGAGTGCTTCCATCCTCATGTGAAGCTGAACCACTAGCCATGAACATAGGCCAGGGCCTCAGCCGTTCCTTGCCACTCCGTGTCGTAAATGGCATATTGGCAAGTTTACGCTTCTCCTCAGACGCTTTTAATTTCGATTTTTAGGGCATTTTACTGAACTTTTGTTTTTGGGATTTTACATGTTCTCTACTATGACATTGGGCATCGGCCTTGGCAGACGACATTGGTAACATTTCATCGTCTCTGCCATAACTAGTGGCAGCAGCTTCAGCACTAGGTGGAAGTAGATCTTGATCTTTCCCTATTTTACCCTCCATATTTTTGATCTCCATTTTTTAATGTGTGGAATTATATGCCAGTAATATATCTGGAATTAGATGGCAGTAATGTCTGGAATTAGATACCACTAGATAGATACCAGATACCACTGTGACTGGAATAATGATGACATATGCACAATGTCAGGATACTACCACAGCACCCTACAGCAGCAAGATGCAGTACAAGTCACTGGTCTTTTAGTCACCACAATGCAGCACTGACACTGAGCACAGATATTAAGCACTGTTCAGGATACTAGAAGTGACATGGAGCTGCAAGATACAGCAATGGATTACTGTACTGTACTACTATATACTGGTGGTCACCACAATGCAGCACTGTACTACTATATACTGGTCACCACAATGCAGCACAGATATTGAGCACTGATCAGGAGAATGGAACTGAGTCTGACACGGAGCTGCAAAATACAGCAATGGACTACTGTACTGTACTGTACTACTATATACTGGTGGTCACCACAATGCAGCACTATACTACTATATACTGGTCACCACAATGCAGCACAGATATTGAGCACTGATCAGGAGAATAGAACTGAGTCTGACACCGAGCTGCAAGATACAGCAGTGGAGTACTGTACTGTACTACTATAGACTGGTGGTCACCACAATACAGCACTGTACTACTATATACTGGTCACCACAATGCAGCACAGATATTGAGCACTGATCAGGAGAATAGAACTGAGTCTGACACGGAGCTGCAAGATACAGCAATGGACAACTGTACTGTACTGCTATATACTGGTGGTCACCACAATGCAGCACTATATTACTATATACTGGTCACCACAATGCAGCACAGATATTGAGCACTGATCAGGAGAATAGAACTGAGTCTGACACGGAGCTGCAAGATACAGCAATGGACTACTGTACTGTACTACTATATACTGGTGGTCACCACAATGCAGCAATGTACTACTATATACTGGTCACCACAATGCAGCTCAGATATTGAGCACTGATCAGGAGACTAGAACTGAGTCTGACATGGAGCTGCAAGATACAGCAATGGACTACTGTACTGTACTACTATATACTGGTTGTCATCACAATGCAGCACTGTACTACTATACACTGGTCACCACAATGCAGCACAGATATTGAGCACTGATCAGGAGAATAGAACTGAGTCTGACACAGAGCTGCAAGATACAGCAGTGGACTACTGTACTGTACTACTATATACTAGTGGTCACCACAATGCAGCACTGTACTACTATATACTGGTCACCACAATGCAGCACAGATATTGAGCACTGATCAGGAGAATAGAACTGAGTCTGACACAGAGCTGCAAGATACAGCAATGGCCTACTGTACTGTACTACTATATACTGGTGGTCACCACAATGCAGCACTGTACTTCTATATACTGGTCACCACAATGCAGCACAGATATTAAGCACTGATCAGGATACTAGAACTGAGTCTGACATGGAGCTGCAAGAAACAGCAATGGCCTACTGTAATGTACTACTATATACTGGTGGTCACCACAATGCAGCACACTGAGCACATATATTGAGCTTTTCAGGCAGAGAACGTAGCCACGCCCTCTCCGCTCAATCGACAATGCACGAGTGAAAATGGTGGCAACGCACGGCTCTTTATATGGAATCCGAATCTCGCGAGAATCCGACAGCAGGATGTTGACGTTTTCCCCCTTTTGGGTTTTGCGTGTTAGGCGGGAAAAACCGAGGCTGCCTCGGACCCGTATAAACCACGTGAAGTTCCTGGGGGTTTGGATCTCGACGAACCGAACCCACTCATCTCTACTTATAACAATGCAGGGAAATGGCATTGATGTTCCCATTTGAATGTATTTATCTGTGATTTATTTCCCCCCCAAGAATATAACAGCTGCACAATGGGATTAAGGGGCAATCAGGGAGATTGCTGGTCTATTCAGGGAGTCAGGGAGATTGCTTCTATTTCAGGGAGTCTCCTGCAGTATGAGGGAGCGTAGGCAAGTACAGTATGCCTCACTGTCTGTGGCCACTATACAACCAATGTCTATAGACATTAGAATGCAATGGGTTGCTTGACATTGTAAGTACCTTGGATACATATATTGATCTGAGAGACATAGGTAATGAAGGTACACTGGGTTACTGTTTGCATAAACAAACACTGTAACTTTTCATCTTTCATCAGCTAACATCTGCTGTACTGGTCCCCTATGTACATTAACCAATGCTTACATACTGGTCATTCTGAATTACATGTTATAACGATAACCTTCATTTCCGAAATTCTACTGCTCTATCTCTCATTCTGCCGTCATTCCTATTTTTATTTTACTACCCCTATTTACCCCATCCACACTATGGGCCTATTTCAGATCTGATCATAGATGTGCTGAATTTATCACATCTGTGATCAGTCACACAGACATGCGGGGGGACACCCAGCACAGGGCTAGTCTGCCCGCATGTCAGGCCCTGCCCCCCCCCCCCCCTCCCCCCGCACAAGTACAAAAGCATTTCACAGCAGGAGCTACTCATCACTGTGAGGGTCACAGCGGCTGCATGTGACGTCACGCAGCCACCACGGCCCGCCCCCCAACTGTCCAGGCATGCCTTCATTGCCCGGACCGCGACCCATAAGTGGTGGCCAAACGCCGCCTGCCCAGCTCCTCTCGCCCAGCAAATGCCCCTGCCTGTCAATCTGGCGCAGTTCAGACCTGATCAGCTGCTGTGCGAAAATGCACAGCACCGATCAGGTCTGAAATAGGCCCCATATCCAGGCTGACGACACCCCCCAACACTCCTTTCTACCTAATCCTTTATTTTTTTCTGTGGATGGTAAGCGGATGAAACAGTCATACTTCAAGAACCTCATCTCCTCTCAGTCTTTCAAACCCCAGCACCTCTTTGTCACTGTCAACTCCCTCCTCTGCCCACCCCCACCTTGTTTCCCCTCCTCACTCTCTGCTCTTTACTTTGCTACTTATTTCACATCCATGATTGACTCCATACTGTACATAAGGGCATCACATCCCACCAGACCATCAGCAACCAGACACCTCCTATCCCTTACCACCCATCCCCATCCCACTCACCAACTCTAACATCTTTCTCCCATGTATCTGGTGAGGAAGTCATGGCCTTCATCCATTCATCCCCCCTGCTACCTCCCCACTTGACCCTATCCCCTCCTGTATCCTCAAATACCTCTATCCTTCTGCCTGTTCCCATCTTGCTCACCTTCTCAATCTCTCTCTCTCACCAGGCACTGTCCTCTCTACCTTCAAGCATGCACTCGTCTCCCCTATACTAAAAAAAGTACTCTTGATCGAAACACCCTCTCCAACTATCGACCCAACTCTCTCCTACCTTTGCCTCCAAACTCCTTGTGTCACTGGCCTAGACTAAGGGTGTTGTGGACTCGGGGATTCGTCTGATGGTTGGGAAGGGGAACCACAACTGAGCCGGAACAGGGGTGGCCTAATATAGGATTTCCTCATACAGGACGCTGACAGTAAGGTTTGGTGAAATATTGAAGAGCTTTATTGTAGGAAAAGAACAACTTAAAGTCATATATCATAAAGGAACTT
Organism: Pseudophryne corroboree; assembly: GCF_028390025.1. NCBI lineage: Eukaryota > Metazoa > Chordata > Amphibia > Anura > Myobatrachidae > Pseudophryne > Pseudophryne corroboree. Next base: position 12,942,878 of record NC_086448.1, on the reverse strand, counting down.
ATGAGGGAATGTCCAGACCCATTGAAGGGTTTTGTGAGCAATATTAGAGATGCTGGTGACTGAAGGAACTGTGGGTGATGTTTAAAAGTCACTGATAACTTAAAGAACTTGTAAATGGTGGTTAAAGACACAGATGGTTAAAGAACTTGTGAGCGGAGATTAAGACACTGATAATTTGAAGAACTTAAGTACAGAGGTTTAGGACGCTTGATGATTTGTAGAAGTTAAGTGCAGTGGTTTAAGACGCTGTTGATTTGTAGAACTTGAGAAAGGTGACTGAGAGACGCTGATGATGTGAAGAACTGAGTGCAGGGGTTTAAGACGCTGGTGATTTGTAGAATTTGAGAATGGTGACTGAGGCGCTGATGATGTGAAGAACTGAAGTGCAGGGGTTTAAGACGCTGGTGATTCGTAGAACTTGAGAACGGTGACTGAGACGCTGATGATGTGAAGAACTGAAGTGCAGGGGTTTAAGACGCTGGTGATTCGTAGAACTTGAGAATGGTGACTGAGACGCTGATGATGTGAAGAACTGAAGTGCAGTGGTTTAAGACGCTGGTGATTCGTAGAACTTGAGAACGGTGATTTAGGGCCCGCAGCCCACGCTGATTCCTAGGAGCACTGGTGACTGTACCGCAGAGAGATACACCGGCCGCTGAATACACTGGAACCGGTGCAGCGAACTGGCACCTGGAAATGCCGAAGACACTGGAGTACAACTTCAGAGATCCTTGCCGAGAACAAGAGCGCTGGCATCCACGTCAGGGAAAGACGATACTCAGGCGCTGAGGCTCTGTCCGGCGTCTGACTTTGAATCTCCCGCCACCGCTGGATTAGCGGAGCAGTCTGATGACGTCACCTGCCCCCCGTCCACGTGATGCCGGGTGTCATGGCGGCGCCCATGCCCTGAAGAACCGCCGGGAGCCGCGCCAGCCAGGCGCCGGAGCCCGTGGCCCACCGAAGGTGGAGGCCGCAACACAGACCAGCAGACACGCAGGGGTAAGCGCGGCGAACGCCGCCTCTGGCGTGTGACAGTACCCCCTCCTCCAGGAGTGGCCCCTGGACACTTTCCAGGTTTTGTTGGATGTCTGGAATGGAAAATCCGCACCAGTCGGGAATACGTAACTTCAGTAGCTTTGACCCAGCTCCTTTCCTCAGGGCCAAAACCTTTCCATTCCACCAAATATTGTAGATTCTTGTGAAGATAGCGAGAATCAAGAATAGCTTTGATTTCAAAGTCCGTACCCTCTTCAGCCTCTGCAGAGGTTGGCCTTGGGGACTTGGAATGAAACCAGTTCAACACAAGAGGGCGAAGAAGAGAGACATGGAAGGAATTTGGTATCCGGAGATGGGAAGGCAATCCCAATTTGTAAACAACCGGATTCAGGACTTGTAATATGGGATAAGGACCAATGAACCTTGGAGCGAACTTCATAGTGGGCACCTTCAAACGGAGATTGCGGGTAGAGAGCCATACCCTGTCACCAACCTTGTATTGAGGAGCTGCCCGTCGCTTCCTATCCGCAAAGAACTTATAGCGGCCAGAAACTCTCTTGAGGTTGGCATGAACTCGACTCCAGATTTGACTGAAGTGCCGGAGAGTAGAGGCTGCAGCAGGAACTTCTTCCGGAGGACAAATGGGTAATTCTGGAACTTGGGGATGAAATCCATAATTAATGAAAAATGGAGACTCACCAGTCGAAGAGTGATATAGATGATTATGGGCGAACTCGGCCCAGAGCAATAACTCCACCCAATTATCTTGCGAGGGGGAGAGGTAAACACGGAGAAAAGTCTCTAAATCTTGATTGACGCGTTCAGTTTGCCCATTGGTCTGTGGATGGTAAGCTGATGAAAACTTGAGTTTTATTTGTAAGGCCGAACAGAGGGCTCTCCAGAATCTTGCCGTAAACTGTACCCCTCGGTCAGAAACTATTTCCAGAGGTAACCCGTGCAGGCGGAAGTGTTCCCGAATAAATAACAAAGCCAACTTAGAAGCTGATGGTAACCCGGCCAATGGAACAAAATGTGCCATCTTAGAGAATCGGTCGATAATCACCCAGACGGTGTTATGACCCTTAGAGAGAGGCAGTTCAGTAACAAAGTCCATAGAGATATGAGTCCAAGGCCTCTTAGGAATGGACAATGGGTGCAACAACCCCGCAGGAGGCAGACGAAGAATTTTGTGCTGAGCACATTGAGGACACGAGTTGACATACTCTTGAACGTCCTTCTTCATAGTGTCCCACCAGTAGGATCTTCATAGAAATTCCCACATCTTTTGAGCTCCAGGATGCCAGAAAACTTGGAAATGTGAGCCCACTGCAACAATCTTAGTCGAAATTTAGCTGGCACAGACATTCTTCCAGGAGGAGGACCCAACGCGGTGGGAGCCGCTGAAATAGAAACTGGACTGAGAATCAAAGCCTTTTCAACTGAATTCTCCTCATCCGAAGCCATTAAGGAACAGGATAGGGCATCCGCCTTGGTGTTAAGAGATCCAGCCCAGTACTTAATGACAAACTAAAATCGGGCAAAGAATAGCGTCCATCTTGCTTGACGGGTTTCAAGCACTGGGCCATCTTGAGATACAGCAAATTCTTGTGATCCGTGAAAATCGTAATTAGGTGTTTAGCACCTTCCAAAAGATATCTCCATTCTTCCAAGGCAGATTTTATTGCCAACAGCTCTTTGTCTCCAATGGTGTAAGTTCAGCAGGAGAGAACTTGCGAGAATGGAAACCACATGGATGTAACTTCCCATCTGGAGCGTACTGCGAAAGTACGGCACCAATGCCTACCGTAGAAGCATCAACCTCCAGAAAGAATGGTTTTAAAAAGTCTGGTTGCTGAAGTACCGGAGCGGTCATAAAGGCTGCCTTCAACTGAGCGAATGCTGCTACAGCTTCAGAGGACCAATGGCTTGGGTCAGCCCCCTTCTTGGTTAGGGCAGTAATAGGCGCCACAATAGTAGAGAAACCCCTTATGAATTTATTATTTATTTTATTATTTATTACCAGTTATTTATATAGCGCACACATATTCCGCAGCGCTTTACAGAGAATATTTGCCCATTCACATCAGTCCCTGCTCCAGTGGAGTCTACAATCTATATTCCCTACCACATGTACACACAGACACATTCAATCTAGGGTTAATTTTGTTGGGAGCCAATTAACCTGCCAGTATATTTTTGGGATTGTGGGAGGAAACCGGAGTACCCGGAGGAAACCCACGCAAGTACAGGGAGAATATACAAACTCCACACAGTTAGGGCCATAGTGGGAATCGAACCCATGACCTCAGTGCTGTGAGGCAGTAATGCTAACCATTACACCATCCGTACTGCAGGTAGTAATTTGCAAACCCTAGAAATCATTGCACCGCCTTCAAGGAAAGAGGCTGAGTCCAGTCCCGAATAGCAGAAAGTTTCTCCGGATCCATACGCAACTCCGTGCCTGAAATAATGTAACCCAGAAATGGAATAGAGGGGACCTCAAAGGTGCACTTGGAAATCTTGCCGTATAGATGGTTCTCTCACAACCGAATAAGTACCTCCTTAACTTGTACTCTGTGCTCAGTGAGATTCCTCGAAAATATCAGGATGTCATCCAAATATACCACTACATTCAGGTATAACATATCCCGAAAGATTTCATTAATGAATCCCTGGAAGACGGCGGGGGCGTTGCTGAGGCCGAACGGCATTACCAAGTACTCATAATGGCCATCCCTAGTATTGAAGGCCGTCTTCCATTCGTCCCCCTGTCGTATGCGTATCAAGTTATAAGCTCCACTTAAATCGAGCTTGGTAAAAACTCGAGCTCCGCGAACTCTATCGAAAAGCTCCGTGATGAGCGGCAAAGGATACTTATTTTTAATGGTGACTTAATTTAGAACACGATAGTCGATACATGTCCTCAGGCCTCCGTCCTTTTTCTTCACAACAAAGAAGCCTGCTCCCGCCGGGGAAGTAGAGGGGCGGGTGAATCCCTTCTGCAGATTAGACTTGATATATTCTGACATAGCTTGAGTCTCGGGTACTGATAAAGGATAAGTGTGACCCCGAGGTGGCATTTTCCCCGGAATGAGCTCAATAGGACAGTCCCAGGGTCTATGTGGTGGTAAATGATCGGCTGCCTGTTCCGAGAACACATCTGTAAACTCCCGATAAGCCTCTGGAATAAGCTCTTTGTCCGACTTGGAAGATACACAAAGCGGGTAGACAAGAGTAAGACAATTCGAATGACAAAATGGACTCCAAGAAATTATCTGTGTCGACCTCCAGTCGACGTGAGGGTTGTGAAGCTTGAGCCAGGGAAGACCAAGAACGAGATCGTGAGGCATCTCCTGAATCACAAGGAACTCCAGATGTTCTTAATGCAAAGCTCCCACTTGCAGCTTGATTGGCATAGTACGACTTGAAATCAGACCATTTGGAATTTGGGTACCATTAATAGCAGTTATCGTAATAGGTCGTTCGACTGACCGTAACTTCAAACCCAGATTCTGGGCACAGGAAAGGGAAATAAAATTCCCCGCAGCCCCTGAGTCCAACAGTGCCTTAACAGTTTTGACTTCAGACTCAGAAAACAGAGACACGGAGAGTAAACAGTCCACTGCCGGAGAAGATTGAGAAAAAACCCCTAGCTCGACTTCTCCAGAACAAGCTAGGACTGCCCGTTTCCCGGGCGAGACTTGCAAAACTTGAGGAAATGATCCACCGCTCCACAGTAGAGGCAGAGTCTACCCTCACGACGACGCTGACATTCTTCTGGGAACATCCGAGACCGATTAATCTGCATGGGTTCGTCTGGACTTGAAATAACTGTTTGCTTGGATGGAAGAGATCGGAATCTCGACAGGTCTGACCGACTACGTTCACCACCTCGTTCCTGCATGCGAAGATCCACCTTTACACAGAGTGAGATCAACTGTTCCAAGGAATCTGGCAGATCTCTAGTGATCAGCTAGTCCTTTAAACGATCCGAAAGCCGTTCCAAAAAGCAGCCCGAAGGGCATCATTATTCCAGCACAGTTCTGAAGCTATAGTTTGAAAGTGAATCACATACTGTCCCACTGTATGAGAGCCTTGTCGAACTCGGAGCAAGTCAGCAGAGGCAGCGGTCGTCCTGCCGGGCTCATCAAAGATCCTTCAGAATGACGTGATGAAGTTGGTACAACTAGAAACTAACGGATCTGATCGCTCCCACAACGGTGACACCCACTCCAACGCTGAACCCTCAAGCAAAGAGATAATGTATGCCACTTTAGACCGATCAGTAGGGAAGTTATGTGAGAGGAGTTCGAAATGTACTTCACACTGATTGAGGAAACCACGGCAATTCTTTGGATTCCCGTTATAACGAGGAGGAGTGGGAAGCTGAAGGCGTGACCTGGTTCCAGACAAGGACGGAACATTGCTAGAGACAACCACTGGAGTGGATACTGGAACTGGAGCCGGAACCACTGAAGCCAGAGAAGTCTGGATTTGATCCAGCCAGCCAGATAATTCCTGGAGATAATGCATCACCTGATTTTTTGCTGCTTCCTGACTCTGTACTCGGGAAACCAGGTCCTGCACGGTGCTGGCCTCTGGGTTCCAATTCCCTGGGTCCATGTGGCCTGAGTATACTGTCACTGGCCTAGACTGAGGGTGTTGTGGACTCGGGGATTCTTCCGATGGTTGGGAAGGGGAACCACAACTGAGCCGGAACAGGGGTGGCCTAATATAGGATTTCCTCATACAGGACGCTGACAGTAAGGTTTGGTGAAATATTGAAGAGCTTTATTGTAGGAAAAGAACAACTTAAAGTCATATATCATAAAGGAACTTATGAGGGAATGTCCAGACCCATTGAAGGGTTTTGTGAGCAATATTAGAGATGCTGGTGACTGAAGGAACTGTGGGTGATGTTTAAAAGTCACTGATAACTTAAAGAACTTGTAAATGGTGGTTAAAGACACAGATGGTTAAAGAACTTGTGAGCGGAGATTAAGTCACTGATAATTTGAAGAACTTAAGTGCAGAGGTTTAGGACGCTTGATGATTTGTAGAAGTTAAGTGCAGTGGTTTAAGACGCTGTTGATTTGTAGAAATTGAGAACGGTGACTGAGACGCTGATGATGTGAAGAACTGAGTGCAGGGGTTTAAGACGCTGGTGATTTGTAGAACTTGAGAACGGTGACTGAGACGCTGATGATGTGAAGAACTGAAGTGCAGGGGTTTAAGACGCTGGTGATTCGTAGAACTTGAGAACGGTGACTGAGACGCTGATGATGTGAAGAACTGAAGTGCAGTGGTTTAAGACGCTGGTGATTTGTAGAACTTGAGAACGGTGATTTAGGGCCCGCAGCCCACGCTGATTCCTAGGAGCACTGGTGACTGTACCGCAGAGAGATACACCGGCCGCTGAATACACTGGAACCGGTGCAGCGAACTGGCACCTGGAAATGCCGGAGACACTGGAGTACAACTTCAGAGATCCTTGCCGGGAACAAGAGCGCTGGCATCCACGTCAGGGAAAGACGATACTCAGGTGCTGAGGCTCTGTCCGGTATCTGACTTTGAATCTCCCGCCACCGCTGGATTGGCGGAGCAGTCTGATGACGTCGCCTGCCCCCCGTCCACGTGATGCCGGGTGTCATGGCAGTGCCCATGCCCTGGAGAACCGCCGGGAGCCGCGCCAGTCAGACGCCGGAGCCCGTGGCCCACCGAAGGTGGAGGCCGCAACACAGACCAGCAGACATGCAGGGGTAAGTGCGGCGAACGCCGCCTCTGGCGTGTGACACCTTGAGTGTATTGTCTACAATCGCCTTACTGTCTTTCTTTCCTCAAACTCACTGCTTGACCCATTCCAGTCTGGCTTCCATTCACTCCACTCTACTTGATGGGGCTAAAACACGTTAACCATAAAGATTCCATTTTGTATAGGTTTTGTCTTTCTGATTCATAAGCACTATGCTTTCAATTAACAGTTAGAAATGTATTTGTAGCCAGAAATATGTTTATTATATGATAAGAAGTTAGTGGCTTGTTAAAAAAATAATCTTACAGGGCAGAACCTCCCTACATGTATAGGGTAGCTCGTTAGGCTAAGGAATTCACACCTGCAGATTTATAGTTGCTAGATATTATTTTTTGGCAGAATTCCCAGATATTGTCAAGATGCCCAGAAAATTGTCCTTCAACTGTTTTAAAGGAATTAGAACAATTATAAATATAAAAACATCTTAATAATTGTTGTACATTTTGTATTTAATAGCTAAAAGATGTATAATGCTATATAATTAGTTTCAACCCAATGAGCAGTTATGTGATTCTATGTTTCATAATTTGGTATTGATTAGAATGTTCATTGCTATAATCAGTGAACATAGCCAGCTAATATATGTAATTTCCTTAAATGAATTACATAGATATTTTGTGAGAAACTTATTGTTAAGAGAAATATGATTTCTCCAGCTGCATTTACAAGGACATTTGGTTTAACTCCCAGGCTAAAATAAAACTTCAATTGCATGATGAGAACAATAAAGGAGTATGTTTTGAAATGTCCAGGTAACAATGGAAAGAAGGCTTTCAAGATTAATGTCCAGATGGCGATTAGAAGAAGGCCTCCTCATTAAATTAATGGGCAAGAAGTGATAAGAATATATTCAGGAATGCTATAATTGGTTTAATTAAATAACTGCTTATCTTTGTACACGGTGTACTTTGATTGGCTAATACACTGCCATGCCTTTATTCCTTTGTTCATTTGTGTATAAATAAACGCTCCTAGAGCAACGAGGCAGATCAGAAATGGCCTGCTGAGTTTCTATATATCTCCTGTGTGTTGTCTCATTATTTCTGGTCTCCAGCCGGCTGCTAAGTACAGAACCACTGACTGATGTTCAAAGGTATTTGATGTTCAGACCAAGAAGTGGTCCTTGAACCCTAACAGTTCTGGGCGCTCATCCGGGATACTACAGAATCTTCCCACTGACGACAGAATCTTCTGATCTCAGATGGCTGATCAAACCCGGTGAGTAAGAGATGTGTAGATTTTCTACCTGCTTGCTTGATTCAGCACTTCTTGTGTGTATCTGTGGAAGTTCAGTTGGGAGGATCAGAGAGTATCCTAATTAACCCAGTGTCAGTCAGAAGAAATCTTCTTTAATGAAAAGAATATAAATTGTTATATGAATGAGATAAATTTTGATGTCTGCAGACAATTTGAAAAAATATATAATCAAAGGGGTGTGTGTAGAAATTGTACCTGTGTTGTTGTTTTAAGATACAAAGGGTCTATTGCACCTAAGTTGATTGCAATTACAAGTACTAACGTATCATTTGGTTATGTGGAAAATGAAAATGAAGTATATTGCACAATAGGTTGTCATTTAAAAAAGGGAATTGTTAGAACAATATACAGTGGGGATTGAAAGTTTGGGCACCCCAGGCAAAAATTCATTTTAATGTGCTAAAAGAAGACAAGGAAAGATGGAAAAATCTCCAAAAGGCATCAAATTACAGATTAGACATTCTTATAACATGTAAAAAAAAGTTTGATTTTATTTCCATCATTTACACTTTCAAAAGAACAGAAAACAAAAAATGGTGTCTGCAAAAGTTTGGGCACTCTGCAGAGTTAATACCTTGTACTGCCCCCTTTGGCAAGTATCACAGCTTGTAAATGCTTTTTGTAGCCAGCCAATTTTTGCCTGGGGTGCCCAAACTTTCAATCCCCACTGTATATTGAAGACGACTGGTCTAATGTTATAACCTATTGGCCTAAAAATCATATAATTCCAGGATTAAGACCCATTTGTCCATATAGTATTAAACAGCTGCCACATACTCGAGCAACAGAGATAACGGTAAAAAGTTATCCACAAGACAGGAAAATATAATGTAAGGTCAAAATTTCAATAGAGTCAATGCTTGTTGTTGCTCTTGGTTTTGTAGTATTTTTGTGTGTGATCTATTTATATATTACTGAGGGCTTTAAAGGCATCAAGCATTTTCTAGGTAAGGGAACCAGTGTCTAGATTGTCATGCACACATTCCAATACAGTATATTGTAATTCAGACTCAAGGGTATGATGAACTCAATAGAAAGGGAGTTCGGGTATCATTGCCCTAAGTGCATGCTGGAGTCAATAGAGAGGGGGGCTCAGGTATGATTGCCCAGGGTGTACGGGACACATCATTTTTAATAGAAGGAGATAACTGAGTTTAAAGTGTGATACTGTCATGATTGCCAACTGTACCTTTTATTTAGCATTTTTCTTATTCGTGACTGTTGGTCAATCAATCAGTTAATTGGGAGAACATATGTTTAATTTTAAATGTTTAAAAATTGTACTGGTATTATTGTTTTGCAAACAAACATAGAGTGCCCAAGGTAATAGGAGTTTTATCAAAAGAAGCAACTGCAGGGGTCTCTAGAGGAAAAGGTTCAGATCCCTATGATAATTTAACAATTTTGATAGGAACACATTCCAGATCCACAATATTTGTTACCCCTCATTGGTCCTAGTTGGGGAGGATTGTTAATACATTTCTCACCAGTTCAGGGAGGCAAAGTTAATACAGCAATTCCAGTCATTAGTCCGCAATCCAGAGACAGATAAAAACTTCCCGTGGCCACTGTTAGAACAAGATGAAGCAAAAACTGCGTTGGGAGAGGGTTTCACATAAACATTGTCTGTGTGGGAGATTCTTCTAGCCAGAATTTAGGGTTGAAGGGTCCCATAAGGGTAATCCTGTTTACAGGAGAGGGGACCTTTTAACAAACAAGGAATTACTAAGTATTCCACTCTATTGCAGTCTTGATAGAAGTGGGTAATTCCTGAATTATGTGAAATGTCAAGGCCAGACAAGCCCATAGATATTGTTCAACAGAAGGAAGGAAAAGCAGGCCCTTAAAAATGCATACAGAAATCTAAAGTAGCAGAATTACCTGCACTGGGGGGACATTTGACTGTGATAAATGGAAATAGTTTGCCTCCAAGAATAAAGTGTATACAGACCAAGTAGCAATGTGGACAAATTTAGCTATGTGTGGCAAAAAGCAGCATTATGTATAGAAGAAAAAAAATGTTTGGAATGACGATTTCACCATCAATTCTACAAAGACCCCAGATACTATCACCATATGGGGCAGCATTATGTTCAATACCAGAGACCCCAATTGAGATAACAGAACTATAAGGACCAACAGTACCTCCAATCACACTCACTAAACAAGGAACATTATGGATAGTGAGCAGTGATGGAGCCAGTTTAAAAGAACATGCACATTATCTTCAGAGAAAATGTTCAGTGTGTGCTAAATGTGTTTTTGAAGATTCCATAGTATGCTCATTTAGTGGACATCAAGTTTCTCCAGACAAAATACCTTGTAATGATTTGATGCCGTTCACTCCTGTTAAATCTAAGCAGTATATGATAGGTAACTAGCAGCATAAACCGTGGTTTGCCTCAGATATGCGTGACATTGTATTAAAAGCTCAACCCAAGGAAGCATCCAGCAGCATTTTGGTCTTACATGAAGAGAGTATATGCAATTTGAACACCAGCATGGGTGGACTTAGACCAAGTATGTACAGCCCTATTGGGAAAAGGAGCAGCACATGAAATAGCTACAAGCCCAGCACAAGTAGCTGAACATGGTTGTAAAATTATAATCGCAGTACCACTAGAAATGGAAAGAAAGACATCTGAAAGCGGTCAGTATTACATGGCAAGATTACAGAGGTAGTGCCATAAGCAGAAGATGAGAGCACCAGCAGCTCAAGAGTTAAAATGAAAATGAATCCAGAAATTGAAAGACAAAATTAGTTCACAAAGAAGTATTATATATGTAGTACAAGAAGTTGGAAAATGGAAACAGGCAAATAATAAGGATCAAGGCAGAAGAAGTACCAGACCGAATGTCAAAAAAGAAATGAAGACAAATGAACGATGGTTCTTCTGCAAGACCAAAGGACATATGAAGAAAAATTGTTTAATGAATCAGGATTGGCTGTCTAAACAGCCACAAGCACAACAGTCAACATGAAGTGCAGGCTTCTCCATGTACCTCCCAGTGAACATAACATCTCCAGAAGAAACAACAGAAGGTATGATTACAGTCACCTTGCCCACTGGAGCAGAATGTTTGTGTCTAATCGATACTGGAGCCAGCCGAAGCATATTACAGCAGAGGGAGGTACCACAAGAATAACATCAGAAACACTTAAAGGGACAGGAGATGCAAGAACTACAGTCCTGTTGAAAGAAAGCAACCAGTTATTTTGCAAGTTAAAGATACATATACACCAATACCAGTCCAGTTCTTGACCTCAAGTACATGTCCAGTGAATTTGCTGGGACGCAATGTACTGAAGCTTATCCAAGCGAGAATACAGTACACCCCAGCAGGAGTTGAATTTTCCAGCAACTGAATCCTTTGATGAATCAAAGGAGGTAAAGAACCAATTGGAAGCAGCCATCTACCTCATAACTATAAAGAACACTGAAGATAAGGATACAAAAGACCTACATGAATGGATGAAAAAGTCCCAGCAAAGGTATGGTCAAAGGGAAAGCATGATGTGGGTAATCTTCAAGTGGATCCAATAAAATTACACCTACACCTGGGGGTATATTTACTAATATTCGTGTTTTAGCCATTTTTAAGTGTGTTTGAACTCGGATGGTATCGGGTGCATTTTACTGCAACTTTTTGAATCCTGATACGGTCAATTACTAAGCTGCTGAGTTTTCCTCATTCGTCTTTTCCGATGTCGATGTGATTCGTAATGTCAGGCAGTGTTTTACGGGAGTGATGAGTAAAACACTGCCTGACAAAACACAAGGAATCACGGCCGGATCTGTAAGATCCGTGCAGGGCTTCATTGTGTACCTTAAAAAAAGAGTTTAAAGAGTTAAAAAACAGAAAAAAATTGCGTGGGGTCCCCCCACCTAAGCATAACCAGCCTCGGGCTCTTTGAGCCGGTCCTGGTTGTAAAAATATGGGGGAAAAATTGACTGGGGATCCCCCATATTTTAACATCCAGCACCGGGCTCTGCACCTGGTCCTGGTGCCAAAAATACGGGGGACAAAAAGCGTAGGGGTCTCCTGTATTTTTAACACCAGCACTGGGCTCCACTAGTCAGAGAGATAATGCCACAGCCGGGGGACACTTTTATATAGGTCCCTGCAGCCCTGGCATTAAATCACTAACTAGTCACCCCTGGCCGGGGTACCTTGAAGGAGTGGGGACCCCTTAAATCAAGGGGTCCCCCCCTCCAGCCACCCAAGGGCCAGGGGTGAAGCCCAAGGCTGCCCCCCCCATCCAAGGGCGGCGGATGGGGGGCTGATAGCCAAGTGTAAAAATAAGAATATTGTTTTTTGTAGCAGTACTACAAGTCCCAGCAAGCCTCCCCCGCAAGCTGGTACTTGGAGAACCACAAGTACCAGCATGCAGTGGAAAAACGGGCCCGCTGGTACCTGTAGTACTACTACAAAAAAAATACCCAACAAAAAACAGAACACACACACCGTGACAGTGAAACTTTATTACATACATGCACACCTACATACACACATACTTACCTACGTTTACACGAGGCTCGGTCCACTTCTCCACGTAGAATCCACGGGGTACCTGTAAATAAAATTTTACTCACAATCCAGTGTAGCTCTGTCTTCTTTGTAATCCATGTACTTGGCAAAAAAACAAACCGAAAAAACCTGTGAGATTATCCAAACTTGCCAGGAAAAAGCAGGTCTATTTTATTGCTGCTTTTTTTAACGAATCACAAAAAAATACACCCGCACTTGAGCATTCAGAGACTAACACCCAAATATGAATGAATATTGAATACCTGTGTTGTATGAAATAACAGCCGCGTTTGACCGATGGTCTATTCATTCGTATTTCTGACTTTTGCCGTTAAAACCATTACGAATAGCCCAAACGCTGCCGAGATTTGTGCATAGTGAATTCCCGTGTTGGGACTTAGAAAAAAAACACAAATCGGACAAACTCGGATTATTAGTAAATATAGGTCCTGGTGTGCAACCAGTCTCTAAAAGACAATACCCACTAACAGAAGCTCAGTCAAAAGCCATTACAGAGCAAATCCTGAAATACAGAAATATTGGAGTTATTAAAAAATGCAGATCACCATTCAACACTCCACTATTTTCAGTGAAGAAGAAGCAAGTTGGAACAGAAGTTCAGTACTGGCTCGTTCATGCAGTACCAGTTGTGGAAGAAAGTAAACAATACTGTTGGACCAGACTGCCACAAGAGGGCACAACCAGCCTGTCAGAATTCTCTGAAGCAATGGCACTAGTCCTACAAAAATGAAAACAAAAAAAAATGGAACAACTCAGCTTATCCAATATGTGGATGCCCTCATGCTAGCAACAGAAACAGAAGACATCTAACAGAAGACAGAATAATGGTAATTCTAAATGGTAAAAGAAATCAGAGCCTTTCCTTAACTTATAGTGACACTGCAGAGAATGGATACCCTCAGCCTCAATACTGATGCAACTTCTATACAAGTAAACAAAGAAAGAAGCATCGGTGGAGAACAGGGAAACCATTGAAGAAGCAGTACAGCAGCTGAAACAAGCTATAATAACAACCCCAGCATTGGCATTACCTGATTACAGGAGACCTTTAAACCTGTTTTGCCATGAAAATAAAGTGCATGCATTAAAAATGCTCACTCAGAAACATGGAACCCAGCAAAGACCAGTGGCATATTACTCAGCCCAGCTGGATCCAGTTATCAAAGAAGCGCCATCTTGTGTCAGAACAAGTAACAGCAGCAATATTTTTTTAAAAAGGTGGCGGACATTATACATCAACTGTATAAAGTAGTCCACGCTGTAACAGAGATACTGGATCAAGCAAGAACCAAGCACCTGTCAGCATCAAGACTGACCAAATGCTAAGTGGCATTACTGAGTGCATCTCATGCAACCATTGCAAGATGGACAGTCCTGAATCCACCAACACTTCTTCCTATTGATGAATCAAAAAGAGGGGAAAACAGACAATAATGCAGGCATTAATGATGAAGGTGAATCATCAGGACAAGCGGGAGCAGAAGGAGAACAAGAAGCAATGGAGCACAAGACTTCAAAGACTGCTCCATTGTCGAATGTGTTTGAGAATCCCCTCCTGAACCCTGATCTTACCTTATTTGTTGATGAATCATGATATTATGAAGAAGGAACCCCTAAAACAGGGTATGCAGTAACTACAGCATTTGAAGTTCTGGAATCAGGACCCTTACGACCAAGCATTCTGCACAAGAAGCAAAGCTTGTTGCTTTAACAAAAGCGTGCATACAAGCAGAAAACTATACAGACTCAAGCTACTTGTGGAGCAAGGCTCAAGATTATGACCTTATATGAAAGAGCAGAGATTTGCTGGGGTCAAATGGAAAGCCAATAAAACATGCTCAACTAATTATGGAGTTATTCAGAGCTTTAGAATAACCAAAAGAAGTAGGCATAATAAAGGTACAAGCTCATACCAGAAATAACACTCCAGAATCAAAAGGAAAGGCCTTAGCAGATGAAGAAGAAATCAGCATCAAAATCATAGAAAAAAAGAAGAAGAATTCAGCATTAAGATCAAGGAAATCAGAAGAAGAAATCAGCACCAAGGAAACCAGAAGAAGAAATCAGCATTAAGATCTTCACCCAAGGGGAGTTAGGTTTTTAAAAAAAACTAATACCATGTTTAACCTGTTGGGTCCCAAGCCTGATAAAAGCCTGTGGGGATGCATAATGGGAATGTCAGTGATTGTGACACTAATTGTCTTCTCCATAATTTTACACTAATTTTGAGACAGTGTCAGGAGTTATATTGGAAAATGTAATAACATTTGGTACAGCAGGGACCGCTCTCAATGCAAGCCCAAAGAATGCTTTTAAGCTTCCTTACTACTAAGGATGGAGAAATGAGTCTGATGGTGGCAGAAGCATGTTGTAATTATTTAAATCAGACAGAATTAATTAAATAAGCCATTGAGGTACAGAAATAGGTAGATGGATCTCAGGGATACTATATTTGATTGCAAGAGGTTATATACATTGTGGTTAAGGGTGTTATATGGATAATTCGAAAGATACTTACACTTTATTACTGTTATCCTAAGGTAAAATGACCCGAGAACCTGATGTTTGCTGAAATCTACGCAAAAGTCAGACCGCAATCCAATCACTACCAGACAAAGTACAGATGTGACAACTTGTGACTAATGTAAAGACCTCATCATTTCCTAAACGTTGCTGAGCCCAGAGACTTAACATGGGACAACTAAAGAAAAGGATCATGTGCTTGTAATAGATGGGGGATGGATCATTTTCTCACTAGAAGAAGACCACAGACTGTGTGTGGGGGTGGGGGGGTCCTATGCATGGATTTCTGCAGCAGGAATGCATGTGTATAAGTTACCTATCATGATAAAAACAAGACTATGGTCCTGTTAGGTAGGAAATAATAGTTATGAATCAAGAGAAGGGAATGATAAGGCAAAACTCATTAAACATAAAGACTCCATTTTGTATAGGTTTTGTATTTCTGATTCATAAGCACTATGCTTTCAATTAACAGTTAGAAATAAATTTGTAGCCATCAAAATGTTTATTTTATGATAAGAAGTCAGTAGCTTGTTAAAAATATAATCTTACAGAGCAAAACCTCCCTACATGTATATGGTAGCTCGTTAGGCTAAGGAATTCACACCTGTAGATTTATAGTTTTAAAGGAATTAGAACAATTATAAATATAAAAACATCTTAATAATTGTTGTAAGTTTTGTATTTAGTAGCTAAAAGATGTATAATGCTATATAATTAGTTTTAACCCAATGAGCAGTTATGTGATTCTATGTTTCATAATTTGGTATTGATTAGAATGTTCCTTGCTATAATCAATGAACATAGCCAGCTAGTATATATAATTTCCTTAAATGAATTACATAGATATTTTGTGAGAAACTTATTGTTAAGAGAAATATGATTTCTCCAGCTGCATTTACAAGGACATTTGGTTTAACTCCCAGGCTAAAATAAAACTTTGATTGCGTGATGAGAACAATAAAAGAGTTTGTTTTGAAATGTCCAGGTGACACTGGAAAGAAGACTTTCAAGATTAATGTCCAGATGACGATAAGAAGAAGGCCTTCTCATTAAATTAATGGGCGAGAAGTGATAAGAATATATTCAGGAATGCTATAATTGGTTTAATTAAATAATTGCTTATCTTTGCACACGGTGTACTTTGATTGGCTAATACACTGCCATGCCTTTATTCCTTTGTTCATTTGTGTATAAATAAATGCTCCTAGAGCAACGAGGCAGATCAGAAATGACCTGCTGAGCTTCTACATATCTCCTGTGTGTTGTCTCATTCTTTCTGGTCTCCAGCCGGCTGCTAAGTACAAAACCACTGACTGATGTTCGAAGGTATTTGATGTTCAGACCAAGAGGTGGTCCTTGAACCCTAACACACTGAAACTGCCCTCACAAAAGTCTGCAATAACCTCCATGCTGCCAAATCTAAGGGCCTCTACTCTCTGCTTATTCTTCTTGACCTCTCTGCTGCTTTTGATACTGTGGACCACCCTCTCCTGCAAAACCTTCACTTCCTTGGTCTGGGTGATAGTTCCCTCTACTGGCTGTCCTCCTACCTCTCTGACCATTCCGTCTCTGTCTCCTCTCATGATTCCACCTCCCCCCACTTCCCCACTTCCACTAACTGTAGTTGTCCCCCAAGGTTCTATTCTTGGTCCTCTCCGTTTCTCTCTCTATACATCATCTTTAGGTGAACTCAATTATTTTGACTTTCAATATCATCTCTATGCTAATATTACTCAAATCTACCTTTCCTCTCCTGACCTCTCCCCTGCTCTCCTCACTCATATCTCCAAATGTATCTCTGCTATCTCTTCTTAAATTTAACATGTCTAAGACTGAGCTGATCATCTTCTCACCCTCCCACACAACCTCACAATTTCATTATCTATTTCTGGCACTACTATCTACTCTTGCCTCCAAGGGCCTAATTCTGACCTGATTGCTGCAGTGCATTTTCGCACAGCAGCCGATCAGGTCTGAACTGCGCAAGCGCCGGTGCATGTCAGACAACTGATGGCCGTCTCAGTCCTGCGATCACCTCTGCGTGATTGACAAGCAGAGGTGGTCGCTGGGTGGGAGGGGGTGGCTACTTTAGGGGTGTGGTACAGGCAACACAGGCATGCCTGGACCATGCGCAGAGAGGGCCACAGGGGCTGCGTTACATCACATACAGCCTCTGTGACCTGGAGTGCGACAAATAGCTCCCTGCCAGTGCGCAGGAACTGCACTGGCAGGGCACTACTCTACAGGTACGAATGCATTGCCACTTTGTGATGCTTTTGTACATGTGCAGTGGGGTAGAGCCAGACATGTGGGGCGGACTAGTCCTGTGCTGGGCGTCTCCCCGCATGTCTGTGAAACTGATCGTATCAGTGCAAAATTTTTCACGGCTATGATCAACTCTGAATTAGGCCCCAAGTGTGCTGTCTTGGAGTAATCCTTGACTCCTTCATCTCCTTCAAACCACACATTCAGCACCTGTCACAAACTTGCTATTTCATCTCTAAAATATTTCCATAATCAGACCCTTTCTTACCTAGGATGCTACTAAGGGGGTAATTCAGACCAGATCGCAGCAACAAATTTGTTAGCAGTTGGGAAAAACCATGTGCACTGCAGGTGGGGCAGATATAACATGTACAGAGAGAGTTAGATTTGGTTGGGTTGTATTCAAACCGAAATCTAGATTGCAGTGTAAAAATAAAGCAGCCAGTATTTACCCTGCACAGAAACAAAGTAACCCACCCAAATCTAACTCTCTCTGCACATGTTACATCTGTCCCCCTGCCGTGCACATGGTTTTGCCCATTAGCTATCAAATTTGCTGCTGTGATCAGATCTGTATTAGGGCCTAAAACCATTATCCACTCATTGTGTCCCTTGTAAACTTGATGAACTGTGACAGTCTGGGATTCTACAATTGCAGCCTGGGTGCTAGGCAACTGAGGCTGTGCAAAAGGAGAACAATCTGGTGGGTGTTGAGACCCAGGAGGATCTGACTGTGCCTGAGGGAAGAGCGGGAAAGCAGAGAAGCATGATATATAGGCTGCAGAGGGGTATGTGAGGTATAAAGTAAAATAAAGGTTCCCCCTACCCCGCAACGGACTCCCAGGCTGACAGACTATAATAAGAAGAGAGACTCTGGTCACTGACTGAACTGTGCTTTTACTTAGCCACACAGTAGTAAAGCCAAGACACCGCTGACAAGAACAACGTCGGGTACACCGGGACCAAGAATAACTACATCACCAGCAATGGCCAATGTGAATACCATTACACTCCCATATTACTTTGGAGCACCGTGGCTCCCTACATACTCAGGTGATAAGAACAAGAAAGACTCAAGTTCATGGATAGAATTCAGGAACAAGTTACAATATATGTACAGGCTCTATCCTCTGGCCAAACGACAACAAGTCGAAATCCTGATCGGCCAACTAAAAGAGTCAGCTCTAAGAGAGGTACTATCATGGCCGGACACAGAGAAAACAGATATCAACCAAATATTCCAGCGTTTAGTGACAATATTCATCACAAGCACATTGTCACGATCCGGGTATCTGGACGCCATTTCTTACCCATCAGATGCCTCCTAAGGCTGGCTCAGCGCTCCAGGACCGGATCCCATCTGTTATTCTAATGTTCACATTCCTGCATCCTCTCCTGTCTCTCTAAGACGCTGTCACAGTAACGCCATATTACATCTGGCATGGCGTCTCCCGCGGCCTCCGCCGCCGTCCCTGAGCTTCTGCATGCAGAGTGTCAGAGTGGCGATTACGTCAGCCGCGGCCTCCGCTGTGTCCGCGTGGTTGGATGTGCACTTGTCAGCCTGGCGTCTCCTGTCTCCAGTGGTCGGCGCCGCCATTACTGTTTTCATTACCACATGGATTACAAACCAAACTTCCCTCCAAGTGTCTGCATGGGCGCAGCCATCTTGGATTTTGTCAGCTGATCATTTTCCACCAATCTGTTGTCTGTATTAATTATTTGCATAATTGCCTAGCCAATCCCTTCCTTGCTGCAGGTATAAATACACTGTGCCTGAGCAAGGAAGGCGTCAGTGCTTTGGTTGTCAAACCTAGTTCCTGTTTGTCTCTCTCCTGTGATTGTCTTCCAGGTTCCAGCTCCTGTCTCAAGACTTCCACCATAGAGACCCGCACCAGCATTCCACCTGCGGGGTAGCCTGACTCTCCGATCCATTTTGGATTCATCTGTTTCCAGCTACAACATTACCTGCTTCCAGCCCAGCTTCCAGCAGAGTACAGCTTCTCTTAAAGGGCCGGTGTCCTTTCTACAGTTTACCACTCTCCACCGGTATTATAATTTCACCGCTCTCAAACTCCTAACTTCAGCTCATATTTCATCGCTCCCAAGTTCATTTATTATTTAACTGGTTCCAGCCAGTATCCACTCCGTGCCAACAACAGTCTGGTTCCAGCCAGTATCCACAGCAGCCGTTTTATCTACAGCAGCCCAGCTTTTCCTGGAACACCAGCTGGTACAATCCTGGGTTATCTCCATTGCTACAGTCGGGCCTGGTAAGGACTTTCCATCTAGAAGATTATAAGAACTATCTCATACTACCAGTGCCCTGTGGCTCCTGCCACCCTGTAGTTCCCAGGAACTGTATTTATTCTTTGCTGACTTTTATGTTTCTTTTACTGCTACTGTGATGCATGGAGTTTGTCATAAATAAACATCATTGACTTTTATTCAAGTTGTCGTGGTCACGCCTTCGGGTGGTTATTCTTCATGTTACTTACATGTCCAGGGGTCTGATACAACCTCCCAGGTTCCGGTACATCTCAGCCCCTACAACTGAGGCTGCCTCCCGTCAGCTCAGGCCCTCAGTTGTGACACACATTGGCAGAATTAAAGTCCGACTTCTATGCCAGAAAGCAACACCCCGGGGAGTCACTACGAGACTTCGCTCTGAGCCTACAAGATGCCTCTTTCCAGTGTATACATGTTCAACCTAGTAAGCCTTTCCTCGTAATCCAGTCCCTCTAGCCCTTTCGTCAGTTTAGTAGCTCGCCTTTGAACCCTCTCTAGTTCACCGATATCTTTTTTATACAGTGGTGCCCAAAACTGAACAAAACATTCCAGGTGCGGACGTACCAATGATTTGTACAGCGGCAGAATTACATCATCGTCCCTTGCCTCAATTCCCTGTTTTATGCACTCTAACACCTTACTTGCCTTCTTTACTGCGCTTTGACATTGTATACGGTTATTAAGTTTATTATCAATGAGTACCCCCAAATCCTTTTCCAAAACTGTTACCCCTAGACTTTCCCCATTTAATATGTAGGATGCAAGTTTGTTTTTAGTCCCAAAATGCATAACCTTGCATTTGTCTGTATTGAACCTCATTCTCCATTTAGACGTCCAGATTTCAAGTTTAGATAAATCATCTGCAGAGACTCTACATCTTTTTCTGAATTAATTACCTTACACAGTTTAGTATCATCTACAAAGATTGACACTGTGCTTTCCAGATACAGAGCAGTTATTCTGCGCCATAAACCACTTAATCAATGATAAATATGCAGTCTGTCGTGGAGAGTAATTGACTCAGTGAGACTTGAATATAAAATAAAATTAAGTTTATCAGAGATAATTCATAAATACAACATATACAACAAACAATAAACATAAAATTAGTGGCTTATTAGTCGCTTTGTAACAAAAGCCATCAATTAGCAAAAGTTGATAAAATTGCATGCAATCATGAATGATTAATCCAAACTCTCTCAGATGATCAGTAAAATAATCAAAACACTGGTGTCCCAGTAAATGAAATTATATATATCTCTCTCCCGCAATAAATAGTCACAGTCTCAGTTAATATGTTAGTGGTATAATGCAGTTAGTAATAATTACCCACGTGCTGGTTCCTGTAGATAATGCGGTCAGGGTCCTTTATGATAGTAAATTGCACGTAGTATAAATAATATGCTACCATGTAGCTACTGCTGTAACATTGAATAGTGGCCGCCCTGCTACAGAGACACTGCTCGTCTCCAGAATGTAATGAATGCTGGCTGCTGCCATCCTACATAGCCTCCGGTGATCACCTGCTGCGGCGCACGGGCAGACCTCGCAGCGGAGGTCAAACAGAGTTCTCCCAGCAGTAGACAGAAGGGCCGTGCGGCACAGGCGTTAGTACCTGCAACGGAGGTAAAGCAGGGTTCTCCGGGCGGTAGACGGAGATGTTTGTGCGGCAAAGTGCTGAGACTCGTGAGCAACCGTGAGATGTTAAGGCTGGTGGGTCAAGTCTGCTGGAGAGCTCGGAATGAGAAGTGGGCGTCAACGCGTTTCGTCTCCTAGCATCCGGAGACTTCCTCAAGACGGGGGAAGTCTCTGGTTGCTAGGAGACGAAACGCGTTGACTCCCACCGTCAGTTCTTCTCTGGTGAACACTGGTGAAAAAGATTTGTTCAGTATTTCTGCTTTTGATTTGTCATCATTAACCAATACTCCAAATTCATCTTTTAATGGACCTATTTTCTCCTTTTTTAACCTTTTACTGTTTATGTATTTAAAAAAAAAATGAGGATTGTTTTTTCTCTCTATGGTGGTCATTCCGAGTTGTTCGATTTTCGCAGTGCAGCGATTAAGTAAAAGAACGGCAAAAATGCACATGCGCATGGTATGCGCTAAGTACTTTCACACAAAACTTTGTAAATTTGCACAAGCTCGAGCGACGTTTTTTCATCGCTCGAGTGATCGTAGTGTGATTGACAGGAAGTGGATGTTCTGGGCGGAAACTGGCCATTTTCAGGGAGTGTGCTAAAAAACGCAGGCGTGTCAGGTAAAAATGCAGGAGTGGCTGGAGAAACGGGGGAGTGGCTGGCCGAACACAGGAGCGTGTTTGTGACGTCAAACCAGGAACTAAATGGACTGAGGTGATCGCAGTCTAGGAGTAAGTCTGGAGCTACTCAGAAACTGCAGCAAATTATTTAGTAGCAGTTCTTCGAATCTTTCGTTCGCTATTTTGCTAAGCTAAGATACACTCCCAGAGGGCGGCGGCCTAGCGTTTGCAATGCTGCTAAAAGCAGCTAGTGAGCGAACAACTCGGAATGAGGGCCTATAGCAATTAGCTTTTCGTTATCAATTTTAGCTGCTTTTATTGCATTTTTGCGTCTTTTATTGCATTCCTTGTAGTACTGGAATGAATCCTCCTTTCCATTAGATTTAAATGCCTTGAAAGCATGCCTGTTTTTATCGATTCTGGCCTTGGCCTTCTTGTTAAGCCACATCGGTTTGAGTTTGGTACTCCTGCGCTTACTGCCTATGGGGATAAATTTGTGAACAGGGCCGTCCCTAGCCAATTTGATGCCCTAGGCAAAATTTTGTCTGGTGCCCCCTAGCACCGCCGCTAGTTCTGCATCTGACCCAGCAACACTTAGGCAGTGGGGCCCACCGGGGGGGGGGGGGGGGGGTACCCTGTGGGCCAGTTCAACCCTGCATAATGCACACAGTGATGCCCGTAATACACATAATGCCACACAGTAATGCACCTTACACATATGCCCCACATTAGTAATGCTAGTAGCTTTTTTTATAAAACTTACTTTTGCTTGCTGGCGTGCTTGCAGTCAGTGTGTGCGCCCATGCAGCTCCCTGGATCCGTGACTGCGTTTTGTGAGATGGGGGTGGCAGGATGGGTGGGTGGGTGCATGCGCTCGCACCCGTGAAAGGGGCATACAAGGGATGTGACCTCACAGGGTATGCCATCCTGGCAGGGGAATATTACGGCATGGACTGACTAGGAAGTAAAGTGTGGGGAGAACACTGCCCATGTTATGTCCCTGCAGACACCTGGGGTTTGCACAGGGATAAGGGACACAGGATAGCAGGGTCCCCCTCCCCCATGTGCACAAGCAGTATAGGTGATGTCAGGTTTCTGTGAAGCAGTCTTCCAAATACACATGTGGTATCATAAGAAGCCATCCAGTAATAACCTTATATAGTCAGTGGAAATGTCACAGGTCCAGGAATTGCAGTTACCGGGCTTCTGCTGTCTGTCAGAGGTCTCACAAGTCAGGGGCATTCAAGCATGTAGGAGGGAGTTTAAAGAACTTTAAGGGACAGTGTGCATTTTATTTGACAAATGTAAACAGCAGTGTATACCAGTACTGATTGAATACATTTGGAAAGTAACAGTTAGTTTGCAGACTGTCCCTCCCAGCATGAGATACTGCAGGGACATGCTTGGATGCCCCTAGACATGCTTGGATGCCCTAGGCAAATGCCTAGCCTGCCTATAGCTAAGGCCGGCTCTGTTTGTGAATATTGCTAGCCAGCAACCCTTTTAAAGCATCCCACATTTCCAAAGCGTTCTTACCATGAAACAAAACTTCCCACTCAATGTCGTTTAATGCACATCTCAGCATACTGAAGTTAGCCTTCCTAAAGTTAAATGTTTTTGTTGAACCCTTATAGCTATGTTTCCTGAAACCTTCTTTGATGGCACCAAACCCCGAGGTTTTCTACCACCCTGATACTTATGTCTGCGTCATCTGCTGATGTAGCTATGTTTAGTTACCCTGTACTTGTCCTATATTGTCTTCAACTGTAAGTCACTATTTTCCTGTTTTGATTATTTTGTTTATGTACTTTGTAATTGGGCGCTGTGGATCCCTTGTGGCGCCATATAAATAAAGTACAGATGGAGCCACACTAGTCGTGGCTCCGTCTGTGACTAGGCGCGCCTACCTGACCGCACCAATTGGCGAGAGCATCCCCATCCACCTGGGCGCACGCCCGTGCTCCTTGAATGGAGAGCTTCTCCATCTCTGTGCACTCCTGGCGTGACTAGGCGGACGGATCACCTAGTCATACCTGGAGTGCACATTTGCGATGAAGCTGCCTCAGGTGAGCACGGCTCATTCTGTATATTAATAATAATACATGCAGCTGAAAGGATCACATATTGCAATGCATTCCTGGGATCCCGGCTAGGTCACATTCAATATGCAGTCCACAATAAATAGGCACCTGGAATCAGTAGCAACACATTTGATGACAATACGGTAACAATTCAAAGAATCCATACAGTAACCGTGGAGCCTTACCGTGTCCACCGCTGTAGTGTTCAATTACCGCACTGTATGGACGCCCACTGAACTCCTCGGCATGTTTTAGCAATGCGTCTTTGATGACCTCATAGCCACAGAGAACCACAACAGGGTCCATTCCTCTCCATAGGGTGAAGAGTGGACCGTACTTCTTACATAGCTGCAAACAAAGCAAAAGTTACTGTAGAACATGTACAATAATATCCTGCAAATACACATCCAATATCTGTAACTAATAGAGGAAAGGAGCAGACTGCATGTGCTAATGCTGGGGATACACCATGCAACATGATTACTATATACTGTGACCTGTCACTAGCCATACACCCACTCTGACCCTGCATCTATGTCACCCCATCTATTACTGCCTGTCACTAGCTATAGCACCCTCTCCTACCCTGCATCCATCTCATCCATCTATTACTGCCTGTCACTAGCCATAGCACCCACTCCTACCCTGCATCCATCTCACCCCATCTATTACTGCCTGTCACTAGCCATAGCACCCACTCCTACCCTGCATCCATCTCACCTCATCTATTACTGCCTGTCACTAGCCATAGCACCCACTCCTACCCTGCATCCATCTCACCCCATCTATTACTGCCTGTCACTAGCCATAGCACCTACTCCTACCCTGCATCCATCTCACCCCATCTATTACTGCCTGTCACTAGCCATAGCACCCACTCCTACCCTGCATCCATCTCACCCCATCTATTACTGCCTGTCACTAGCCATAGCACCCACTCCTACCCTGCATCCATCTCACTCCATCTATTATTGCCTGTCACTAGCCATAGCACCCACTCCTACCCTGCATCCATCTCACCTCATCTATTACTACCTGTCACTAGCCATAGCACCCACTCCTACCCTGCATCCATCTCACCTCATCTATTACTACCTGTCACTAGCCATATCACCCACTCCTACCCTGCTTCCATCTCACCCCATCTATTACTGCCTGTCACTAGTCATAGCACCCACTCCTACCCTGCATCCATCTCACCCTGTCTATTACTGCCTGTCACTAGCCATATCACCCTCTCCTACCCTGCATCCATCTCACCCCATCTATTAATGCCTGTCACTAGCCATAGCATCCACTCCAACCCTGCATCCATCTCACCCCATCTATTACTGCCTGTCACTAGCCATAGCACTGTTAGGGTCTCCTGCCCTGTGCTGCCACGTCGTCATGGCAACCGGGAGACAAGTGCTAGCGGAGTAACCTGAGCGCAGCTGATACTCCGGTTCGGGTCTTTTGCTGTGCAGTGGTTACAGGCATGGGATCCGGTGCTGGTTTTTGTGCTCACAGTCTGTGAGGTCTGAGGGGGGCATGGACAGCACCTGCTTTATAAGGCCTCTTCTCAGGTTAAGCAGATGCTGCTGATTCTTTGTTGGTTAGTCAGTTCCTGAAAGTTAGCCAGTACTTTGTAGCTTTGTATTTTGTTGTTGCTTACTGCAAATAGGCCTGGGCATTTGGTACTACACTCTGCCAATCCAGACCTAGCAGTAAGACTGGAGTCAGTCGTTTAGCCTGCTGAGGTTCTTTTGCTATTCTGTGAACCCAGCAGGTTTGTGGCTGTACTTTCAGACCTGCCTGCATAATCCTCTCTCACTGTGCAGGGCGTCCATGTGTCAGTTTAGTGGCAGTAAGCTGAACCTGGGCCCTGCAAGTGAGAATTAGGATTGTGGAGACTCTCCTTGTGTCTATTATTCCATCTCTGACCAAGGAGTTTACTGCCACACCCGTTGGTAACCCTTTAGGGTTTTGCTGTTGCCCTTAGCAACAGCATTTCGGGTTCTCTACGTATTAAAACACAACATCTTGCTTTTTCCATCTGAGCATTTCTAATACTAGGGAGACACCCAGTTTCTTAGCCTCTGGGCTTCTCTGTTCACTCTGTGTTGGTTTTGTTACCCTATCACCTTCTGTGTACGTTATGTCATATTTCCCAGTCTGTCTGTGAGTTCATTTGTTTTGCATCCCTCTCTGTTCAGACACCAGTACATTCCTGCAGGCACTGGTGTGTATAACAGTTCAAACACCAGTACATTCCTGCAGGCACTGGTGTGCATAACAAGCACCCACTCCTACCCTGCATCCATCTCACCCCATCTATTACTGCCTGTCACTAGCTATAGCACCCACTCCTACCCTGCATCCATCTCACCCCATCTATTACTGCCTGTCACTAGCCATAGCACCCACTCCTACCCTGCATCCATCTCACCACATCTAATACTGCCTGTCACTAGCCATAGCACCCACTCCTACCCTGCATCCATCTCACCCCATCTATTACTGCCTGTCACTAGCCATAGCACCCACTCCTACCCTGCATCCATCTCACCCCATCTATTACTGCCTGTCACTAATCATATCACCCACTCCTACCCTGCATCCATCTCACCCCATCTATTACTGCCTGTCACTAATCATATCACCCACTCGTAACCTGCATCCATCTCACCCCATCTATTACTGCCTGTCACTAATCATATCACCCACTCCTACCCTGCATCCATCTCACCCCATCTATTACTGCCTGTCACTAATCATATCACCCACTCCTACCCTGCATCCATCTCACCCCATCTATTACTGCCTGTCACTAATCATATCACCCACTCCTACCCTGCATCCATCTCACCCCATCTATTACTGCCTGTCACTAGCCATATCACCCACTCCTACCCTGCATCCATCTCACCCCATCTATTACTGCCTGTCACTAGCCATAGCACCCACTCCAACCCTGCATCCATCTCACCCCATCTATTACTGCCTGTCACTAGCCATAGCACCCACTCCTACCCTGCATCCATCTCACCCCATCTATTACTGCCTGTCACTAGCCATAGCACCCACTCCAACCCTGCATCCATCTCACCCCATCTATTACTGCCTGTCACTAATCATATCACCCACTCCTACCCTGCATCCATCTCACCCCATCTATTACTGCCTGTCACTAGCCATATCACCCTCTCCTACCCTGCATCCATCTCACCCCATCTATTACTGCCTGTCACTAATCATATCACCCACTCCTACCCTGCATCCATCTCACCCCATCTATTACTGCCTGTCACTAGCCATAGCACCCTCTCCTACCCTGCATCCATCTCACCCCATCTATTACTGCCTCTCACTAGCCATAGCACCCTCTCCTACCCTGCAACCATCTCACCCCATCTATTACTCCCTGTCACTAGCCATAGCACCCACTCCTACCCTGCATCCATCTCACCCCATCTATTACTGCCTGTCACTAGCCATAGCACCATCTCCTACCCTGCATCCATCTCACCCCATCTATTACTGCCTGTCACTAATCATATCACCCACTCCTACCCTGCATCCATCTCACCCCGTCTATTACTGCCTGTCACTAGCCATATCACCCTCTCCTACCCTGCATCTATCTCACCCCATCTATTAATGCCTGTCACTAGCCATATCACCCACTCCTACCCTGCATCCATCTCACCTCTTCTTTTACTGCCTGTCACTAGCCATAGCACCCTCTCCTACCCTGCATCCATCTCACCCCATCTATTACTGCCTGTCACTAGCCATAGCACCCACTCCTACCCTGCATTCATCTCACCCATCTATTACTGCCTGTCACTAGCCATAGCACCCACTCCTACCCTGCATCCATCTCACCCATCTATTACTGCCTGTCACTAGCCATAGCACCCACTCCAACCCTGCATCCATCTCACCCCATCTATTACTGCCTGTCACTAGCCATATCACCCTCTCCTACCCTGCATCCATCTCACCCCATCTATTAATGCCTGTCACTAGCCATAGCATCCACTCCAACCCTGCATCCATCTCACCCCATCTATTACTGCCTGTCACTAGCCATAGCACCCACTCCTACCCTGCATCCATCTCACCCCATCTATTAATGCCTGTCACTAGCCATATCACCCACTCCTACCCTGCATCCATCTCACCTCTTCTATTACTGCCTGTCACTAGCCATAGCACCCTCTCCTACCCTGCATCCATCTCACCCATCTATTACTGCCTGTCACTAGCCATAGCACCCACTCCTACCCTGCATCCATCTCACCCCATCTATTACTGCCTGTCACTAATCATATCACCCACTCCTACCCTGCATCCATCTCACCCCGTCTATTACTGCCTGTCACTAGCCATATCACCCTCTCCTACCCTGCATCCATCTCACCCCATCTATTAATGCCTGTCACTAGCCATAGCATCCACTCCAACCCTGCATCCATCTCACCCCATCTATTACTGCCTGTCACTAGCCATAGCACCCTCTCCTACCCTGCATCCATCTCACCTCTTCTATTACTGCCTGTCACTAGCCATAGCACCCTCTCCTACCCTGCATCCATCTCACCCCATCTATTACTGCCTGTCACTAGCCATAGCACCCACTCCTACCCTGCATCCATCTCACCCATCTATTACTGCCTGTCACTAGCCATAGCACCCACTCCTACCCTGCATCCATCTCACCCCATCTATTACTGCCTGTCACTAATCATATCACCCACTCCTACCCTGCATCCATCTCACCCCGTCTATTACTGCCTGTCACTAGCCATATCACCCTCTCCTACCCTGCATCCATCTCACCCCATCTATTAATGCCTGTCACTAGCCATAGCATCCACTCCAACCCTGCATCCATCTCACCCCATCTATTACTGCCTGTCACTAGCCATAGCACCCACTCCTACCCTGCATCCATCTCACCCCATCTATTACTGCCTGTCACTAGCCAGATCACCCACTCCTACCCTGCATCCATCTCACCCCATCTATTACTGCCTGTCACTAGCCATAGCACCCACTCCTACCCTGCATCCATCTCACCTCTTCTATTACTGCCTGTCACTAGCCATAGCACCCTCTCCTACCCTGCATCCATCTCACCCCATCTATTACTGCCTGTCACTAGCCATAGCACCCACTCCTACCCTGCATCCATCTCACCCATCTATTACTGCCTATCACTAGCCATAGCACCCACTCCTACCCTGCATCCATCTCACCCATCTATTACTGCCTGTCACTAGCCATAGCACCCACTCCAACCCTGCATCCATCTCACCCCATATATTACTGCCTGTCACTAGCCATATCACCCACTCCAACCCTGCATCCATCTCACCCCATCTAATACTGCCTGTCACTAGCCATAGCACCCACTCCCACCCTGCATCCATCTCACCCCATCTATTACTGACTGTCACTAGCCATAGCACCCACTCCAACCCTGCATCCATCTCACCCCATCTATTACTGACTGTCACTAGCCATATCACCCACTACTAACCTGCATACATCTCACCCCATCTATTACTGCCTGACACTAGTCATATCACCCACTCCTACCTTGCATCCATCTCACCCCGTCTATTACTGCCTGTCACTAGCCATATCACCCTCTCCTACCCTGCATCCATCTCACCCCATCTATTACTGCCTGTCACTAGCCATAGCATCCACTCCTACCCTGCATCCATCTCACCCCGTCTATTACTGCCTGTCACTAGCCATAGCACCAACTCCAACCCTGCATCCATCTCACCCCATCTATTACTGCCTGTCACTAGCAATAGCACCAACTCCAACACTGCATCCATCTCACCCCATCTATTACTGCCTGTCACTAGCCATAGCACCAACTCCAACCCTGCATCCATCTCACCCCATCTATTACTGCCTGTCACTAGCCATAGCACCAACTCCAACCCTGCATCCATCTCACCCCATCTATTACTGCCTGTCACTAGCCATAGCATCCACTCCTACCCTGCATCCATCTCACCCCATCTATTACTGCCTGTCAATAGCCATAGCACCCTCTCCTACCCTGCATCCATCTCACCCCATCTATTACTGCCTGTCACTAGCCATAGCACCCACTCCTACCCTGCATCCATCTCACCCCATCTATTACTGCCTGTCACTAGCCATAGCACCCACTCCTACCCTGCATCCATCTCACTCCATCTATTACTGCCTGTCACTAGCCATAGCACCCACTCCTACCCTGCTTCCATCTCACCCCATCAATTACTGCCTGTCACTAGCCATAGCACCCACTCCTACCCTGCATCCATCTCACCCCATCTATTACTGCCTGTCACTAGCCATAGCACCCACTACAACCCTGCATCCATCTCACCCCATTTATTACTGCCTGTCACTAGCCATAGCACCCACTCCAACCCTGCATCCATCTCACCCCATCTATTACTGCCTGTCACTAGCCATAGCACCCACTCCTACCCTGCATCCATCTCACCCCATCTATTACAGCCTGTCACTAGCCATAGCACCCACTCCAACCCTGCATCCATCTCACCCCATCTATTACTGCCTGTCACTAGCCATAGCACCCACTCCTACCCTGCATCCATCTCACCCCATCTGTTACTGCCTGTCACTAGCCATAGCACCCACTCCTACCCTGCATCCTTCTCACCCCATCTATTACTGCCTGTCACTAGCCATAGCACCCACTCCTACCCTGCATCCATCTCACCCCATCTATTACAGCCTGTCACTAGCCATAGCACCCACTCCTACCCTGCATCCATCTCACCCCATCTATTACTGCCTGTCACTAGCCATAGCACCCACTCCTACCCTGCATCCATCTCACCCCATCTATTACTGCCTGTCACTAGCCATAGCACCCACTCCAACCCTGCATCCATCTCACCCCATCTATTACTGCCTGTCACTAGCCATAGCACCCACTCCTACCCTGCATCCATCTCACCCCATCTATTACTGCCTGTCACTAGCCATAGCACCCTCTCCTACCCTGCATCCATCTCACCCCATCTATTACTGCCTGTCACTAGCCATAGCACCATCTCCTACCCTACATCCATCTCACCCCATCTATTACTGCCTGTCACTAATCATATCACCCACTCCTACCCTGCATCCATCTCACCCCGTCTATTACTGCCTGTCACTAGCCATATCACCCTCTCCTACCCTGCATCCATCTCACCCCATCTATTAATGCCTGTCACTAGCCATATCACCCACTCCTACCCTGCATCCATCTCACCTCTTCTATTACTGCCTGTCACTAGCCATAGCACCCTCTCCTACCCTGCATCCATCTCACCCCATCTATTACTGCCTGTCACTAGCCATAGCACCCACTCCTACCCTGCATCCATCTCACCCATCTATTACTGCCTGTCACTAGCCATAGCACCCACTCCTACCCTGCATCCATCTCACCCATCTATTACTGCCTGTCACTAGCCATAGCACCCACTCCAACCCTGCATCCATCTCACCCCATATATTACTGCCTGTCACTAGCCATATCACCCACTCCAACCCTGCATCCATCTCACCCCATCTAATACTGCCTGTCACTAGCCATAGCACCCACTCCCACCCTGCATCCATCTCACCCCATCTATTACTGACTGTCACTAGCCATAGCACCCACTCCAACCCTGCATCCATCTCACCCCATCTATTACTGACTGTCACTAGCCATATCACCCACTACTAACCTGCATACATCTCACCCCATCTATTACTGCCTGTCACTAGTCATATCACCCACTCCTACCCTGCATCCATCTCACCCCGTCTATTACTGCCTGTCACTAGCCATATCACCCTCTCCTACCCTGCATCCATCTCACCCCATCT
The DNA here is from genome assembly GCF_028390025.1 of Pseudophryne corroboree. NCBI lineage: Eukaryota > Metazoa > Chordata > Amphibia > Anura > Myobatrachidae > Pseudophryne > Pseudophryne corroboree. The sequence continues at coordinate 12,910,958 of NC_086448.1, read as the reverse complement.
ATTACTGCCTGTCACTAGCCATAGCATCCACTCCTACCCTGCATCCATCTCACCCCGTCTATTACTGCCTGTCACTAGCCATAGCACCAACTCCAACCCTGCATCCATCTCACCCCATCTATTACTGCCTGTCACTAGCCATAGCACCCACTCCTACCCTGCATCCATCTCACCCCATCTATTACTGCCTGTCACTAGCCATAGCACCCACTACAACCCTGCATCCATCTCACCCCATTTATTACTGCCTGTCACTAGCCATAGCACCAACTCCAACCCTGCATCCATCTCACCCCATCTATTACTGCCTGTCACTAGCCATAGCACCAACTCCAACCCTGCATCCATCTCACCCCATCTATTACTGCCTGTCACTAGCCATAGCATCAACTCCTACCCTGCATCCATCTCACCCCATCTATTACTGCCTGTCACTAGCCATAGCATCCACTCCTACCCTGCATCCATCTCACCCCATCTATTACTGCCTGTCACTAGCCATAGCACCCACTCCTACCCTGCATCCATCTCACCCCATCTATTACTGCCTGTCACTAGCCATAGCACCCACTCCTACCCTGCATCCATCTCACCCCATCTATTACTGCCTGTCACTAGCCATAGCACCCACTCCTACCCTGCTTCCATCTCACCCCATCTATTACTGCCTGTCACTAGCCATAGCACCCACTCCTACCCTGCATCCATCTCACCCCATCTATTACTGCCTGTCACTAGCCATAGCACCCACTACAACCCTGCATCCATCTCACCCCATTTATTACTGCCTGTCACTAGCCATAGCACCCACTCCAACCCTGCATCCATCTCACCCCATCTATTACTGCCTGTCACTAGCCATAGCACCCACTCCTACCCTGCATCCATCTCACCCCATCTATTACAGCCTGTCACTAGCCATAGCACCCACTCCAACCCTGCATCCATCTCACCCCATCTATTACTGCCTGTCACTAGCCATAGCACCCACTCCTACCCTGCATCCATCTCACCCCATCTGTTACTGCCTGTCACTAGCCATAGCACCCACTCCTACCCTGCATCCTTCTCACCCCATCTATTACTGCCTGTCACTAGCCATAGCACCCACTCCTACCCTGCATCCATCTCACCCCATCTATTACAGCCTGTCACTAGCCATAGCACCCACTCCTACCCTGCATCCATCTCACCCCATCTATTACTGCCTGTCACTAGCCATAGCACCCACTCCTACCCTGCATCCATCTCACCCCATCTATTACTGCCTGTCACTAGCCATAGCACCCACTCCTACCCTGCATCCATCTCACCCCATCTATTACTGCCTGTCACTAGCCATAGCACCCTCTCCTACCCTGCATCCATCTCACCCCATCTATTACTGCCTGTCACTAGCCATAGCACCATCTCCTACCCTACATCCATCTCACCCCATCTATTACTGCCTGTCACTAATCATATCACCCACTCCTACCCTGCATCCATCTCACCCCGTCTATTACTGCCTGTCACTAGCCATATCACCCTCTCCTACCCTGCATCCATCTCACCCCATCTATTAATGCCTGTCACTAGCCATATCACCCACTCCTACCCTGCATCCATCTCACCTCTTCTATTACTGCCTGTCACTAGCCATAGCACCCACTCCTACCCTGCATCCATCTCACCCTATCTATTACTGCCTGTCACTAGCCATAGCACCCACTCCAACCCTGCATCCATCTCACCCCATATATTACTGCCTGTCACTAGCCATATCACCCACTCCAACCCTGCATCCATCTCACCCCATCTAATACTGCCTGTCACTAGCCATAGCACCCACTCCCACCCTGCATCCATCTCACCCCATCTATTACTGACTGTCACTAGCCATAGCACCCACTCCAACCCTGCATCCATCTCACCCCATCTATTACTGACTGTCACTAGCCATATCACCCACTACTAACCTGCATACATCTCACCCCATCTATTACTGCCTGTCACTAGTCATATCACCCACTCCTACCCTGCATCCATCTCACCCCGTCTATTACTGCCTGTCACTAGCCATATCACCCTCTCCTACCCTGCATCCATCTCACCCCATCTATTACTGCCTGTCACTAGCCATAGCATCCACTCCTACCCTGCATCCATCTCACCCCGTCTATTACTGCCTGTCACTAGCCATAGAACCAACTCCAACCCTGCATCCATCTCACCCCATCTATTACTGCCTGTCACTAGCCATAGCACCCACTCCTACCCTGCATCCATCTCACCCCATCTATTACTGCCTGTCACTAGCCATAGCACCCACTACAACCCTGCATCCATCTCACCCCATTTATTACTGCCTGTCACTAGCCATAGCACCAACTCCAACCCTGCATCCATCTCACCCCATCTATTACTGCCTGTCACTAGCCATAGCACCAACTCCAACCCTGCATCCATCTCACCCCATCTATTACTGCCTGTCACTAGCCATAGCATCCACTCCTACCCTGCATCCATCTCACCCCATCTATTACTGCCTGTCACTAGCCATAGCATCCACTCCTACCCTGCATCCATCTCACCCCAACTATTACTGCCTGTCACTAGCCATAGCACCCACTCCTACCCTGCATCCATCTCACCCCATCTATTACTGCCTGTCACTAGCCATAGCACCCACTCCTACCCTGCATCCATCTCACTCCATCTATTACTGCCTGTCACTAGCCATAGCACCCACTCCTACCCTGCTTCCATCTCACCCCATCTATTACTGCCTGTCACTAGCCATAGCACCCACTCCTACCCTGCATCCATCTCACCCCATCTATTACTGCCTGTCACTAGCCATAGCACCCACTACAACCCTGCATCCATCTCACCCCATTTATTACTGCCTGTCACTAGCCATAGCACCCACTCCAACCCTGCATCCATCTCACCCCATCTATTACTGCCTGTCACTAGCCATAGCACCCACTCCTACCCTGCATCCATCTCACCCCATCTATTACAGCCTGTCACTAGCCATAGCACCCACTCCAACCCTGCATCCATCTCACCCCATCTATTACTGCCTGTCACTAGCCATAGCACCCACTCCTACCCTGCATCCATCTCACCCCATCTGTTACTGCCTGTCACTAGCCATAGCACCCACTCCTACCCTGCATCCTTCTCACCCCATCTATTACTGCCTGTCACTAGCCATAGCACCCACTCCTACCCTGCATCCATCTCACCCCATCTATTACAGCCTGTCACTAGCCATAGCACCCACTCCTACCCTGCATCCATCTCACCCCATCTATTACTGCCTGTCACTAGCCATAGCACCCACTCCTACCCTGCATCCATCTCACCCCATCTATTACTGCCTGTCACTAGCCATAGCACCCACTCCAACCCTGCATCCATCTCACCCCATCTATTACTGCCTGTCACTAGCCATAGCACCCACTCCTACCCTGCATCCATCTCACCCCATCTATTACTGCCTGTCACTAGCCATAGCACCCTCTCCTACCCTGCATCCATCTCACCCCATCTATTACTCCCTGTCACTAGCCATAGCACCCACTCCTACCCTGCATCCATCTCACCCCATCTATTACTGCCTGTCACTAGCCATAGCACCATCTCCTACCCTACATCCATTTCACCCCATCTATTACTGCCTGTCTCTAATCATATCACCCACTCCTACCCTGCATCCATCTCACCCCGTCTATTACTGCCTGTCACTAGCCATATCACCCTCTCCTACCCTGCATCCATCTCACCCCATCTATTAATGCCTGTCACTAGCCATATCACCCACTCCTACCCTGCATCCATCTCACCTCTTCTATTACTGCCTGTCACTAGCCATAGCACCCTCTCCTACCCTGCATCCATCTCACCCCATCTATTACTGCCTGTCACTAGCCATAGCACCCACTCCTACCCTGCATCCATCTCACCCCATCTATTACTGCCTGTCACTAGCCATAGCACCCACTCCTACCCTGCATCCATCTCACCCATCTATTACTGCCTGTCACTAACCATAGCACCCACTCCAAACCTGCATCCATCTCACCCCATCTATTACTGCCTGTCACTAGCCATATCACCCTCTCCTACCCTGCATCCATCTCACCCCATCTATTAATGCCTGTCCCTAGCCATAGCATCCACTCCTACCCTGCATCCATCTCACCCCATCTATTACTGCCTGTCACTAGCCATAGCACCCTCTCCTACCCTGCATCCATCTCACCCCATCTATTACTCCGTGTCACTAGCCATAGCATCCACTCCTACCCTGCATCCATCTCACCCCATCTATTACTGCCTGTCACTAGCCATAGCACCCACTCCTACCCTGCATCCATCTCACCCCATCTATTACTGCCTGTCACTAGCCATAGTACCCACTCCTACCCTGCTTCCATCTCACCCCATCTATTACTGCATGTCACTAGCCATAGCACCCACTCCTACCCTGCATCCATCTCACCCCATCTATTACTGCCTGTCACTAGCCATAGCACCCACTCCAACCCTGCATCCATCTCACCCCATCTATTACTGCCTGTCACTAGCCATAGCACCCACTCCTACCCTGCATCCATCTCACCCCATCTATTACTGCCTGTCACTAATCATATCACCCACTCCTACCCTGCGTCCATCTCACCCCATCTATTACTGCCTGTCACTAGCCATAGCACCAACTCCAACACTGCATCCATCTCACCCCATCTATTACTGCCTGTCACTAGCCATAGCACCAACTCCAACCCTGCATCCATCTCACCCCATCTATTACTGCCTGTCACTAGCCATAGCACCAACTCCAACCCTGCATCCATCTCACCCCATCTATTACTCCCTGTCACTAGCCATAGCACCCACTCCTACCCTGCATCCATCTCACCCCATCTATTACTGCCTGTCACTAGCCATAGCACCATCTCCTACCCTGCATCCATCTCACCCCATCTATTACTGCCTGTCACTAATCATATCACCCACTCCTTCCCTGCATCCATCTCACCCCGTCTATTACTGCCTGTCACTAGCCATATCACCCTCTCCTACCCTGCATCCATCTCACCCCATCTATTAATGCCTGTCACTAGCCATATCACCCACTCCTACCCTGCATCCATCTCACCTCTTCTATTACTGCCTGTCACTAGCCATAGCACCCTCTCCTACCCTGCATCCATCTCACCCCATCTATTACTGCCTGTCACTAGCCATAGCACCCACTCCTACCCTGCATCCATCTCACCCATCTATTACTGCCTGTCACTAGCCATATCACCCACTCCTACCCTGCATCCATCTCACCCCATCTATTACTGCCTGTCACTAGCCATAGCACCCACTCCTACCCTGCATCCATCTCACCCATCTATTACTGCCGGTCACTAGCCATATCACCCTCTCCTACCCTGCATCTATCTCACCCCATCTATTACTGCCTGTCACTAGCCATAGCACCCACTCCTACCCTGCATCCATCTCACCCATCTATTACTGCCTGTCACTAGCCATAGCACCCACTCCAAACCTGCATCCATCTCACCCCATCTATTACTGCCTGTCACTAGCCATAGCACCCACTCCTACCCTGCATCCATCTCACCCCATCTATTACTGCCTGTCACTAATCATATCACCCACTCCTACCCTGCATCCATCTCACCCCGTCTATTACTGCCTGTCACTAGCCATAGCACCCACTCCTACCCTGCATCCATCTCACCTCATCTATTACTGCCTGTCACTAGCCATAGCACCCACTCCAACCCTGCATCCATCTCACCCCATCTATTACTGCCTGTCACTAGCCATATCACCCTCTCCTACCCTGCATCCATCTCACCCCTTCTATTAATGCCTGTCACTAGCCATAGCATCCACTCCAACCCTGCATCCATCTCACCCCATCTATTACTGCCTGTCACTAGCCATAGCACCCACTCCTACCCTGCATCCATCTCACCCCATCTATTACTGCCTGTCACTAGCCAGATCACCCACTCCTACCCTGCATCCATCTCACCCCATCTGTTACTGCCTGTCACTAGCCATAGCACCCACTCCTACCCTGCATCCATCTCACCTCTTCTATTACTGCCTGTCACTAGCCATAGCACCCTCTCCTACCCTGCATCCATCTCACCCCATCTATTACTGCCTGTCACTAGCCATAGCACCCACTCCTACCCTGCATCCATCTCACCCATCTATTACTGCCTGTCACTAGCCATAGCACCCACTCCTACCCTGCATCCATCTCACCCATCTATTACTGCCTGTCACTAGCCATAGCACCCACTCCAACCCTGCATCCATCTCACCCCATATATTACTGCATGTCACTAGCCATATCACCCACTCCAACCCTGCATCCATCTCACCCCATCTAATACTGCCTGTCACTAGCCATAGCACCCACTCCCACCCTGCATCCATCTCACCCCATCTATTACTGACTGTCACTAGCCATAGCACCCACTCCAACCCTGCATCCATCTCACCCCATCTATTAGTGACTGTCACTAGCCATAGCACCCACTCCTACCCTGCATCCATCTCACCCTATCTATTACTGCCTGTCACTAGCCATATCACCCACTCCTACCATGCATCCATCTCACCCCATTTATTACTGCCTGTCACTAGCCATAGCACCCACTCCTACCCTGCATCCATCTCACCCCATCTATTACTGCCTGTCACTAGCCATAGCACCCACTCCAACCCTGCATCCATATCACCCCATATATTACTGCATGTCACTAGCCATATCACCCACTCCAACCCTGCATCCATCTCACCCCATCTAATACTGCCTGTCACTAGCCATAGCACCCACTCCCACCCTGCATCCATCTCACCCCATCTATTACTGACTGTCACTAGCCATAGCACCCACTCCAACCCTGCATCCATCTCACCCCATCTATTAGTGACTGTCACTAGCCATATCACCCACTACTAACCTGCATCCATCTCACCCCGTCTATTACTGCCTGTCACTAGCCATATCACCCTCTCCTACCCTGCATCCATCTCACCCAATCTATTACTGCCTGTCACTAGCCATAGCATCCACTCCTGCCCTGCATCCATCTCACCCCATCTATTACTGCCTGTCACTAGCCATAGCACCAACTCCAGCCCTGCATCCATCTCACCCCATCTATTACTGCCTGTCACTAGCCATAGCACCCTCTCCTACCCTGCATCCATCTCACCCCATCTAATACTGCCTGTCACTAGCCATAGCACCCACTCCCACCCTGCATCCATCTCACCCCATCTATTACTGACTGTCACTAGCCATAGCACCCACTCCAACCCTGCATCCATCTCACCCCATCTATTAGAGACTGTCACTAGCCATATCACCCACTACTAACCTGCAAACATCTCACCCCATCTATTACTGCCTGTCACTAGTCATATCACCCACTCCTACCCTGCATCCATCTCACCCCGTCTATTACTGCCTGTCACTAGCCATATCACCCTCTCCTACCCTGCATCCATCTCACCCAATCTATTACTGCCTGTCACTAGCCATAGCACCCACTCCAACCCTGCATCCATCTCACCCCATATATTACTGCATGTCACTAGCCATATCACCCACTCCAACCCTGCATCCATCTCACCCCATCTAATACTGCCTGTCACTAGCCATAGCACCCACTTCCACCCTGCATCCATCTCACCCCATCTATTACTGACTGTCACTAGCCATAGCACCCACTCCAACCCTGCATCCATCTCACCCCATCTATTAGTGACTGTCACTAGCCATATCACCCACTACTAACCTGCATACATCTCACCCCATCTATTACTGCCTGTCACTAGTCATATCACCCACTCCTACCCTGCATCCATCTCACCCCGTCTATTACTGCCTGTCACTAGCCATAGCACCCTCTCCTACCCTGCATCCATCTCACCCCATCTAATACTGCCTGTCACTAGCCATAGCACCCACTCCCACCCTGCATCCATCTCACCCCATCTATTACTGACTGTCACTAGCCATAGCACCCACTCCAACCCTGCATCCATCTCACCCCATCTATTAGAGACTGTCACTAGCCATATCACCCACTACTAACCTGCATACATCTCACCCCATCTATTACTGCCTGTCACTAGTCATATCACCCACTCCTACCCTGCATCCATCTCACCCCGTCTATTACTGCCTGTCACTAGCCATATCACCCTCTCCTACCCTGCATCCATCTCACCCAATCTATTACTGCCTGTCACTAGCCATAGCATCCACTCCTACCCTGCATCCATCTCACCCCATCTATTACTGCCTGTCACTAGCCATAGCACCAACTCCAGCCCTGCATCCATCTCACCCCATCTATTAATGCCTGTCACTAGCCATAGCATCCACTCCTACCCTGCATCCATCTCACCCCGTCTATTACTGCCTGTCACTAGCCATATCACCCTCTCCTACACTGCATCCATCTCACCCCATCTATTACTGCCTGTCACTAATCATATCACCCACTCCTACCCTGCATCCATCTCACCTCTTCTATTACTGCCTGTCACTAGCCATAGCACCCTCTCCTACCCTGCATCCATCTCACCCCATCTATTACTGCCTGTCACTAGCCATAGCACCCACTCCTACCCTGCATCCATCTCACCCATCTATTACTGCCTGTCACTAGCCATAGCACCCACTCCTACCCTGCATCCATCTCACCCATCTATTACTGCCAGTCACTAGCCATAGCACCCACTCCAACCCTGCATCCATCTCACCCCATATATTACTGCATGTCACTAGCCATATCACCCACTCCCACCCTGCATCCATCTCACCCCATCTATTACTGACTGTCACTAGCCATAGCACCCACTCCAACCCTGCATCCATCTCACCCCATCTATTAGTGACTGTCACTAGCCATAGCACCCACTCCTACCCTGCATCCATCTCACCCTATCTATTACTGCCTGTCACTAGCCATATCACCCACTCCTACCCTGCATCCATCTCACCCCATTTATTACTGCCTGTCACTAGCCATAGCACCCACTCCTACCCTGCATCCATCTCACCCCATCTATTACTGCCTGTCACTAGCCATAGCACCCACTCCAACCCTGCATCCATCTCACCCCATATATTACTGCATGTCACTAGCCATATCACCCACTCCAACCCTGCATCCATCTCACCCCATCTAATACTGCCTGTCACTAGCCATAGCACCCACTCCCACCCTGCATCCATCTCACCCCATCTATTACTGACTGTCACTAGCCATAGCACCCACTCCAACCCTGCATCCATCTCACCCCATCTATTAGTGACTGTCACTAGCCATATCACCCACTACTAACCTGCATACATCTCACCCCATCTATTACTGCCTGTCACTAGTCATATCACCCACTCCTACCCTGCATCCATCTCACCCCGTCTATTACTGCCTGTCACTAGCCATATCACCCTCTCCTACACTGCATCCATCTCACCCCATCTATTACTGCCTGTCACTAATCATATCACCCACTCCTACCCTGCATCCATCTCACCTCTTCTATTACTGCCTGTCACTAGCCATAGCACCCTCTCCTACCCTGCATCCATCTCACCCCGTCTATTACTGCCTGTCACTAGCCATATCACCCTCTCCTACCCTGCATCCATCTCACCCAATCTATTACTGCCTGTCACAAGCCATAGCATCCACTCCTACCCTGCATCCATCTCACCCCATCTATTACTGCCTGTCACTAGCCATAGCACCAACTCCAGCCCTGCATCCATCTCACCCCATCTATTACTGCCTGTCACTAGCCATAGCACCCTCTCCTACCCTGCATCCATCTTACCCCATCTAATACTGCCTGTCACTAGCCATAGCACCCACTCCCACCCTGCATCCATCTCACCCCATCTATTACTGACTGTCACTAGCCATAGCACCCACTCCAACCCTGCATCCATCTCACCCCATCTATTAGTGACTGTCACTAGCCATATCACCCACTACTAACCTGCATACATCTCACCCCATCTATTACTGCCTGTCACTAGTCATATCACCCACTCCTACCCTGCATCCATCTCACCCCGTCTATTACTGCCTGTCACTAGCCATATCACCCTCTCCTACCCTGCATCCATCTCACCCAATCTATTACTGCCTGTCACTAGCCATAGCACCCACTCCTACCCTGCATCCATCTCACCACATCTAATACTGCCTGTCACTAACCATAGCACCCACTCCCACCCTGCATCCATCTCACCCCATCTATTACTGACTGTCACTAGCCATAGCACCCACTCCAACCCTGCATCCATCTCACCCCATCTATTACTGACTGTCACTAGCCATATCACCCACTACTACCCTGCATCCATCTCACCCCATCTATTACTGCCTGTCACTAGTTATATCACCCACTCCTACCCTGCATCCATCTCACCCCGTCTATTACTGCCTGTCACTAGCCATATCACCCTTTCCTACCCTGCATCCATCTCACCCCATCTATTACTGCCTGTCACTAGCCATAGCATCCACTCCTACCCTGCATCCATCTCACCCCATCTATTACTGCCTGTCACTAGCCATAGCACCAACTCCTACCCTGCATCCATCTCACCCCATCTATTACTGCCTGTCACTAGCCATAGCACCAACTCCAACCCTGCATCCATCTCACCCCATCTATTACTGCCTGTCACTAGCCATAGCATCCACTCCTACCCTGCATCCATCTCACCCCATCTATTACTGCCTGTCACTAGCCATAGCACCCACTCCTACCCTGCATCCATCTCACCCCATCGATTACTGCCTGTCACTAGCCATAGCATCCACTCCAACCCTGCATCAATCTCACCCCATCTATTACTGAATGTCACTAGCCATAGCACCCACTCCAAACCTGCATCCGTTTCACCCCATCTATTACTGCCTGTCACTAGCCATAGCACCCACTCCTACCCTGCAACCATCTCAACCCATCTATTACTGCCTGTCACTAGCCATAGCACCCACTCCAACCCTGCATCCATCTCACCCCATCTATTACTGCCTGTCACTAGCCATATCACCCGCTCCAACCCTGCATCCGTCTCACCCCATCTATTACTGCCTGTCACTAGCCATAGCACCCACTCCTACCCTGCATCCATCTCACCTCATCTATTACTGCCTGTCACTAGCCATAGCACCCACTCCTACCCTGCATCCATCTCACCCCATCTATTACTGCCTGTCACTAGCCATAGCACCCACTCCAACCCTGCATCCATCTCACCCCATCTATTACTGCCTGTCACTAGCCATAGCACCAACTCCTACCCTGCATCCATCTCACCCCATCTATTACTGCCTGTCACTAGCCAAAGCACCCACTACTACCCTGCATCAATCTCACCCCATCTATTACTGCCTGTCACTAGCCATAGCACACACTCCAACCCTGCATCCATCTCACCCCATCTATTACTGCCTGTCACTAGCAATAGCACCCACTCCTACCCTGCATCCATATCACCCGATCTATTACTGCCTGTCACTAGCCATAGCACCCACTCCAACCCTGCATCCATCTCACCACATCTATAACTGCCTGTCACTAGCCATAGCACCCACTCCAACCCTGCATCCATCTCACCCCATCTATTACTGCCTGTCACTAGCCATAGCACCCACTCCAACCCTGCATCCGTCTCACCCCATCTATTACTGCCTGTCACTAGCCATAGCACCCACTCCAACCCTGCATCCATCTGACTCCATCTATTACTGCCTGTCACTAGCCATAGCACCCACTCCTACCCTGCATCCATCTCACCTCATCTATTACTGCCTGTCACTAGCCATAGCACCCACTCCTACCCTGCATCCATCTCACCCTATCTATTACTGCCTGTCACTAGCCATAGCACCCACTCCAACCCTGCATCCATCTCACCTCATATATTACTGCCTGTCACTAGCTACAGCACCCACTCCAACCCTGCATCCATCTCACCCCATCTATTACTGCCTGTCACTAGCCATAGCACCCACTCCTACCCTGCATCCATCTCACCCCATCTATTACTGCCTGTCACTAGCCATAGCACCTACTCCGACCATGCATCCACCTCAACCCATCTATTACTGCCTGTCACTAGCCATATCACCCACTCCTACCCTGCATCCATATCACCCCATCTATTACTGCCTGTCACTAGCAATAGCACCCACTCCTTCCCTGCATCCATCTCACCCCATCTATTACTGCCTGTCACTAGCCTTATCACCCACTCCTACCCTGCATCCATATCACCCCATCTATTACTGCCTGTCACTAGCCATAGCACCCACTCCAACCCTGCATCCATCTCACCACATCTATAACTGCCTGTCACTAGCCATAGCACCCACTCCAACCCTGCATCCATCTCACCACATCTATTACTGCCTGTCACTAGCCATAGCACCCACTCCAACCCTGCATCCGTCTCACCCCATCTATTACTGCCTGTCACTAGCCATAGCACCCACTCCTACCCTGCATCCATCTCACCCCATCTATTAAGGCCTGTCACTAGCCATAGCACCCACTCCTACCCTGCATCCATCTCACCCTATCTATTACTGCCTGTCACTAGCCATAGCACCCACTCCTACCCTGCATCCATCTCACCCCATCTATTACTGCCTGTCACTAGCCATAGCACCCACTCCAACCCTGCATCCATCTCACCCCATTACTGCCTGTCACTAGCCATAGCACCCACTCCTACCCTGCATCCATCTCACCCCATCTATTACTGCCTGTCACTAGCCATAGCACCCACTCCAACCCTGCATCCATCTCACCCCATCTATTACTGCCTGTCAGTAGCCATAACACCCACTCCTACCCTGCTTCCACCTCACCCCATCTATTACTGCCTGTCACTAGCCATAGCACCCACTCCTACCCTGCATCCACCTCACCCCATCTATTACTGCCTGTCACTAGCCATAGCACCCACTCCTACCCTGCATCCATGTCATCCCATCTATTACTGCCTGTCACTAGCCATAGCACCCACTCCAACCCTGCATCCATCTCACCCCATCTATTACTGCCTGTCACTAGCCAAAGCACCCACTCCAACCCTGCATCCGTCTCACCCCATCTATTACTGCCTGTCACTAGCCATAGCACCCACTCCTACCCTGCATCCATCTCACCCCATCTATTAAGGCCTGTCACTAGCCATAGCACCCACTCCTACCCTGCATCCATCTCACCCTATCTATTACTGCCTGTCACTAGCCATAGCACCCACTCCTACCCTGCATCCATCTCACCTCATCTATTACTGCCTGTCACTAGCTACAGCACCCACTCCTACCCTGCATCCATATCACCCCATCTATTACAGCCTGTCACTAGCAATAGCACCCACTCCTTCCCTGCATCCATCTCACCCCATCTATTACTGCCTATCACTAGCCATAGCACCCACTCCAACCCTGCATCCATCTCACCCCATTGCTGCCTGTCACTAGCCATAGCACCCACTCCTACCCTGCATCCATCTCACCCCATCTATTACTGCCTGTCACTAGCCATAGCACCCACTCCGACCCTGCATCCACCTCACCCCATCTATTACTGCCTGTCACTAGCCATATCACCCACTCCTACCCTGCATCCATATCACCCCATCTATTACTGCCTGTCACTAGCAATAGCACCCACTCCTTCCCTGCATCCATCTCACCCCATCTATTACTGCCTATCACTAGCCATAGCACCCACTCCAACCCTGCATCCATCTCACCACATCTATAACTGCCTGTCACTAGCCATAGCACCCACTCCAACCCTGCATCCATCTCACCACATCTATTACTGCCTGTCACTAGCCATAGCACCCACTCCAACCCTGCATCCGTCTCACCCCATCTATTACTGCCTGTCACTAGCCATAGCACCCACTCCTACCCTGCATCCATCTCACCCCATCTATTAAGGCCTGTCACTAGCCATAGCACCCACTCCTACCCTGCATCCATCTCACCCTATCTACTACTGCCTGTCACTAGCCATAGCACCCACTCCTACCCTGCATCCATCTCACCCCATCTATTACTGCCTGTCACTAGCCATAGCACCCACTCCAACCCTGCATCTATCTCACCCCATTACTGCCTGTCACTAGCCATAGCACCCACTCCTACCCTGCATCCATCTCACCCCATCTATTACTGCCTGTCACTAGCCATAGCACCCACTCCAACCCTGCATCCATCTCACCCCATCTATTACTGCCTGTCAGTAGCCATAACACCCACTCCTACCCTGCATCCACCTCACCCCATCTATTACTGCCTGTCACTAGCCATAGCACCCACTCCAACCCTGCATCCACCTCACCCCATCTATTACTGCCTGTCACTAGCCATAGCACCCACTCCTACCCTGCATCCATGTCATCCCATCTATTACTGCCTGTCACTAGCCATAGCACCCCCTCCAACCCTGCATCCATCTCACCCCATCTATTACTGCCTGTCACTAGCCATAACACCCACTTCTACCCTGCATCCACCTCACCCCATCTATTACTGCCTGTCACTAGCCATAGCACCCACTACTACCCTGCATCCATCTCATCCCATCTATTACTGCTTGTCATTAGCCATAGCACCCACTCCAACCCTGCATCCATCTCATCCCATCTATTACTGCCTGTCACTAGCCATAGCACCCACTCCAACCCTGCATCCATCTCACCCCATCTATTACTGCCTGTCACTAGCCATATCACCCACTCCAACCCTGCATCCATCTCACCCCATCTATTACTGCCTGTCACTAGCCATAGCACCCTCTCCAACCCTGCATCCATCTCACCCCATCTATTACTGCCTGTCACTAGCCATAGCACCCACTCCGACCCTGCATCCACCTCAACCCATCTATTACTGCCTGTCATTAGCCATATCACCCACTCCTACCCTGCATCCATCTCACCCCCTCTATTACTGCCTGTCACTAGCAATAGCACCCACTCCTACCCTGCATCCATCTCACCCCATCTATTACTGCCTGTCACTAGCCATAGCACCCACTCCAACCCTGCATCCATCTCACCCCATCTATTACTGCCTGTCAGTAGCCATAACACCCACTCCTACCCTGCATCCACCTCACCCCATCTATTACTGCCTGTCACTAGCCATAGCACCCACTCCTACCCTGCATCCACCTCACCCCATCTATTACTGCCTGTCACTAGCCATAGCACCCACTCCTACCCTGCATCCATGTCATCCCATCTATTACTGCCTGTCACTAGCCATAGCACCCCCTCCAACCCTGCATCCATCTCACCCCACCTATTACTGCCTGTCACTAGCCATAACACCCACTCCTACCCTGCATCCACCTCACCCCATCTATTACTGCCTGTCACTAGCCATAGCACCCACTCCTACCCTACATCCATCTCATCCCATCTATTACTGCTTGTCATTAGCCATAGCACCCACTCCAACCCTGCATCTATCTCATCCCATCTATTACTGCCTGTCACTAGCCATAGCACCCACTCCAACCCTGCATCCATCTCACCCCATCTATTACTGCCTGTCACTAGCCATATCACCCACTCCAACCCTGCATCCATCTCACCCCATCTATTACTGCCTGTCACTAGCCATAGCACCCTCTCCAACCCTGCATCCATCTCACCCCATCTATTACTGCCTGTCACTAGCCATAGCACCCACTCCGACCCTGCATCCACCTCACCCCATCTATTACTGCCTGTCACTAGCCATATCACCCACTCCTACCCTGCATCCATCTCACCCCATCTATTACTGCCTGTCACTAGCAATAGCACCCACTCCTACCCTGCATCCATCTCACCCCATCTATTACTGCCTGTCACTAGCCATAGCACCCACTCCTACCCTGCATCCATCTCACCCCATCTATTACTGCCTGTCACTAGCCATATCACCCACTCCAACCCTGCATCCATCTCACCCCATCTGTTACTGCCTGTCACTAGCCATATCACCTACTCCTACCCTGCATCCATCTCACTCCATCTATTACTGCCTGTCACTAGCCATAGCACCCACTCCAACCCTGCATCCATCTCACCTCATCTATTTCTGCCTGTCACTAGCTACAGCACCCACTCCAACCCTGCATCCATCTCACCCCATCTATTACTGCCTTTCACTAGCCATAGCACTAGAGATGAGCGCCGGAAATTTTTCGGGTTTTGTGTTTTGGTTTTGGGTTCGGTTCCGCGGCCGTGTTTTGGGTTCGACCGCGTTTTGGCAAAACCTCACCGAATTTTTTTTGTCGGATTCGGGTGTGTTTTGGATTCGGGTGTTTTTTTCAAAAAACCCTAAAAAACAGCTTAAATCATAGAATTTGGGGGTCATTTTGATCCCAAAGTATTATTAACCTCAAAAACCATAATTTACACTCATTTTCAGTCTATTCTGAATACCTCACAATATTATTTTTAGTCCTAAAATTTGCACCGAGGTCGCTGTGTGAGTAAGATAAGCGACCCTAGTGGCCGACACAAACACCGGGCCCATCTAGGAGTGGCACTGCAGTGTCACGCATGATGTCCCTTCCAAAAAACCCTCCCCAAACAGCACATGACGCAAAGAAAAAAAGAGGCGCAATGAGGTAGCTGTGTGAGTAAGATAAGCGACCCTAGTGGCCGACACAAACACCGGGCCCATCTAGGAGTGGCACTGCAGTGTCACGCAGGATGTCCCTTCCAAAAAACCCTCCCCAAACAGCACATGACGCAAAGAAAAAAAGAGGCGCAATGAGGTAGCTGACTGTGTGAGTAAGATAAGCGACCCTAGTGGCCGACACAAACACCGGGCCCATCTAGGAGTGGCACTGCAGTGTCACGCAGGATGGCCCTTCCAAAAAACCCTCCCCAAACAGCACATGACGCAAAGAAAAATAAAAGAAAAAAGAGGTGCAAGATGGAATTGTCCTTGGGCCCTCCCACCCACCCTTATGTTGTATAAACAGGACATGCACACTGCCGAGTGCCGACACAGAGGTAGCTACAGCCGTGGACTACCGTACTGTACTGTGTCTGCTGCTAATATAGACTGGTTGATAAAGAGATGTAGTATGTATGTATAAAGAAGAAAGAAAAAAAAACCACGGGTAGGTGGTATACAATTATGGATGGACTGCCGAGTGCCGACACAGAGGTAGCTACAGCCGTGGACTACTGTACTGTGTCTGCTGCTAATATAGACTGGTTGATAAAGAGATGTAGTATGTATGTATAAAGAAGAAAGAAAAAAAAACCACGGGTAGGTGGTATACAATTATGGACGGACTGCCGAGTGCCGACACAGAGGTAGCTACAGCCGTGGACTACCGTACTGTACTGTGTCTGCTGCTAATATAGACTGGTTGATAAAGAGATGTAGTATGTATGTATAAAGAAGAAAGAAAAAAAAACCACGGGTAGGTGGTATACAATTATGGATGGACTGCCGAGTGCCGACACAGAGGTAGCTACAGCCGTGGACTACTGTACTGTGTCTGCTGCTAATATAGACTGGTTGATAAAGAGATGTAGTATGTATGTATAAAGAAGAAAGAAAAAAAAACCACGGGTAGGTGGTATACAATTATGGATGGACTGCCGAGTGCCGACACAGAGGTAGCTACAGCCGTGAACTACCGTACTGTGTCTGCTGCGACTGGATGATAAATAATGATATAAAAAATATATATATATCACTACTGCAGCCGGACAGGTATATATTATATAATGACGGACCTGCTGGACACTGTCTGTCAGCAGAATGAGTTTTTTATAGAATAAAAAAAAAAACACCACACAAGTCACACGACGAGTGTTTAACTTTTTCAGGCAATCACAATATAGTATACTACTAACTATACTGGTGGTCAGTGTGGTCAGGTCACTGGTCAGTCACACTGGCAGTGGCACTCCTGCAGCAAAAGTGTGCACTGTTTAATTTTAATAATATGTACTCCTGGCTCCTGCTATAACCTATAACTGGCACTGCAGTGCTCCCCAGTCTCCCCCACAATTATAAGCTGTGTGAGCACAGTCAGATATATACATAGATGATGCAGCACACTGGGCTGAGCAGTGCACACAGATATGGTATGTGACTGAGTCACTGTGTATCGTTTTTTTCAGGCAGAGAACGGATTATATTAAATAAAACTGCACTGTCTGGTGGTCACTGTGGTCAGTCACTACTAAACTCTGCACTCTCTACAGTACTCCTAAGCTCCAGTAAATCAAGTGTCTCTGTCTCAAATCAATCTCACTCTCTCTCTTCTAATCTAAATGGAGAGGACGCCAGCCACGTCCTCTCCCTATCAATCTCAATGCACGTGTGAAAATGGCGGCGACGCGCGGCTCCTTATATAGAATCCGAGTCTCGCGAGAATCCGACAGCGTCATGATGACGTTCGGGCGCGCTCGGGTTAACCGAGCAAGGCGGGAAGATCCGAGTCGCTCGGACACGTGAAAAAAAACATGAAGTTCGGGCGGGTTCGGATTCCGAGGAACCGAACCCGCTCATCTCTACATAGCACCCACTAAAACCCTGCATCCGTCTCACCCCATCTATTCCTGCCTGTCACTAGCCTTAGCACCAACTCCTACCCTGCATCCATCTCACCCCATCTATTACTGCATGTCACTAGCCATAGCACCCACTACTACCCTGCATCCATCTCACCCCATCTATTACTGCCTGTCACTAGCCATAGCACCCACTCCAACCCTGCATCCATTTCACCCCATCTATTACTGCCTGTCACTAGCCATAGCACCCACTCCAACCCTGCATCCGTCTCACCCCATCTATTACTGCCTGTCACTAGCCAAAGCACCCACTCCGACCCTGCATCCACCTCACCCCATCTATTACTGCCTGTCACTAGCCATATCACCCACTCCTACCCTGCATCCATCTCACCCCATCTATTACTGCCTGTCACTAGCAATAGCACCCACTCCTACCCTGCATCCATCTCACCCCATTTATTACTGCCTGTCACTAGCCATAGCACCCACTCCTACCCTGCATCCATCTCACCCCATCTATTAAGGCCTGTCACTAGCCATAGCACCCACTCCTACCCTGCATCCATCTCACCCTATCTATTACTGCCTGTCACTAGCCATAGCACCCACTCCTACCCTGCATCCATCTCACCCCATTTATTACTGCCTGTCACTAGCCATAGCACCCACTCCAACCCTGCATCCATTTCACCCCATCTATTACTGCCTGTAACTAGCCATATCACCCACTCCAACCCTGCATCCATCTAACCCCATCTATTACTGCCTGTCACTAGCCATATCACCCACTCCTACCCTGCATCCATTTCACTCCATCTATTACTGCCTGTCACTAGCCATAGCACCCACTCCTACCCTGCATCCATCTCACCCCATATGTTACTGCCTGTCACTAGCCATAGCACCCACTCCAACCCTGCATCCATCTCACCTCATCTATTACTGCCTGTCACTAGCTACAGCACCAACTCCAACCCTGCATCCATCTCACCCCATCTATTACTGCCTGTCACTAGCCATAGCACCCACTCCAACCCTGCATCCGTCTCACCCCATCTATTACTGCCTGTCACTAGCCATAGCACCCACTCCTACCCTGCATCCATCTCACCCCATCTATTACTGCCTGTCACTAGCCATAGCACCCACTACTACCCTGCATCCATCTCACCCCATCTATTACTGCCTGTCACTAGCCATAGCACCCACTCCAACCCTGCATCCATTTCACCCCATCTATTACTGCCTGTCACTAGCCATAGCACCCACTCCTACCCTGCATCCATCTCACCCCATCTATTACTGCCTGTCACTAGCCATAGCACCCACTCCGACCCTGCATCCACCTCACCCCATCTATTACTACCTGTCACTAGCCATATCACCCACTCCTACCCTGCATCCATCTCACCCCATCTATTACTGCCTGTCACTAGCAATAGCACCCACTCCTACCCTGCATCCATATCACCCCATCTATTACTGCCTGTCACTAGCCATAGCACCCACTCCAACCCTGCATCCATCTCACCACATCTATAACTGCCTGTCACTAGCCATAGCACCCACTCCAACCCTGCATCCATCTCACCCCATCTATTACTGCCTGTCACTAGCCATAGCACCAACTCCAACCCTGCATCCGTCTCACCCCATCTATTACTGCCTGTCACTAGCCATAGCACCCACTCCTACCCTGCATCCATCTCACCCCATCTATTAAGGCCTGTCACTAGCCATAGCACCCACTCCTACCATGCATCCATCTCACCCTATCTATTACTGCCTGTCACTAGCCATAGCACCCACTCCAACCCTGCATCCATCTCACCCCATCTATTACTGCCTGTCACTAGCCATATCACCCACTCCTACCCTGCATCCATTTCACTCCATCTATTACTGCCTGTCACTAGCCATAGCACCATCTCCTACCCTACATCCATCTCACCCCATCTATTACTGCCTGTCTCTAATCATATCACCCACTCCTACCCTGCATCCATCTCACCCCGTCTATTACTGCCTGTCACTAGCCATATCACCCTCTCCTACCCTGCATCCATCTCACCCCATCTATTAATGCCTGTCACTAGCCATATCACCCACTCCTACCCTGCATCCATCTCACCTCTTCTATTACTGCCTGTCACTAGCCATAGCACCCTCTCCTACCCTGCATCCATCTCACCCCATCTATTACTGCCTGTCACTAGCCATAGCACCCACTCCTACCCTGCATCCATCTCACCCCATCTATTACTGCCTGTCACTAGCCATAGCACCCACTCCTACCCTGCATCCATCTCACCCATCTATTACTGCCTGTCACTAACCATAGCACCCACTCCAAACCTGCATCCATCTCACCCCATCTATTACTGCCTGTCACTAGCCATATCACCCTCTCCTACCCTGCATCCATCTCACCCCATCTATTAATGCCTGTCCCTAGCCATAGCATCCACTCCTACCCTGCATCCATCTCACCCCATCTATTACTGCCTGTCACTAGCCATAGCACCCTCTCCTACCCTGCATCCATCTCACCCCATCTATTACTCCGTGTCACTAGCCATAGCATCCACTCCTACCCTGCATCCATCTCACCCCATCTATTACTGCCTGTCACTAGCCATAGCACCCACTCCTACCCTGCATCCATCTCACCCCATCTATTACTGCCTGTCACTAGCCATAGTACCCACTCCTACCCTGCTTCCATCTCACCCCATCTATTACTGCATGTCACTAGCCATAGCACCCACTCCTACCCTGCATCCATCTCACCCCATCTATTACTGCCTGTCACTAGCCATAGCACCCACTCCAACCCTGCATCCATCTCACCCCATCTATTACTGCCTGTCACTAGCCATAGCACCCACTCCTACCCTGCATCCATCTCACCCCATCTATTACTGCCTGTCACTAATCATATCACCCACTCCTACCCTGCGTCCATCTCACCCCATCTATTACTGCCTGTCACTAGCCATAGCACCAACTCCAACACTGCATCCATCTCACCCCATCTATTACTGCCTGTCACTAGCCATAGCACCAACTCCAACCCTGCATCCATCTCACCCCATCTATTACTGCCTGTCACTAGCCATAGCACCAACTCCAACCCTGCATCCATCTCACCCCATCTATTACTCCCTGTCACTAGCCATAGCACCCACTCCTACCCTGCATCCATCTCACCCCATCTATTACTGCCTGTCACTAGCCATAGCACCATCTCCTACCCTGCATCCATCTCACCCCATCTATTACTGCCTGTCACTAATCATATCACCCACTCCTTCCCTGCATCCATCTCACCCCGTCTATTACTGCCTGTCACTAGCCATATCACCCTCTCCTACCCTGCATCCATCTCACCCCATCTATTAATGCCTGTCACTAGCCATATCACCCACTCCTACCCTGCATCCATCTCACCTCTTCTATTACTGCCTGTCACTAGCCATAGCACCCTCTCCTACCCTGCATCCATCTCACCCCATCTATTACTGCCTGTCACTAGCCATAGCACCCACTCCTACCCTGCATCCATCTCACCCATCTATTACTGCCTGTCACTAGCCATATCACCCACTCCTACCCTGCATCCATCTCACCCCATCTATTACTGCCTGTCACTAGCCATAGCACCCACTCCTACCCTGCATCCATCTCACCCATCTATTACTGCCGGTCACTAGCCATATCACCCTCTCCTACCCTGCATCTATCTCACCCCATCTATTACTGCCTGTCACTAGCCATAGCACCCACTCCTACCCTGCATCCATCTCACCCATCTATTACTGCCTGTCACTAGCCATAGCACCCACTCCAACCCTGCATCCATCTCACCCCATCTATTAGTGACTGTCACTAGCCATAGCACCCACTCCTACCCTGCATCCATCTCACCCCATCTATTACTGCCTGTCACTAATCATATCACCCACTCCTACCCTGCATCCATCTCACCCCGTCTATTACTGCCTGTCACTAGCCATAGCACCCACTCCTACCCTGCATCCATCTCACCTCATCTATTACTGCCTGTCACTAGCCATAGCACCCACTCCAACCCTGCATCCATCTCACCCCATCTATTACTGCCTGTCACTAGCCATATCACCCTCTCCTACCCTGCATCCATCTCACCCCTTCTATTAATGCCTGTCACTAGCCATAGCATCCACTCCAACCCTGCATCCATCTCACCCCATCTATTACTGCCTGTCACTAGCCATAGCACCCACTCCTACCCTGCATCCATCTCACCCCATCTATTACTGCCTGTCACTAGCCAGATCACCCACTCCTACCCTGCATCCATCTCACCCCATCTGTTACTGCCTGTCACTAGCCATAGCACCCACTCCTACCCTGCATCCATCTCACCTCTTCTATTACTGCCTGTCACTAGCCATAGCACCCTCTCCTACCCTGCATCCATCTCACCCCATCTATTACTGCCTGTCACTAGCCATAGCACCCACTCCTACCCTGCATCCATCTCACCCATCTATTACTGCCTGTCACTAGCCATAGCACCCACTCCTACCCTGCATCCATCTCACCCATCTATTACTGCCTGTCACTAGCCATAGCACCCACTCCAACCCTGCATCCATCTCACCCCATATATTAC
The DNA here is from genome assembly GCF_028390025.1 of Pseudophryne corroboree. NCBI lineage: Eukaryota > Metazoa > Chordata > Amphibia > Anura > Myobatrachidae > Pseudophryne > Pseudophryne corroboree. The sequence goes on along the minus strand of NC_086448.1, from coordinate 12,887,664 downwards.
TGCATGTCACTAGCCATATCACCCACTCCAACCCTGCATCCATCTCACCCCATCTAATACTGCCTGTCACTAGCCATAGCACCCACTCCCACCCTGCATCCATCTCACCCCATCTATTACTGACTGTCACTAGCCATAGCACCCACTCCAACCCTGCATCCATCTCACCCCATCTATTAGTGACTGTCACTAGCCATAGCACCCACTCCTACCCTGCATCCATCTCACCCTATCTATTACTGCCTGTCACTAGCCATATCACCCACTCCTACCATGCATCCATCTCACCCCATTTATTACTGCCTGTCACTAGCCATAGCACCCACTCCTACCCTGCATCCATCTCACCCCATCTATTACTGCCTGTCACTAGCCATAGCACCCACTCCAACCCTGCATCCATATCACCCCATATATTACTGCATGTCACTAGCCATATCACCCACTCCAACCCTGCATCCATCTCACCCCATCTAATACTGCCTGTCACTAGCCATAGCACCCACTCCCACCCTGCATCCATCTCACCCCATCTATTACTGACTGTCACTAGCCATAGCACCCACTCCAACCCTGCATCCATCTCACCCCATCTATTAGTGACTGTCACTAGCCATATCACCCACTACTAACCTGCATCCATCTCACCCCGTCTATTACTGCCTGTCACTAGCCATATCACCCTCTCCTACCCTGCATCCATCTCACCCAATCTATTACTGCCTGTCACTAGCCATAGCATCCACTCCTGCCCTGCATCCATCTCACCCCATCTATTACTGCCTGTCACTAGCCATAGCACCAACTCCAGCCCTGCATCCATCTCACCCCATCTATTACTGCCTGTCACTAGCCATAGCACCCTCTCCTACCCTGCATCCATCTCACCCCATCTAATACTGCCTGTCACTAGCCATAGCACCCACTCCCACCCTGCATCCATCTCACCCCATCTATTACTGACTGTCACTAGCCATAGCACCCACTCCAACCCTGCATCCATCTCACCCCATCTATTAGAGACTGTCACTAGCCATATCACCCACTACTAACCTGCAAACATCTCACCCCATCTATTACTGCCTGTCACTAGTCATATCACCCACTCCTACCCTGCATCCATCTCACCCCGTCTATTACTGCCTGTCACTAGCCATATCACCCTCTCCTACCCTGCATCCATCTCACCCAATCTATTACTGCCTGTCACTAGCCATAGCACCCACTCCAACCCTGCATCCATCTCACCCCATATATTACTGCATGTCACTAGCCATATCACCCACTCCAACCCTGCATCCATCTCACCCCATCTAATACTGCCTGTCACTAGCCATAGCACCCACTTCCACCCTGCATCCATCTCACCCCATCTATTACTGACTGTCACTAGCCATAGCACCCACTCCAACCCTGCATCCATCTCACCCCATCTATTAGTGACTGTCACTAGCCATATCACCCACTACTAACCTGCATACATCTCACCCCATCTATTACTGCCTGTCACTAGTCATATCACCCACTCCTACCCTGCATCCATCTCACCCCGTCTATTACTGCCTGTCACTAGCCATAGCACCCTCTCCTACCCTGCATCCATCTCACCCCATCTAATACTGCCTGTCACTAGCCATAGCACCCACTCCCACCCTGCATCCATCTCACCCCATCTATTACTGACTGTCACTAGCCATAGCACCCACTCCAACCCTGCATCCATCTCACCCCATCTATTAGAGACTGTCACTAGCCATATCACCCACTACTAACCTGCATACATCTCACCCCATCTATTACTGCCTGTCACTAGTCATATCACCCACTCCTACCCTGCATCCATCTCACCCCGTCTATTACTGCCTGTCACTAGCCATATCACCCTCTCCTACCCTGCATCCATCTCACCCAATCTATTACTGCCTGTCACTAGCCATAGCATCCACTCCTACCCTGCATCCATCTCACCCCATCTATTACTGCCTGTCACTAGCCATAGCACCAACTCCAGCCCTGCATCCATCTCACCCCATCTATTAATGCCTGTCACTAGCCATAGCATCCACTCCTACCCTGCATCCATCTCACCCCGTCTATTACTGCCTGTCACTAGCCATATCACCCTCTCCTACACTGCATCCATCTCACCCCATCTATTACTGCCTGTCACTAATCATATCACCCACTCCTACCCTGCATCCATCTCACCTCTTCTATTACTGCCTGTCACTAGCCATAGCACCCTCTCCTACCCTGCATCCATCTCACCCAATCTATTACTGCCTGTCACTAGCCATAGCACCCACTCCTACCCTGCATCCATCTCACCCATCTATTACTGCCTGTCACTAGCCATAGCACCCACTCCTACCCTGCATCCATCTCACCCATCTATTACTGCCAGTCACTAGCCATAGCACCCACTCCAACCCTGCATCCATCTCACCCCATATATTACTGCATGTCACTAGCCATATCACCCACTCCCACCCTGCATCCATCTCACCCCATCTATTACTGACTGTCACTAGCCATAGCACCCACTCCAACCCTGCATCCATCTCACCCCATCTATTAGTGACTGTCACTAGCCATAGCACCCACTCCTACCCTGCATCCATCTCACCCTATCTATTACTGCCTGTCACTAGCCATATCACCCACTCCTACCCTGCATCCATCTCACCCCATTTATTACTGCCTGTCACTAGCCATAGCACCCACTCCTACCCTGCATCCATCTCACCCCATCTATTACTGCCTGTCACTAGCCATAGCACCCACTCCAACCCTGCATCCATCTCACCCCATATATTACTGCATGTCACTAGCCATATCACCCACTCCAACCCTGCATCCATCTCACCCCATCTAATACTGCCTGTCACTAGCCATAGCACCCACTCCCACCCTGCATCCATCTCACCCCATCTATTACTGACTGTCACTAGCCATAGCACCCACTCCAACCCTGCATCCATCTCACCCCATCTATTAGTGACTGTCACTAGCCATATCACCCACTACTAACCTGCATACATCTCACCCCATCTATTACTGCCTGTCACTAGTCATATCACCCACTCCTACCCTGCATCCATCTCACCCCGTCTATTACTGCCTGTCACTAGCCATATCACCCTCTCCTACACTGCATCCATCTCACCCCATCTATTACTGCCTGTCACTAATCATATCACCCACTCCTACCCTGCATCCATCTCACCTCTTCTATTACTGCCTGTCACTAGCCATAGCACCCTCTCCTACCCTGCATCCATCTCACCCCGTCTATTACTGCCTGTCACTAGCCATATCACCCTCTCCTACCCTGCATCCATCTCACCCAATCTATTACTGCCTGTCACAAGCCATAGCATCCACTCCTACCCTGCATCCATCTCACCCCATCTATTACTGCCTGTCACTAGCCATAGCACCAACTCCAGCCCTGCATCCATCTCACCCCATCTATTACTGCCTGTCACTAGCCATAGCACCCTCTCCTACCCTGCATCCATCTTACCCCATCTAATACTGCCTGTCACTAGCCATAGCACCCACTCCCACCCTGCATCCATCTCACCCCATCTATTACTGACTGTCACTAGCCATAGCACCCACTCCAACCCTGCATCCATCTCACCCCATCTATTAGTGACTGTCACTAGCCATATCACCCACTACTAACCTGCATACATCTCACCCCATCTATTACTGCCTGTCACTAGTCATATCACCCACTCCTACCCTGCATCCATCTCACCCCGTCTATTACTGCCTGTCACTAGCCATATCACCCTCTCCTACCCTGTATCCATCTCACCCCATCTATTACTGCCTGTCACTAACCATAGCACCCACTCCTACCCTGCATCCATCTCACCACATCTAATACTGCCTGTCACTAACCATAGCACCCACTCCCACCCTGCATCCATCTCACCCCATCTATTACTGACTGTCACTAGCCATAGCACCCACTCCAACCCTGCATCCATCTCACCCCATCTATTACTGACTGTCACTAGCCATAGCACCCACTCCAACCCTGCATCCATCTCACCCCATCTATTACTGACTGTCACTAGCCATATCACCCACTACTACCCTGCATCCATCTCACCCCATCTATTACTGCCTGTCACTAGTTATATCACCCACTCCTACCCTGCATCCATCTCACCCCGTCTATTACTGCCTGTCACTAGCCATATCACCCTTTCCTACCCTGCATCCATCTCACCCCATCTATTACTGCCTGTCACTAGCCATAGCATCCACTCCTACCCTGCATCCATCTCACCCCATCTATTACTGCCTGTCACTAGCCATAGCACCAACTCCTACCCTGCATCCATCTCACCCCATCTATTACTGCCTGTCACTAGCCATAGCACCAACTCCAACCCTGCATCCATCTCACCCCATCTATTACTGCCTGTCACTAGCCATAGCATCCACTCCTACCCTGCATCCATCTCACCCCATCTATTACTGCCTGTCACTAGCCATAGCACCCACTCCTACCCTGCATCCATCTCACCCCATCGATTACTGCCTGTCACTAGCCATAGCATCCACTCCAACCCTGCATCAATCTCACCCCATCTATTACTGAATGTCACTAGCCATAGCACCCACTCCAAACCTGCATCCGTTTCACCCCATCTATTACTGCCTGTCACTAGCCATAGCACCCACTCCTACCCTGCAACCATCTCAACCCATCTATTACTGCCTGTCACTAGCCATAGCACCCACTCCAACCCTGCATCCATCTCACCCCATCTATTACTGCCTGTCACTAGCCATATCACCCGCTCCAACCCTGCATCCGTCTCACCCCATCTATTACTGCCTGTCACTAGCCATAGCACCCACTCCTACCCTGCATCCATCTCACCTCATCTATTACTGCCTGTCACTAGCCATAGCACCCACTCCTACCCTGCATCCATCTCACCCCATCTATTACTGCCTGTCACTAGCCATAGCACCCACTCCAACCCTGCATCCATCTCACCCCATCTATTACTGCCTGTCACTAGCCATAGCACCAACTCCTACCCTGCATCCATCTCACCCCATCTATTACTGCCTGTCACTAGCCAAAGCACCCACTACTACCCTGCATCAATCTCACCCCATCTATTACTGCCTGTCACTAGCCATAGCACACACTCCAACCCTGCATCCATCTCACCCCATCTATTACTGCCTGTCACTAGCCATAGCACCCACTCCAACCCTGCATCCATCTCACCACATCTATAACTGCCTGTCACTAGCCATAGCACCCACTCCAACCCTGCATCCATCTCACCCCATCTATTACTGCCTGTCACTAGCCATAGCACCCACTCCAACCCTGCATCCGTCTCACCCCATCTATTACTGCCTGTCACTAGCCATAGCACCCACTCCAACCCTGCATCCATCTGACTCCATCTATTACTGCCTGTCACTAGCCATAGCACCCACTCCTACCCTGCATCCATCTCACCTCATCTATTACTGCCTGTCACTAGCCATAGCACCCACTCCTACCCTGCATCCATCTCACCCTATCTATTACTGCCTGTCACTAGCCATAGCACCCACTCCAACCCTGCATCCATCTCACCTCATATATTACTGCCTGTCACTAGCTACAGCACCCACTCCAACCCTGCATCCATCTCACCCCATCTATTACTGCCTGTCACTAGCCATAGCACCCACTCCTACCCTGCATCCATCTCACCCCATCTATTACTGCCTGTCACTAGCCATAGCACCCACTCCGACCCTGCATCCACCTCAACCCATCTATTACTGCCTGTCACTAGCCATATCACCCACTCCTACCCTGCATCCATATCACCCCATCTATTACTGCCTGTCACTAGCAATAGCACCCACTCCTTCCCTGCATCCATCTCACCCCATCTATTACTGCCTGTCACTAGCCTTATCACCCACTCCTACCCTGCATCCATATCACCCCATCTATTACTGCCTGTCACTAGCCATAGCACCCACTCCAACCCTGCATCCATCTCACCACATCTATAACTGCCTGTCACTAGCCATAGCACCCACTCCAACCCTGCATCCATCTCACCACATCTATTACTGCCTGTCACTAGCCATAGCACCCACTCCAACCCTGCATCCGTCTCACCCCATCTATTACTGCCTGTCACTAGCCATAGCACCCACTCCTACCCTGCATCCATCTCACCCCATCTATTAAGGCCTGTCACTAGCCATAGCACCCACTCCTACCCTGCATCCATCTCACCCTATCTATTACTGCCTGTCACTAGCCATAGCACCCACTCCTACCCTGCATCCATCTCACCCCATCTATTACTGCCTGTCACTAGCCATAGCACCCACTCCAACCCTGCATCCATCTCACCCCATTACTGCCTGTCACTAGCCATAGCACCCACTCCTACCCTGCATCCATCTCACCCCATCTATTACTGCCTGTCACTAGCCATAGCACCCACTCCAACCCTGCATCCATCTCACCCCATCTATTACTGCCTGTCAGTAGCCATAACACCCACTCCTACCCTGCTTCCACCTCACCCCATCTATTACTGCCTGTCACTAGCCATAGCACCCACTCCTACCCTGCATCCACCTCACCCCATCTATTACTGCCTGTCACTAGCCATAGCACCCACTCCTACCCTGCATCCATGTCATCCCATCTATTACTGCCTGTCACTAGCCATAGCACCCACTCCAACCCTGCATCCATCTCACCCCATCTATTACTGCCTGTCACTAGCCAAAGCACCCACTCCAACCCTGCATCCGTCTCACCCCATCTATTACTGCCTGTCACTAGCCATAGCACCCACTCCTACCCTGCATCCATCTCACCCCATCTATTAAGGCCTGTCACTAGCCATAGCACCCACTCCTACCCTGCATCCATCTCACCCTATCTATTACTGCCTGTCACTAGCCATAGCACCCACTCCTACCCTGCATCCATCTCACCTCATCTATTACTGCCTGTCACTAGCTACAGCACCCACTCCTACCCTGCATCCATATCACCCCATCTATTACAGCCTGTCACTAGCAATAGCACCCACTCCTTCCCTGCATCCATCTCACCCCATCTATTACTGCCTATCACTAGCCATAGCACCCACTCCAACCCTGCATCCATCTCACCCCATTGCTGCCTGTCACTAGCCATAGCACCCACTCCTACCCTGCATCCATCTCACCCCATCTATTACTGCCTGTCACTAGCCATAGCACCCACTCCGACCCTGCATCCACCTCACCCCATCTATTACTGCCTGTCACTAGCCATATCACCCACTCCTACCCTGCATCCATATCACCCCATCTATTACTGCCTGTCACTAGCAATAGCACCCACTCCTTCCCTGCATCCATCTCACCCCATCTATTACTGCCTATCACTAGCCATAGCACCCACTCCAACCCTGCATCCATCTCACCACATCTATAACTGCCTGTCACTAGCCATAGCACCCACTCCAACCCTGCATCCATCTCACCACATCTATTACTGCCTGTCACTAGCCATAGCACCAACTCCAACCCTGCATCCGTCTCACCCCATCTATTACTGCCTGTCACTAGCCATAGCACCCACTCCTACCCTGCATCCATCTCACCCCATCTATTAAGGCCTGTCACTAGCCATAGCACCCACTCCTACCCTGCATCCATCTCACCCTATCTACTACTGCCTGTCACTAGCCATAGCACCCACTCCTACCCTGCATCCATCTCACCCCATCTATTACTGCCTGTCACTAGCCATAGCACCCACTCCAACCCTGCATCCATCTCACCCCATTACTGCCTGTCACTAGCCATAGCACCCACTCCTACCCTGCATCCATCTCACCCCATCTATTACTGCCTGTCACTAGCCATAGCACCCACTCCAACCCTGCATCCATCTCACCCCATCTATTACTGCCTGTCAGTAGCCATAACACCCACTCCTACCCTGCATCCACCTCACCCCATCTATTACTGCCTGTCACTAGCCATAGCACCCACTCCAACCCTGCATCCACCTCACCCCATCTATTACTGCCTGTCACTAGCCATAGCACCCACTCCTACCCTGCATCCATGTCATCCCATCTATTACTGCCTGTCACTAGCCATAGCACCCCCTCCAACCCTGCATCCATCTCACCCCATCTATTACTGCCTGTCACTAGCCATAACACCCACTTCTACCCTGCATCCACCTCACCCCATCTATTACTGCCTGTCACTAGCCATAGCACCCACTACTACCCTGCATCCATCTCATCCCATCTATTACTGCTTGTCATTAGCCATAGCACCCACTCCAACCCTGCATCCATCTCATCCCATCTATTACTGCCTGTCACTAGCCATAGCACCCACTCCAACCCTGCATCCATCTCACCCCATCTATTACTGCCTGTCACTAGCCATATCACCCACTCCAACCCTGCATCCATCTCACCCCATCTATTACTGCCTGTCACTAGCCATAGCACCCTCTCCAACCCTGCATCCATCTCACCCCATCTATTACTGCCTGTCACTAGCCATAGCACCCACTCCGACCCTGCATCCACCTCAACCCATCTATTACTGCCTGTCATTAGCCATATCACCCACTCCTACCCTGCATCCATCTCACCCCCTCTATTACTGCCTGTCACTAGCAATAGCACCCACTCCTACCCTGCTTCCATCTCACCCCATCTATTACTGCCTGTCACTAGCCATAGCACCCACTCCAACCCTGCATCCATCTCACCCCATCTATTACTGCCTGTCAGTAGCCATAACACCCACTCCTACCCTGCATCCACCTCACCCCATCTATTACTGCCTGTCACTAGCCATAGCACCCACTCCTACCCTGCATCCACCTCACCCCATCTATTACTGCCTGTCACTAGCCATAGCACCCACTCCTACCCTGCATCCATGTCATCCCATCTATTACTGCCTGTCACTAGCCATAGCACCCCCTCCAACCCTGCATCCATCTCACCCCACCTATTACTGCCTGTCACTAGCCATAACACCCACTCCTACCCTGCATCCACCTCACCCCATCTATTACTGCCTGTCACTAGCCATAGCACCCACTCCTACCCTACATCCATCTCATCCCATCTATTACTGCTTGTCATTAGCCATAGCACCCACTCCAACCCTGCATCTATCTCATCCCATCTATTACTGCCTGTCACTAGCCATAGCACCCACTCCAACCCTGCATCCATCTCACCCCATCTATTACTGCCTGTCACTAGCCATATCACCCACTCCAACCCTGCATCCATCTCACCCCATCTATTACTGCCTGTCACTAGCCATAGCACCCTCTCCAACCCTGCATCCATCTCACCCCATCTATTACTGCCTGTCACTAGCCATAGCACCCACTCCGACCCTGCATCCACCTCACCCCATCTATTACTGCCTGTCACTAGCCATATCACCCACTCCTACCCTGCATCCATCTCACCCCATCTATTACTGCCTGTCACTAGCAATAGCACCCACTCCTACCCTGCATCCATCTCACCCCATCTATTACTGCCTGTCACTAGCCATAGCACCCACTCCTACCCTGCATCCATCTCACCCCATCTATTACTGCCTGTCACTAGCCATATCACCCACTCCAACCCTGCATCCATCTCACCCCATCTGTTACTGCCTGTCACTAGCCATATCACCTACTCCTACCCTGCATCCATCTCACTCCATCTATTACTGCCTGTCACTAGCCATAGCACCCACTCCAACCCTGCATCCATCTCACCTCATCTATTTCTGCCTGTCACTAGCTACAGCACCCACTCCAACCCTGCATCCATCTCACCCCATCTATTACTGCCTGTCACTAGCCATAGCACTAGAGATGAGCGCCGGAAATTTTTCGGGTTTTGTGTTTTGGTTTTGGGTTCGGTTCCGCGGCCGTGTTTTGGGTTCGACCGCGTTTTGGCAAAACCTCACCGAATTTTTTTTGTCGGATTCGGGTGTGTTTTGGATTCGGGTGTTTTTTTCAAAAAACCCTAAAAAACAGCTTAAATCATAGAATTTGGGGGTCATTTTGATCCCAAAGTATTATTAACCTCAAAAACCATAATTTACACTCATTTTCAGTCTATTCTGAATACCTCACAATATTATTTTTAGTCCTAAAATTTGCACCGAGGTCGCTGTGTGAGTAAGATAAGCGACCCTAGTGGCCGACACAAACACCGGGCCCATCTAGGAGTGGCACTGCAGTGTCACGCATGATGTCCCTTCCAAAAAACCCTCCCCAAACAGCACATGACGCAAAGAAAAAAAGAGGCGCAATGAGGTAGCTGTGTGAGTAAGATAAGCGACCCTAGTGGCCGACACAAACACCGGGCCCATCTAGGAGTGGCACTGCAGTGTCACGCAGGATGTCCCTTCCAAAAAACCCTCCCCAAACAGCACATGACGCAAAGAAAAAAAGAGGCGCAATGAGGTAGCTGACTGTGTGAGTAAGATAAGCGACCCTAGTGGCCGACACAAACACCGGGCCCATCTAGGAGTGGCACTGCAGTGTCACGCAGGATGGCCCTTCCAAAAAACCCTCCCCAAACAGCACATGACGCAAAGAAAAATAAAAGAAAAAAGAGGTGCAAGATGGAATTGTCCTTGGGCCCTCCCACCCACCCTTATGTTGTATAAACAGGACATGCACACTGCCGAGTGCCGACACAGAGGTAGCTACAGCCGTGGACTACCGTACTGTACTGTGTCTGCTGCTAATATAGACTGGTTGATAAAGAGATGTAGTATGTATGTATAAAGAAGAAAGAAAAAAAAACCACGGGTAGGTGGTATACAATTATGGATGGACTGCCGAGTGCCGACACAGAGGTAGCTACAGCCGTGGACTACTGTACTGTGTCTGCTGCTAATATAGACTGGTTGATAAAGAGATGTAGTATGTATGTATAAAGAAGAAAGAAAAAAAAACCACGGGTAGGTGGTATACAATTATGGACGGACTGCCGAGTGCCGACACAGAGGTAGCTACAGCCGTGGACTACCGTACTGTACTGTGTTTGCTGCTAATATAGACTGGTTGATAAAGAGATGTAGTATGTATGTATAAAGAAGAAAGAAAAAAAAACCACGGGTAGGTGGTATACAATTATGGATGGACTGCCGAGTGCCGACACAGAGGTAGCTACAGCCGTGGACTACTGTACTGTGTCTGCTGCTAATATAGACTGGTTGATAAAGAGATGTAGTATGTATGTATAAAGAAGAAAGAAAAAAAAACCACGGGTAGGTGGTATACAATTATGGATGGACTGCCGAGTGCCGACACAGAGGTAGCTACAGCCGTGAACTACCGTACTGTGTCTGCTGCGACTGGATGATAAATAATGATATAAAAAATATATATATATCACTACTGCAGCCGGACAGGTATATATTATATAATGACGGACCTGCTGGACACTGTCTGTCAGCAGAATGAGTTTTTTATAGAATAAAAAAAAAAACACCACACAAGTCACACGACGAGTGTTTAACTTTTTCAGGCAATCACAATATAGTATACTACTAACTATACTGGTGGTCAGTGTGGTCAGGTCACTGGTCAGTCACACTGGCAGTGGCACTCCTGCAGCAAAAGTGTGCACTGTTTAATTTTAATAATATGTACTCCTGGCTCCTGCTATAACCTATAACTGGCACTGCAGTGCTCCCCAGTCTCCCCCACAATTATAAGCTGTGTGAGCACAGTCAGATATATACATAGATGATGCAGCACACTGGGCTGAGCAGTGCACACAGATATGGTATGTGACTGAGTCACTGTGTATCGTTTTTTTCAGGCAGAGAACGGATTATATTAAATAAAACTGCACTGTCTGGTGGTCACTGTGGTCAGTCACTACTAAACTCTGCACTCTCTACAGTACTCCTAAGCTCCAGTAAATCAAGTGTCTCTGTCTCAAATCAATCTCACTCTCTCTCTTCTAATCTAAATGGAGAGGACGCCAGCCACGTCCTCTCCCTATCAATCTCAATGCACGTGTGAAAATGGCGGCGACGCGCGGCTCCTTATATAGAATCCGAGTCTCGCGAGAATCCGACAGCGTCATGATGACGTTCGGGCGCGCTCGGGTTAACCGAGCAAGGCGGGAAGATCCGAGTCGCTCGGACACGTGAAAAAAAACATGAAGTTCGGGCGGGTTCGGATTCCGAGGAACCGAACCCGCTCATCTCTACATAGCACCCACTAAAACCCTGCATCCGTCTCACCCCATCTATTCCTGCCTGTCACTAGCCTTAGCACCAACTCCTACCCTGCATCCATCTCACCCCATCTATTACTGCATGTCACTAGCCATAGCACCCACTACTACCCTGCATCCATCTCACCCCATCTATTACTGCCTGTCACTAGCCATAGCACCCACTCCAACCCTGCATCCATTTCACCCCATCTATTACTGCCTGTCACTAGCCATAGCACCCACTCCAACCCTGCATCCGTCTCACCCCATCTATTACTGCCTGTCACTAGCCAAAGCACCCACTCCGACCCTGCATCCACCTCACCCCATCTATTACTGCCTGTCACTAGCCATATCACCCACTCCTACCCTGCATCCATCTCACCCCATCTATTACTGCCTGTCACTAGCAATAGCACCCACTCCTACCCTGCATCCATCTCACCCCATTTATTACTGCCTGTCACTAGCCATAGCACCCACTCCTACCCTGCATCCATCTCACCCCATCTATTAAGGCCTGTCACTAGCCATAGCACCCACTCCTACCCTGCATCCATCTCACCCTATGTATTACTGCCTGTCACTAGCCATAGCACCCACTCCTACCCTGCATCCATCTCACCCCATTTATTACTGCCTGTCACTAGCCATAGCACCCACTCCAACCCTGCATCCATTTCACCCCATCTATTACTGCCTGTAACTAGCCATATCACCCACTCCAACCCTGCATCCATCTAACCCCATCTATTACTGCCTGTCACTAGCCATATCACCCACTCCTACCCTGCATCCATTTCACTCCATCTATTACTGCCTGTCACTAGCCATAGCACCCACTCCTACCCTGCATCCATCTCACCCCATATGTTACTGCCTGTCACTAGCCATAGCACCCACTCCAACCCTGCATCCATCTCACCTCATCTATTACTGCCTGTCACTAGCTACAGCACCAACTCCAACCCTGCATCCATCTCACCCCATCTATTACTGCCTGTCACTAGCCATAGCACCCACTCCAACCCTGCATCCGTCTCACCCCATCTATTACTGCCTGTCACTAGCCATAGCACCCACTCCTACCCTGCATCCATCTCACCCCATCTATTACTGCCTGTCACTAGCCATAGCACCCACTACTACCCTGCATCCATCTCACCCCATCTATTACTGCCTGTCACTAGCCATAGCACCCACTCCAACCCTGCATCCATTTCACCCCATCTATTACTGCCTGTCACTAGCCATAGCACCCACTCCTACCCTGCATCCATCTCACCCCATCTATTACTGCCTGTCACTAGCCATAGCACCCACTCCGACCCTGCATCCACCTCACCCCATCTATTACTACCTGTCACTAGCCATATCACCCACTCCTACCCTGCATCCATCTCACCCCATCTATTACTGCCTGTCACTAGCAATAGCACCCACTCCTACCCTGCATCCATATCACCCCATCTATTACTGCCTGTCACTAGCCATAGCACCCACTCCAACCCTGCATCCATCTCACCACATCTATAACTGCCTGTCACTAGCCATAGCACCCACTCCAACCCTGCATCCATCTCACCCCATCTATTACTGCCTGTCACTAGCCATAGCACCAACTCCAACCCTGCATCCGTCTCACCCCATCTATTACTGCCTGTCACTAGCCATAGCACCCACTCCTACCCTGCATCCATCTCACCCCATCTATTAAGGCCTGTCACTAGCCATAGCACCCACTCCTACCATGCATCCATCTCACCCTATCTATTACTGCCTGTCACTAGCCATAGCACCCACTCCAACCCTGCATCCATCTCACCCCATCTATTACTGCCTGTCACTAGCCATATCACCCACTCCTACCCTGCATCCATTTCACTCCATCTATTACTGCCTGTCACTAGCCATAGCACCCACTCCTACCCTGCATCCATCTCACCCCATCTATTACTGCCTGTCACTAGCCATAGCACCCACTCCAACCCTGCATCCATCTCACCTCATCTATTACTGCCTGTCACTAGCTACAGCACCAACTCCAACCCTGCATCCATCTCACCCCATCTATTACTGCCTGTCACTAGCCAAAGCACCCACTCCGACCCTGCATCCACCTCACCCCATCTATTACTGCCTGTCACTAGCCATATCACCCACTCCTACCCTGCATCCATCTCACCCCATCTATTACTGCCTGTCACTAGCAATAGCACCCACTCCTACCCTGCATCCATCTCACCCCATCTATTACTGCCTGTCACTAGCCATAGCACCCACTCCAACCCTGCATCCATCTCACCCCATCTATTACTGCCTGTCAGTAGCCATAACACCCACTCCTACCCTGCATCCACCTCACCCCATCTATTACTGCCTGTCACTAGCCATAGCACCCACTCCTACCCTGCATCCACCTCACCCCATCTATTACTGCCTGTCACTAGCCATAGCACCCACTCCTACCCTGCATCCACCTCACCCCATCTATTACTGCCTGTCACTAGCCATAGCACCCACTCCTACCCTGCATCCATGTCATCCCATCTATTACTGCCTGTCACTAGCCATAGCACCCCCTCCAACCCTGCATCCATCTCACCCCACCTATTACTGCCTGTCACTAGCCATAACACCCACTCCTACCCTGCATCCACCTCACCCCATCTATTACTGCCTGTCACTAGCCATAGCACCCACTCCTACCCTGCATCCAATAGCACCCACTCCTACCCTGCATCCATCTCATCCCATCTATTACTGCTTGTCATTAGCCATAGCACCCACTCCAACCCTGCATCCATCTCATCCCATCTATTACTGCCTGTCACTAGCCATAGCACCCACTCCAACCCTGCATCCATCTCACCCCATCTATTACTGCCTGTCACTAGCCATATCACCCACTCCAACCCTGCATCCATCTCACCCCATCTATTACTGCCTGTCACTAGCCATAGCACCCTCTCCAACACTGCATCCATCTCACCCCATCTATTACTGCCTGTCACTAGCCATAGCACCCACTCCGACCCTGCATCCACCTCACCCCATCTATTACTGCCTGTCACTAGCCATATCACCCACTCCTACCCTGCATCCATCTCACCCCATCTATTACTGCCTGTCACTAGCAATAGCACCCACTCCTACCCTGCATCCATCTCACCCCATCTATTACTGCCTGTCACTAGCCATAGCACCCACTCCTACCCTGCATCCATCTCACCCCATCTATTACTGCCTGTCACTAGCCATATCACCCACTCCAACCCTGCATCCATCTCACCCCATCTATTACTGCCTGTCACTAGCCATATCACCTACTCCTACCCTGCATCCATCTCACTCCATCTATTACTGCCTGTCACTAGCCATAGCACCCACTCCAACCCTGCATCCATCTCACCTCATCTATTTCTGCCTGTCACTAGCTACAGCACCCACTCCAACCCTGCATCCATCTCACCCCATCTATTACTGCCTGTCACTAGCCATAGCACCCACTAAAACACTGCATCCGTCTCACCCCATCTATTCCTGCCTGTCACTAGCCTTAGCACCAACTCCTACCCTGCATCCATCTCACCCCATCTATTACTGCCTGTCACTAGCCATAGCACCCACTACTACCCTGCATCCATCTCACCCCATCTATTACTGCCTGTCACTAGCCATAGCACCCACTCCAACCCTGCATCCATTTCACCCCATCTATTACTGCCTGTCACTAGCCATAGCACCCACTCCAACCCTGCATCCGTCTCACCCCATCTATTACTGCCTGTCACTAGCCAAAGCACCCACTCCGACCCTGCATCCACCTCACCCCATCTATTACTGCCTGTCACTAGCCATATCACCCACTCCTACCCTGCATCCATCTCACCCCATCTATTACTGCCTGTCACTAGCAATAGCACCCACTCCTACCCTGCATCCATCTCACCCCATTTATTACTGCCTGTCACTAGCCATAGCACCCACTCCTACCCTGCATCCATCTCACCCCATCTATTAAGGCCTGTCACTAGCCATAGCACCCACTCCTACCCTGCATCCATCTCACCCTATCTATTACTGCCTGTCACTAGCCATAGCACCCACTCCTACCCTGCATCCATCTCACCCCATTTATTACTGCCTGTCACTAGCCATAGCACCCACTCCAACCCTGCATCCATTTCACCCCATCTATTACTGCCTGTAACTAGCCATATCACCCACTCCAACCCTGCATCCATCTAACCCCATCTATTACTGCCTGTCACTAGCCATATCACCCACTCCTACCCTGCATCCATTTCACTCCATCTATTACTGCCTGTCACTAGCCATAGCACCCACTCCTACCCTGCATCCATCTCACCCCATATGTTACTGCCTGTCACTAGCCATAGCACCCACTCCAACCCTGCATCCATCTCACCTCATCTATTACTGCCTGTCACTAGCTACAGCACCAACTCCAACCCTGCATCCATCTCACCCCATCTATTACTGCCTGTCACTAGCCATAGCACCCACTCCAACCCTGCATCCGTCTCACCCCATCTATTACTGCCTGTCACTAGCCATAGCACCCACTCCTACCCTGCATCCATCTCACCCCATCTATTACTGCCTGTCACTAGCCATAGCACCCACTACTACCCTGCATCCATCTCACCCCATCTATTACTGCCTGTCACTAGCCATAGCACCCACTCCAACCCTGCATCCATTTCACCCCATCTATTACTGCCTGTCACTAGCCATAGCACCCACTCCTACCCTGCATCCATCTCACCCCATCTATTACTGCCTGTCACTAGCCATAGCACCCACTCCGACCCTGCATCCACCTCACCCCATCTATTACTACCTGTCACTAGCCATATCACCCACTCCTACCCTGCATCCATCTCACCCCATCTATTACTGCCTGTCACTAGCAATAGCACCCACTCCTACCCTGCATCCATATCACCCCATCTATTACTGCCTGTCACTAGCCATAGCACCCACTCCAACCCTGCATCCATCTCACCACATCTATAACTGCCTGTCACTAGCCATAGCACCCACTCCAACCCTGCATCCATCTCACCCCATCTATTACTGCCTGTCACTAGCCATAGCACCCACTCCAACCCTGCATCCGTCTCACCCCATCTATTACTGCCTGTCACTAGCCATAGCACCCACTCCTACCCTGCATCCATCTCACCCCATCTATTAAGGCCTGTCACTAGCCATAGCACCCACTCCTACCCTGCATCCATCTCACCCTATCTATTACTGCCTGTCACTAGCCATAGCACCCACTCCAACCCTGCATCCATCTCACCCCATCTATTACTGCCTGTCACTAGCCATATCACCCACTCCTACCCTGCATCCATTTCACTCCATCTATTACTGCCTGTCACTAGCCATAGCACCCACTCCTACCCTGCATCCATCTCACCCCATCTATTACTGCCTGTCACTAGCCATAGCACCCACTCCAACCCTGCATCCATCTCACCTCATCTATTACTGCCTGTCACTAGCTACAGCACCAACTCCAACCCTGCATCCATCTCACCCCATCTATTACTGCCTGTCACTAGCCAAAGCACCCACTCCGACCCTGCATCCACCTCACCCCATCTATTACTGCCTGTCACTAGCCATATCACCCACTCCTACCCTGCATCCATCTCACCCCATCTATTACTGCCTGTCACTAGCAATAGCACCCACTCCTACCCTGCATCCATCTCACCCCATCTATTACTGCCTGTCACTAGCCATAGCACCCACTCCAACCCTGCATCCATCTCACCCCATCTATTACTGCCTGTCAGTAGCCATAACACCCACTCCTACCCTGCATCCACCTCACCCCATCTATTACTGCCTGTCACTAGCCATAGCACCCACTCCTACCCTGCATCCACCTCACCCCATCTATTACTGCCTGTCACTAGCCATAGCACCCACTCCTACCCTGCATCCACCTCACCCCATCTATTACTGCCTGTCACTAGCCATAGCACCCACTCCTACCCTGCATCCATGTCATCCCATCTATTACTGCCTGTCACTAGCCATAGCACCCCCTCCAACCCTGCATCCATCTCACCCCACCTATTACTGCCTGTCACTAGCCATAACACCCACTCCTACCCTGCATCCACCTCACCCCATCTATTACTGCCTGTCACTAGCCATAGCACCCACTCCTACCCTACATCCATCTCATCCCATCTATTACTGCTTGTCATTAGCCATAGCACCCACTCCAACCCTGCATCTATCTCATCCCATCTATTACTGCCTGTCACTAGCCATAGCACCCACTCCAACCCTGCATCCATCTCACCCCATCTATTACTGCCTGTCACTAGCCATATCACCCACTCCAACCCTGCATCCATCTCACCCCATCTATTACTGCCTGTCACTAGCCATAGCACCCTCTCCAACCCTGCATCCATCTCACCCCATCTATTACTGCCTGTCACTAGCCATAGCACCCACTCCGACCCTGCATCCACCTCACCCCATCTATTACTGCCTGTCACTAGCCATATCACCCACTCCTACCCTGCATCCATCTCACCCCATCTATTACTGCCTGTCACTAGCAATAGCACCCACTCCTACCCTGCATCCATCTCACCCCATCTATTACTGCCTGTCACTAGCCATAGCACCCACTCCTACCCTGCATCCATCTCACCCCATCTATTACTGCCTGTCACTAGCCATATCACCCACTCCAACCCTGCATCCATCTCACCCCATCTGTTACTGCCTGTCACTAGCCATATCACCTACTCCTACCCTGCATCCATCTCACTCCATCTATTACTGCCTGTCACTAGCCATAGCACCCACTCCAACCCTGCATCCATCTCACCTCATCTATTTCTGCCTGTCACTAGCTACAGCACCCACTCCAACCCTGCATCCATCTCACCCCATCTATTACTGCCTGTCACTAGCCATAGCACTAGAGATGAGCGCCGGAAATTTTTCGGGTTTTGTGTTTTGGTTTTGGGTTCGGTTCCGCGGCCGTGTTTTGGGTTCGACCGCGTTTTGGCAAAACCTCACCGAATTTTTTTTGTCGGATTCGGGTGTGTTTTGGATTCGGGTGTTTTTTTCAAAAAACCCTAAAAAACAGCTTAAATCATAGAATTTGGGGGTCATTTTGATCCCAAAGTATTATTAACCTCAAAAACCATAATTTACACTCATTTTCAGTCTATTCTGAATACCTCACAATATTATTTTTAGTCCTAAAATTTGCACCGAGGTCGCTGTGTGAGTAAGATAAGCGACCCTAGTGGCCGACACAAACACCGGGCCCATCTAGGAGTGGCACTGCAGTGTCACGCATGATGTCCCTTCCAAAAAACCCTCCCCAAACAGCACATGACGCAAAGAAAAAAAGAGGCGCAATGAGGTAGCTGTGTGAGTAAGATAAGCGACCCTAGTGGCCGACACAAACACCGGGCCCATCTAGGAGTGGCACTGCAGTGTCACGCAGGATGTCCCTTCCAAAAAACCCTCCCCAAACAGCACATGACGCAAAGAAAAAAAGAGGCGCAATGAGGTAGCTGACTGTGTGAGTAAGATAAGCGACCCTAGTGGCCGACACAAACACCGGGCCCATCTAGGAGTGGCACTGCAGTGTCACGCAGGATGGCCCTTCCAAAAAACCCTCCCCAAACAGCACATGACGCAAAGAAAAATAAAAGAAAAAAGAGGTGCAAGATGGAATTGTCCTTGGGCCCTCCCACCCACCCTTATGTTGTATAAACAGGACATGCACACTGCCGAGTGCCGACACAGAGGTAGCTACAGCCGTGGACTACCGTACTGTACTGTGTCTGCTGCTAATATAGACTGGTTGATAAAGAGATGTAGTATGTATGTATAAAGAAGAAAGAAAAAAAACCCACGGGTAGGTGGTATACAATTATGGATGGACTGCCGAGTGCCGACACAGAGGTAGCTACAGCCGTGGACTACTGTACTGTGTCTGCTGCTAATATAGACTGGTTGATAAAGAGATGTAGTATGTATGTATAAAGAAGAAAGAAAAAAAAACCACGGGTAGGTGGTATACAATTATGGACGGACTGCCGAGTGCCGACACAGAGGTAGCTACAGCCGTGGACTACCGTACTGTACTGTGTCTGCTGCTAATATAGACTGGTTGATAAAGAGATGTAGTATGTATGTATAAAGAAGAAAGAAAAAAAAACCACGGGTAGGTGGTATACAATTATGGATGGACTGCCGAGTGCCGACACAGAGGTAGCTACAGCCGTGGACTACTGTACTGTGTCTGCTGCTAATATAGACTGGTTGATAAAGAGATGTAGTATGTATGTATAAAGAAGAAAGAAAAAAAAACCACGGGTAGGTGGTATACAATTATGGATGGACTGCCGAGTGCCGACACAGAGGTAGCTACAGCCGTGAACTACCGTACTGTGTCTGCTGCGACTGGATGATAAATAATGATATAAAAAATATATATATATCACTACTGCAGCCGGACAGGTATATATTATATAATGACGGACCTGCTGGACACTGTCTGTCAGCAGAATGAGTTTTTTATAGAATAAAAAAAAAAACACCACACAAGTCACACGACGAGTGTTTAACTTTTTCAGGCAATCACAATATAGTATACTACTAACTATACTGGTGGTCAGTGTGGTCAGGTCACTGGTCAGTCACACTGGCAGTGGCACTCCTGCAGCAAAAGTGTGCACTGTTTAATTTTAATAATATGTACTCCTGGCTCCTGCTATAACCTATAACTGGCACTGCAGTGCTCCCCAGTCTCCCCCACAATTATAAGCTGTGTGAGCACAGTCAGATATATACATAGATGATGCAGCACACTGGGCTGAGCAGTGCACACAGATATGGTATGTGACTGAGTCACTGTGTATCGTTTTTTTCAGGCAGAGAACGGATTATATTAAATAAAACTGCACTGTCTGGTGGTCACTGTGGTCAGTCACTACTAAACTCTGCACTCTCTACAGTACTCCTAAGCTCCAGTAAATCAAGTGTCTCTGTCTCAAATCAATCTCACTCTCTCTCTTCTAATCTAAATGGAGAGGACGCCAGCCACGTCCTCTCCCTATCAATCTCAATGCACGTGTGAAAATGGCGGCGACGCGCGGCTCCTTATATAGAATCCGAGTCTCGCGAGAATCCGACAGCGTCATGATGACGTTCGGGCGCGCTCGGGTTAACCGAGCAAGGCGGGAAGATCCGAGTCGCTCGGACACGTGAAAAAAAACATGAAGTTCGGGCGGGTTCGGATTCCGAGGAACCGAACCCGCTCATCTCTACATAGCACCCACTAAAACCCTGCATCCGTCTCACCCCATCTATTCCTGCCTGTCACTAGCCTTAGCACCAACTCCTACCCTGCATCCATCTCACCCCATCTATTACTGCATGTCACTAGCCATAGCACCCACTACTACCCTGCATCCATCTCACCCCATCTATTACTGCCTGTCACTAGCCATAGCACCCACTCCAACCCTGCATCCATTTCACCCCATCTATTACTGCCTGTCACTAGCCATAGCACCCACTCCAACCCTGCATCCGTCTCACCCCATCTATTACTGCCTGTCACTAGCCAAAGCACCCACTCCGACCCTGCATCCACCTCACCCCATCTATTACTGCCTGTCACTAGCCATATCACCCACTCCTACCCTGCATCCATCTCACCCCATCTATTACTGCCTGTCACTAGCAATAGCACCCACTCCTACCCTGCATCCATCTCACCCCATTTATTACTGCCTGTCACTAGCCATAGCACCCACTCCTACCCTGCATCCATCTCACCCCATCTATTAAGGCCTGTCACTAGCCATAGCACCCACTCCTACCCTGCATCCATCTCACCCTATCTATTACTGCCTGTCACTAGCCATAGCACCCACTCCTACCCTGCATCCATCTCACCCCATTTATTACTGCCTGTCACTAGCCATAGCACCCACTCCAACCCTGCATCCATTTCACCCCATCTATTACTGCCTGTAACTAGCCATATCACCCACTCCAACCCTGCATCCATCTAACCCCATCTATTACTGCCTGTCACTAGCCATATCACCCACTCCTACCCTGCATCCAATTCACTCCATCTATTACTGCCTGTCACTAGCCATAGCACCCACTCCTACCCTGCATCCATCTCACCCCATATGTTACTGCCTGTCACTAGCCATAGCACCCACTCCAACCCTGCATCCATCTCACCTCATCTATTACTGCCTGTCACTAGCTACAGCACCAACTCCAACCCTGCATCCATCTCACCCCATCTATTACTGCCTGTCACTAGCCATAGCACCCACTCCAACCCTGCATCCGTCTCACCCCATCTATTACTGCCTGTCACTAGCCATAGCACCCACTCCTACCCTGCATCCATCTCACCCCATCTATTACTGCCTGTCACTAGCCATAGCACCCACTACTACCCTGCATCCATCTCACCCCATCTATTACTGCCTGTCACTAGCCATAGCACCCACTCCAACCCTGCATCCATTTCACCCCATCTATTACTGCCTGTCACTAGCCATAGCACCCACTCCTACCCTGCATCCATCTCACCCCATCTATTACTGCCTGTCACTAGCCATAGCACCCACTCCGACCCTGCATCCACCTCACCCCATCTATTACTACCTGTCACTAGCCATATCACCCACTCCTACCCTGCATCCATCTCACCCCATCTATTACTGCCTGTCACTAGCAATAGCACCCACTCCTACCCTGCATCCATATCACCCCATCTATTACTGCCTGTCACTAGCCATAGCACCCACTCCAACCCTGCATCCATCTCACCACATCTATAACTGCCTGTCACTAGCCATAGCACCCACTCCAACCCTGCATCCATCTCACCCCATCTATTACTGCCTGTCACTAGCCATAGCACCAACTCCAACCCTGCATCCGTCTCACCCCATCTATTACTGCCTGTCACTAGCCATAGCACCCACTCCTACCCTGCATCCATCTCACCCCATCTATTAAGGCCTGTCACTAGCCATAGCACCCACTCCTACCATGCATCCATCTCACCCTATCTATTACTGCCTGTCACTAGCCATAGCACCCACTCCAACCCTGCATCCATCTCACCCCATCTATTACTGCCTGTCACTAGCCATATCACCCACTCCTACCCTGCATCCATTTCACTCCATCTATTACTGCCTGTCACTAGCCATAGCACCCACTCCTACCCTGCATCCATCTCACCCCATCTATTACTGCCTGTCACTAGCCATAGCACCCACTCCAACCCTGCATCCATCTCACCTCATCTATTACTGCCTGTCACTAGCTACAGCACCAACTCCAACCCTGCATCCATCTCACCCCATCTATTACTGCCTGTCACTAGCCAAAGCACCCACTCCGACCCTGCATCCACCTCACCCCATCTATTACTGCCTGTCACTAGCCATATCACCCACTCCTACCCTGCATCCATCTCACCCCATCTATTACTGCCTGTCACTAGCAATAGCACCCACTCCTACCCTGCATCCATCTCACCCCATCTATTACTGCCTGTCACTAGCCATAGCACCCACTCCAACCCTGCATCCATCTCACCCCATCTATTACTGCCTGTCAGTAGCCATAACACCCACTCCTACCCTGCATCCACCTCACCCCATCTATTACTGCCTGTCACTAGCCATAGCACCCACTCCTACCCTGCATCCACCTCACCCCATCTATTACTGCCTGTCACTAGCCATAGCACCCACTCCTACCCTGCATCCACCTCACCCCATCTATTACTGCCTGTCACTAGCCATAGCACCCACTCCTACCCTGCATCCATGTCATCCCATCTATTACTGCCTGTCACTAGCCATAGCACCCCCTCCAACCCTGCATCCATCTCACCCCACCTATTACTGCCTGTCACTAGCCATAACACCCACTCCTACCCTGCATCCACCTCACCCCATCTATTACTGCCTGTCACTAGCCATAGCACCCACTCCTACCCTGCATCCAATAGCACCCACTCCTACCCTGCATCCATCTCATCCCATCTATTACTGCTTGTCATTAGCCATAGCACCCACTCCAACCCTGCATCCATCTCATCCCATCTATTACTGCCTGTCACTAGCCATAGCACCCACTCCAACCCTGCATCCATCTCACCCCATCTATTACTGCCTGTTACTAGCCATATCACCCACTCCAACCCTGCATCCATCTCACCCCATCTATTACTGCCTGTCACTAGCCATAGCACCCTCTCCAACACTGCATCCATCTCACCCCATCTATTACTGCCTGTCACTAGCCATAGCACCCACTCCGACCCTGCATCCACCTCACCCCATCTATTACTGCCTGTCACTAGCCATATCACCCACTCCTACCCTGCATCCATCTCACCCCATCTATTACTGCCTGTCACTAGCAATAGCACCCACTCCTACCCTGCATCCATCTCACCCCATCTATTACTGCCTGTCACTAGCCATAGCACCCACTCCTACCCTGCATCCATCTCACCCCATCTATTACTGCCTGTCACTAGCCATATCACCCACTCCAACCCTGCATCCATCTCACCCCATCTATTACTGCCTGTCACTAGCCATATCACCTACTCCTACCCTGCATCCATCTCACTCCATCTATTACTGCCTGTCACTAGCCATAGCACCCACTCCAACCCTGCATCCATCTCACCTCATCTATTTCTGCCTGTCACTAGCTACAGCACCCACTCCAACCCTGCATCCATCTCACCCCATCTATTACTGCCTGTCACTAGCCATAGCACCCACTAAAACACTGCATCCGTCTCACCCCATCTATTCCTGCCTGTCACTAGCCTTAGCACCAACTCCTACCCTGCATCCATCTCACCCCATCTATTACTGCCTGTCACTAGCCATAGCACCCACTACTACCCTGCATCCATCTCACCCCATCTATTACTGCCTGTCACTAGCCATAGCACCCACTCCAACCCTGCATCCATTTCACCCCATCTATTACTGCCTGTCACTAGCCATAGCACCCACTCCAACCCTGCATCCGTCTCACCCCATCTATTACTGCCTGTCACTAGCCAAAGCACCCACTCCGACCCTGCATCCACCTCACCCCATCTATTACTGCCTGTCACTAGCCATATCACCCACTCCTACCCTGCATCCATCTCACCCCATCTATTACTGCCTGTCACTAGCAATAGCACCCACTCCTACCCTGCATCCATCTCACCCCATTTATTACTGCCTGTCACTAGCCATAGCACCCACTCCTACCCTGCATCCATCTCACCCCATCTATTAAGGCCTGTCACTAGCCATAGCACCCACTCCTACCCTGCATCCATCTCACCCTATCTATTACTGCCTGTCACTAGCCATAGCACCCACTCCTACCCTGCATCCATCTCACCCCATCTATTACTGCCTGTCACTAGACATAGCACCCACTCCTACCCTGCATCCATCTCACCCCATTTATTACTGCCTGTCACTAGCCATAGCACCCACTCCAACCCTGCATCCATTTCACCCCATCTATTACTGCCTGTAACTAGCCATATCACCCACTCCAACCCTGCATCCATCTAACCCCATCTATTACTGCCTGTCACTAGCCATATCACCCACTCCTACCCTGCATCCATTTCACTCCATCTATTACTGCCTGTCACTAGCCATAGCACCCACTCCTACCCTGCATCCATCTCACCCCATATGTTACTGCCTGTCACTAGCCATAGCACCCACTCCAACCCTGCATCCATCTCACCTCATCTATTACTGCCTGTCACTAGCTACAGCACCAACTCCAACCCTGCATCCATCTCACCCCATCTATTACTGCCTATCACTAGCCATAGCACCCACTCCAACCCTGCATCCGTCTCACCCCATCTATTACTGCCTGTCACTAGCCATAGCACCCACTCCTACCCTGCATCCATCTCACCCCATCTATTACTGCCTGTCACTAGCCATAGCACCCACTACTACCCTGCATCCATCTCACCCCATCTATTACTGCCTGTCACTAGCCATAGCACCCACTCCAACCCTGCATCCATTTCACCCCATCTATTACTGCCTGTCACTAGCCATAGCACCCACTCCTACCCTGCATCCATCTCACCCCATCTATTACTGCCTGTCACTAGCCATAGCACCCACTCCGACCCTGCATCCACCTCACCCCATCTATTACTACCTGTCACTAGCCATATCACCCACTCCTACCCTGCATCCATCTCACCCCATCTATTACTGCCTGTCACTAGCAATAGCACCCACTCCTACCCTGCATCCATATCACCCCATCTATTACTGCCTGTCACTAGCCATAGCACCCACTCCAACCCTGCATCCATCTCACCACATCTATAACTGCCTGTCACTAGCCATAGCACCCACTCCAACCCTGCATCCATCTCACCCCATCTATTACTGCCTGTCACTAGCCATAGCACCCACTCCAACCCTGCATCCGTCTCACCCCATCTATTACTGCCTGTCACTAGCCATAGCACCCACTCCTACCCTGCATCCATCTCACCCCATCTATTAAGGCCTGTCACTAGCCATAGCACCCACTCCTACCCTGCATCCATCTCACCCTATCTATTACTGCCTGTCACTAGCCATAGCACCCACTCCAACCCTGCATCCATCTCACCCCATCTATTACTGCCTGTCACTAGCCATATCACCCACTCCTACCCTGCATCCATTTCACTCCATCTATTACTGCCTGTCACTAGCCATAGCACCCACTCCTACCCTGCATCCATCTCACCCCATCTATTACTGCCTGTCACTAGCCATAGCACCCACTCCAACCCTGCATCCATCTCACCTCATCTATTACTGCCTGTCACTAGCTACAGCACCAACTCCAACCCTGCATCCATCTCACCCCATCTATTACTGCCTGTCACTAGCCAAAGCACCCACTCCGACCCTGCATCCACCTCACCCCATCTATTACTGCCTGTCACTAGCCATATCACCCACTCCTACCCTGCATCCATCTCACCCCATCTATTACTGCCTGTCACTAGCAATAGCACCCACTCCTACCCTGCATCCATCTCACCCCATCTATTACTGCCTGTCACTAGCCATAGCACCCACTCCAACCCTGCATCCATCTCACCCCATCTATTACTGCCTGTCAGTAGCCATAACACCCACTCCTACCCTGCATCCACCTCACCCCATCTATTACTGCCTGTCAATAGCCATAGCACCCACTCCTACCCTGCATCCACCTCACCCCATCTATTACTGCCTGTCACTAGCCATAGCACCCACTCCTACCCTGCATCCACCTCACCCCATCTATTACTGCCTGTCACTAGCCATAGCACCCACTCCTACCCTGCATCCATGTCATCCCATCTATTACTGCCTGTCACTAGCCATAGCACCCCCTCCAACCCTGCATCCATCTCACCCCACCTATTACTGCCTGTCACTAGCCATAACACCCACTCCTACCCTGCATCCACCTCACCCCATCTATTACTGCCTGTCACTAGCCATAGCACCCACTCCTACCCTGCATCCATCTCATCCCACCTATTACTGCTTGTCATTAGCCATAGCACCCACTCCAACCCTGCATCCATCTCATCCCATCTATTACTGCCTGTCACTAGCCATAGCACCCACTCCAACCCTGCATCCATCTCACCCCATCTATTACTGCCTGTCACTAGCCATATCACCCACTCCAACCCTGCATCCATCTCACCCCATCTATTACTGCCTGTCACTAGCCATAGCACCCTCTCCAACACTGCATCCATCTCACCCCATCTATTACTGCCTGTCACTAGCCATAGCACCCACTCCGACCCTGCATCCACCTCACCCCATCTATTACTGCCTGTCACTAGCCATATCACCCACTCCTACCCTGCATCCATCTCACCCCATCTATTACTGCCTGTCACTAGCAATAGCACCCACTCCTACCCTGCATCCATCTCACCCCATCTATTACTGCCTGTCACTAGCCATAGCACCCACTCCTACCCTGCATCCATCTCACCCCATCTATTACTGCCTGTCACTAGCCATATCACCCACTCCAACCCTGCATCCATCTCACCCCATCTATTACTGCCTGTCACTAGCCATATCACCTACTCCTACCCTGCATCCATCTCACTCCATCTATTACTGCCTGTCACTAGCCATAGCACCCACTCCTACCCTGCATCCATCTCACCTCATCTATTTCTGCCTGTCACTAGCTACAGCACCCACTCCAACCCTGCATCCATCTCACCCCATCTATTACTGCCTGTCACTAGCCATAGCACCCACTAAAACACTGCATCCGTCTCACCCCATCTATTCCTGCCTGTCACTAGCCTTAGCACCAACTCCTACCCTGCATCCTTCTCACCCCATCTATTACTGCCTGTCACTAGCCATAGCACCCACTACTACCCTGCATCCATCTCACCCCATCTATTACTGCCTGTCACTAGCCATAGCACCCACTCCAACCCTGCATCCATTTCACCCCATCTATTACTGCCTGTCACTAGCCATAGCACCCACTCCAACCCTGCATCCGTCTCACCCCATCTATTACTGCCTGTCACTAGCCAAAGCACCCACTCCGACCCTGCATCCACCTCACCCCATCTATTACTGCCTGTCACTAGCCATATCACCCACTCCAACCCTGCATCCATCTCACTCCATCTATTACTGCCTGTCACTAGCCATAGCACCCACTCCTACCCTGCATCCATCTCACCCCATCTATTACTGTCTGTCACTAGCAATAGCACCCACTCCTACCCTGCATCCATCTCACCCCATTTATTACTGCCTGTCACTAGCCATAGCACCCACTCCTACCCTGCATCCATCTCACCCCATCTATTAAGGCCTGTCACTAGCCATAGCACCCACTCCTACCCTGCATCCATCTCACCCTATCTATTACTGCCTGTTACTAGCCATAGCACCCACTCCTACCCTGCATCCATCTCACCCCATTTATTACTGCCTGTCACTAGCCATAGCACGCACTCCAACCCTGCATCCATTTCACCCCATCTATTACTGCCTGTAACTAGCCATATCACCCACTCCAACCCTGCATCCATCTCACCCCACCTATTACTGCCTGTCACTAGCCATATCACCCACTCCTACCCTGCATCCATTTCACTCCATCTATTACTGCCTGTCACTAGCCATAGCACCCACTCCTACCCTGCATCCATCTCACCCCATCTATTACTGCCTGTCACTAGCCATAGCACCCACTCCAACCCTGCATCCATCTCACCTCATCTATTACTGCCTGTCACTAGCTACAGCACCAACTCCAACCCTGCATCCATCTCACCCCATCTATTACTGCCTGTCACTAGCCATAGCACCCACTCCAACCCTGCATCCGTCTCACCCCATCTATTACTGCCTGTCACTAGCCATAGCACCCACTCCTACCCTGCATCCATCTCACCCCATCTATTACTGCCTGTCACTAGCCATAGCACCCACTACTACCCTGCATCCATCTCACCCCATCTATTACTGCCTGTCACTAGCCATAGCACCCACTCCAACCCTGCATCCATTTCACCCCATCTATACTGCCTGTCACTAGCCATAGCACCCACTCCTACCCTGCATCCATCTCACCCCATCTATTACTGCCTGTCACTATCCATAGCACCCACTCCGACCCTGCATCCACCTCACCCCATCTATTACTGCCTGTCACTAGCCATATCACCCACTCCTACCCTGCATCCATCTCACCCCATCTATTACTGCCTGTCACTAGCAATAGCACCCACTCCTACCCTGCATCCATATCACCCCATCTATTACTGCCTGTCACTAGCCATAGCACCCACTCCAACCCTGCATCCATCTCACCACATCTATAACTGCCTGTCACTAGCCATAGCACCCACTCCAACCCTGCATCCATCTCACCCCATCTATTACTGCCTGTCACTAGCCATAGCACCCACTCCAACCCTGCATCCGTCTCACCCCATCTATTACTGCCTGTCACTAGCCATAGCACCCACTCCTACCCTGCATCCATCTCACCCCATCTATTAAGGCCTGTCACTAGCCATAGCACCCACTCCTACCCTGCATCCATCTCACCCTATCTATTACTGCCTGTCACTAGCCATAGCACCCACTCCAACCCTGCATCCATCTCACCCCATCTATTACTGCCTGTCACTAGCCATATCACCCACTCCTACCCTGCATCCATTTCACTCCATCTATTACTGCCTGTCACTAGCCATAGCACCCACTCCTACCCTGCATCCATCTCACCCCATCTATTACTGCCTGTCACTAGCCATAGCACCCACTCCAACCCTGCATCCATCTCACCTCATCTATTACTGCCTGTCACTAGCTACAGCACCAACTCCAACCCTGCATCCATCTCACCCCATCTATTACTGCCTGTCACTAGCCAAAGCACCCACTCCGACCCTGCATCCACCTCACCCCATCTATTACTGCCTGTCACTAGCCATATCACCCACTCCTACCCTGCATCCATCTCACCCCATCTATTACTGCCTGTCACTAGCAATAGCACCCACTCCTACCCTGCATCCATCTCACCCCATCTATTACTGCCTGTCACTAGCCATAGCACCCACTCCAACCCTGCATCCATCTCACCCCATCTATTACTGCCTGTCAGTAGCCATAACACCCACTCCTACCCTGCATCCACCTCACCCCATCTATTACTGCCTGTCACTAGCCATAGCACCCACTCCTACCCTGCATCCACCTCACCCCATCTATTACTGCCTGTCACTAGCCATAGCACCCACTCCTACCCTGCATCCATGTCATCCCATCTATTACTGCCTGTCACTAGCCATAGCACCCCCTCCAACCCTGCATCCATCTCACCCCACCTATTACTGCCTGTCACTAGCCATAACACCCACTCCTACCCTGCATCCACCTCACCCCATCTATTACTGCCTGTCACTAGCCATAGCACCCACTCCTACCCTGCATCCATCTCATCCCATCTATTACTGCTTGTCATTAGCCATAGCACCCACTCCAACCCTGCATCCATCTCATCCCATCTATTACTGCCTGTCACTAGCCATAGCACCCACTCCAACCCTGCATCCATCTCACCCCATCTATTACTGCCTGTCACTAGCCATATCACCCACTCCAACCCTGCATCCATCTCACCCCATCTATTACTGCCTGTCACTAGCCATAGCACCCTCTCCAACCCTGCATCCATCTCACCCCATCTATTACTGCCTGTCACTAGCCATAGCACCAACTCCGACCCTGCATCCACCTCACCCCATCTATTACTGCCTGTCACTAGCCATATCACCCACTCCTACCCTGCATCCATCTCACCCCATCTATTACTGCCTGTCACTAGCAATAGCACTCACTCCTACCCTGCATCCATCTCACCCCATCTATTACTGCCTGTCACTAGCCATAGCACCCACTCCTACCCTGCATCCATCTCACCCAATCTATTACTGCCTGTCACTAGCCATATCACCCACTCCAACCCTGCATCCATCTCACCCCATCTATTACTGCCTGTCACTAGCCATATCACCTTCTCCTACCCTGCATCCATCTCACTCCATCTATTACTGCCTGTCACTAGCCATAGCACCCACTCCAACCCTGCATCCATCTCACCTCATCTATTTCTGCCTGTCACTAGCTACAGCACCCACTCCAACCCTGCATCCATCTCACCCCATCTATTACTGCCTGTCACTAGCCATAGCACCCACTAAAACCCTGCATCCGTCTCACCCCATCTATTCCTGCCTGTCACTAGCCTTAGCACCAACTCCTACCCTGCATCCATCTCACCCCATCTATTACTGCCTGTCACTAGCCATAGCACCCACTACTACCCTGCATCCATCTCACCCCATCTATTACTGCCTGTCACTAGCCATAGCACCCACTCCAGCCCTGCATCCATTTCACCCCATCTATTACTGCCTGTCACTAGCCATAGCACCCACTCCAACCCTGCATCCGTCTCACCCCATCTATTACTGCCTGTCACTAGCCAAAGCACCCACTCCGACCCTGCATCCACCTCACCCCATCTATTACTGCCTGTCACTAGCCATATCACCCACTCCTACCCTGCATCCATCTCACCCCATCTATTACTGCCTGTCACTAGCAATAGCACCCACTCCTACCCTGCATCCATCTCACCCCATTTATTACTGCCTGTCACTAGCCATAGCACCCACTCCTACCCTGCATCCATCTCACCCCATCTATTAAGGCCTGTCACTAGCCATAGCACCCACTCCTACCCTGCATCCATCTCACCCTATCTATTACTGCCTGTCACTAGCCATAGCACCCACTCCTACCCTGCATCCATCTCACCCCATTTATTACTGCCTGTCACTAGCCATAGCACCCACTCCAACCCTGCATCCATTTCACCCCATCTATTACTGCCTGTAACTAGCCATATCACCAACTCCAACCCTGCATCCATCTCACCCCATCTATTACTGCCTGTCACAAGCCATATCACCCACTCCTACCCTGCATCCATTTCACTCCATCTATTACTGCCTGTCACTAGCCATAGCACCCACTCCTACCCCACATCCATCTCACCCCATCTATTACTGCCTGTCACTAGCCATAGCACCCACTCCAACCCTGCATCCATCTCACCTCATCTATTACTGCCTGTCACTAGCTACAGCACCAACTCCAACCCTGCATCCATCTCACCCCATCTATTACTGCCTGTCACTAGCCATAGCACCCACTCCAACCCTGCATCCGTCTCACCCCATCTATTACTGCCTGTCACTAGCCATAGCACCCACTCCTACCCTGCATCCATCTCACCCCATCTATTACTGCCTGTCACTAGCCATAGCACCCACTACTACCCTGCATCCATCTCACCCCATCTATTACTGCCTGTCACTAGCCATAGCACCCACTCCTACCCTGCATCCATTTCACCCCATCTATTACTGCCTGTCACTAGCCATAGCACCCACTCCTACCCTGCATCCATCTCACCCCATCTATTACTGCCTGTCACTAGCCATAGCACCCACTCCGACCCTGCATCCACCTCACCCCATCTATTACTGCCTGTCACTAGCCATATCACCCACTCCTACCCTGCATCCATCTCACCCCATCTATTACTGCCTGTCACTAGCAATAGCACCCACTCCTACCCTGCATCCATATCACCCCATCTATTACTGCCTGTCACTAGCCATAGCACCCACTCCAACCCTGCATCCATCTCACCACATCTATAACTGCCTGTCACTAGCCATAGCACCCACTCCAACCCTGCATCCATCTCAACCCATCTATTACTGCCTGTCACTAGCCATAGCACCCACTCCAACCCTGCATCCGTCTCACCCCATCTATTACTGCCTGTCACTAGCCATAGCACCCACTCCTACCCTGCATCCATCTCACCCCATCTATTAAGGCCTGTCACTAGCCATAGCACCCACTCCTACCCTGCATCCATCTCACCCTATCTATTACTGCCTGTCACTAGCCATAGCACCCACTCCAACCCTGCATCCATCTCACCCCATCTATTACTGCCTGTCACTAGCCATAGCACCCACTCCAACCCTGCATCCATCTCACCTCATCTATTACTGACTGTCACTAGCAACAGCACCCACTCCAACCCTGCATCCATCTCACCCCATCTATTACTGCCTGTCACTAGCCATAGCACCCACTCCAACCCTGCATCCATTTCACCCCATCTATTACTGCTTGTCACTAGCCATAGCACCCACTCCTACCCTGCATCCACCTCACCCCATCTATTACTGCATGTCACTAGCCATAGCACCCACTCCGACCCTGCATCCACCTCACCCCATCTATTACTGCCTGTCACTAGCCATATCACCCACTCCTACCCTGCATCCATCTCACCCCATCTATTACTGCCTGTCACTAGCCATAGCACCCACTCCAACCCTGCATCCATCTCACCCCATCTATTACTGCCTGTCACTAGCCATAGCACCCACTCCAACCCTGCATCCATTTCACCCCATCTATTACTGCTTGTCACTAAGCATAGCACCCACTCCGACCCTGCATCCACCTCACCCCATCTATTACTGCATGTCACTAGCCATAGCACCCACTCCGACCCTGCATCCACCTCACCCCATCTATTACTGCCTGTCACTAGCCATATCACCCACTCCTACCCTGCATCCATCTCACCCCATCTATTACTGCCTGTCACTAGCCATAGCACCCACTCCAACCCTGCATCCATCTCACCCCATCTATTACTGCCTGTCACTAGCCATAGCACCCACTCCAACCCTGCATCCATTTCACCCCATCTATTACTGCTTGTCACTAGCCATAGCACCCACTCCTACCCTGCATCCACCTCACCCCATCTATTACTGCATGTCACTAGCCATAGCACCCACTCCGACCCTGCATCCACCTCACCCCATCTATTACTGCCTGTCACTAGCCATATCACCCACTCCTACCCTGTATCCATCTCACCCCATCTATTACTGCCTGTCACTAGCCATAGCACCCACTCAAACCCTGCATCCATCTCACCCCATCTATTACTGCCTGTCACTAGCCATAGCTCCCACTCCAACCCTGCATCCGTCTCACCCCATCTATTACTGCCTGTCACTAGCCATATCACCCACTCCTACCCTACATCCATCTCACCCCATCTATTAAGGCCTGTCACTAGCCATAGCACCCACTCCTACCCTGCATCCATCTCACCCTATCTATTACTGCGTGTCAATAGCCATAGCACCCACTCCTACACTGCATCCATCTCACCCCATCTATTACTGCCTGTCACTAGCCATAGCACCCACTCCAACCCTGCATCCATCTCACCCCATCTATTACTGCCTGTCAGTAGCCATAACACCCACTCCTACCCTGCATCCACCTCACCCCATCTATTACTGCCTGTCTCTAGCCATAGCACCCACTCCTACCCTGCATCCACCTCACCCCATCTATTACTGCCTGTCACTAGCCAAAGCACCCACTCCTACCCTGCATCCATGTCATCCCATCTATTACTGCCTGTCACTAGCCATAGCACCCACTCCAACCCTGCATCCATCTCACCCCATCTATTACTGCCTGTCTCTAGCCATAACACCCACTCCTACCCTGCATCCACCTCACCCCATCTATTACTGCCTGTCACTAGCCATAGCACCCACTCCTACCCTGCATCCATCTCATCCCATCTATTACTGCTTGTCACTAGCCATATCACCCACTCCTACCCTGCATCCATCTCATTCCATCTATTACTGCCTGTCACTAGCCATAGCACCCACTCCAACCCTGCATCCATCTCATCCCATCTATTACTGCCTGTCACTAGCCATAGCACCCACTCCAACCCTGCATCCATCTCACCCCATCTATTACTGCCTGTTATTAGCCATAGCATCCACTCCTACCTTGCATCCATCTCACCCCATCTATTACTGCCTGTCACTAGCCATAGCACCCACTCCAACCCTGCATCCATCTCACCCCATCTATTACTGCCTGTCACTAGCCATAGCACCCACTCCTACCCTGCATCCATCTCACCCCATCTATTACTGCCTGTCACTAGCCATAGCACCCACTCCTGCCCTGCATCCATCTCACCCCATCTATTACTACCTGTCACTAGCCATAGTACCCACTCCTACCCTGCATCCATCTCACCCCATCTATTACTGCATGTCACTAGACATAGCACCCACTCCTACCCTGCATCCATATCGCCCCATCTATTACTGCCTGTCACTAGCCATAGCACCCACTCCAACCCTGCATCCGTCTCACCCCATCTATTACTGCCTGTCACTAGCCATATCACCCACTCCTACCCTGCATCCATCTCACCCCATCTATTACTGCCTGTCACTAGCCATAGCACCCACTCCAACCCTGCATCCATCTCACCCCATCTATTACTGCCTGTCACTAGCCATAGCACCCACTCCTACCCTGCATCCATCTCACTCTATCTATTACTGCCTGTCACTAGCCATAGCACACACTCCAACCGTGCATCCATCTCACCCCATCTATTACTGCCTGTCACTAGCCATAGCACCCACTCCAACCCTGCATCCATCTCACCTCATCTATTACTGCCTGTCACTAGCTACAGCATCCACTCCAACCCTGCATCCATCTCACCCCATCTATTACTGCCTGTCACTAGCCATAGCACCCACTCCTACCCTGCATCCATCTCATCCCATCTATTACTGCTTGTCATTAGCCATAGCACCCACTCCAACCCTGCATCCATCTCATCCCATCTATTACTGCCTGTCACTAGCCATAGCACCCACTCCAACCCTGCATCCATCTCACCCCATCTATTACTGCCTGTCACTAGCCATATCACCCACTCCAACCCTGCATCCATCTCACCCCATCTATTACTGCCTGTCACTAGCCATAGCACCCTCTCCAACCCTGCATCCATCTCACCCCATCTATTACTGCCTGTCACTAGCCATAGCACCAACTCCGACCCTGCATCCACCTCACCCCATCTATTACTGCCTGTCACTAGCCATATCACCCACTCCTACCCTGCATCCATCTCACCCCATCTATTACTGCCTGTCACTAGCAATAGCACTCACTCCTACCCTGCATCCATCTCACCCCATCTATTACTGCCTGTCACTAGCCATAGCACCCACTCCTACCCTGCATCCATCTCACCCAATCTATTACTGCCTGTCACTAGCCATATCACCCACTCCAACCCTGCATCC
The DNA here is from genome assembly GCF_028390025.1 of Pseudophryne corroboree. Classification (NCBI taxonomy): domain Eukaryota; kingdom Metazoa; phylum Chordata; class Amphibia; order Anura; family Myobatrachidae; genus Pseudophryne; species Pseudophryne corroboree. The sequence goes on along the minus strand of NC_086448.1, from coordinate 12,850,434 downwards.
ATCTCACCCCATCTATTACTGCCTGTCACTAGCCATATCACCTTCTCCTACCCTGCATCCATCTCACTCCATCTATTACTGCCTGTCACTAGCCATAGCACCCACTCCAACCCTGCATCCATCTCACCTCATCTATTTCTGCCTGTCACTAGCTACAGCACCCACTCCAACCCTGCATCCATCTCACCCCATCTATTACTGCCTGTCACTAGCCATAGCACCCACTAAAACCCTGCATCCGTCTCACCCCATCTATTCCTGCCTGTCACTAGCCTTAGCACCAACTCCTACCCTGCATCCATCTCACCCCATCTATTACTGCCTGTCACTAGCCATAGCACCCACTACTACCCTGCATCCATCTCACCCCATCTATTACTGCCTGTCACTAGCCATAGCACCCACTCCAGCCCTGCATCCATTTCACCCCATCTATTACTGCCTGTCACTAGCCATAGCACCCACTCCAACCCTGCATCCGTCTCACCCCATCTATTACTGCCTGTCACTAGCCAAAGCACCCACTCCGACCCTGCATCCACCTCACCCCATCTATTACTGCCTGTCACTAGCCATATCACCCACTCCTACCCTGCATCCATCTCACCCCATCTATTACTGCCTGTCACTAGCAATAGCACCCACTCCTACCCTGCATCCATCTCACCCCATTTATTACTGCCTGTCACTAGCCATAGCACCCACTCCTACCCTGCATCCATCTCACCCCATCTATTAAGGCCTGTCACTAGCCATAGCACCCACTCCTACCCTGCATCCATCTCACCCTATCTATTACTGCCTGTCACTAGCCATAGCACCCACTCCTACCCTGCATCCATCTCACCCCATTTATTACTGCCTGTCACTAGCCATAGCACCCACTCCAACCCTGCATCCATTTCACCCCATCTATTACTGCCTGTAACTAGCCATATCACCAACTCCAACCCTGCATCCATCTCACCCCATCTATTACTGCCTGTCACAAGCCATATCACCCACTCCTACCCTGCATCCATTTCACTCCATCTATTACTGCCTGTCACTAGCCATAGCACCCACTCCTACCCCACATCCATCTCACCCCATCTATTACTGCCTGTCACTAGCCATAGCACCCACTCCAACCCTGCATCCATCTCACCTCATCTATTACTGCCTGTCACTAGCTACAGCACCAACTCCAACCCTGCATCCATCTCACCCCATCTATTACTGCCTGTCACTAGCCATAGCACCCACTCCAACCCTGCATCCGTCTCACCCCATCTATTACTGCCTGTCACTAGCCATAGCACCCACTCCTACCCTGCATCCATCTCACCCCATCTATTACTGCCTGTCACTAGCCATAGCACCCACTACTACCCTGCATCCATCTCACCCCATCTATTACTGCCTGTCACTAGCCATAGCACCCACTCCTACCCTGCATCCATTTCACCCCATCTATTACTGCCTGTCACTAGCCATAGCACCCACTCCTACCCTGCATCCATCTCACCCCATCTATTACTGCCTGTCACTAGCCATAGCACCCACTCCGACCCTGCATCCACCTCACCCCATCTATTACTGCCTGTCACTAGCCATATCACCCACTCCTACCCTGCATCCATCTCACCCCATCTATTACTGCCTGTCACTAGCAATAGCACCCACTCCTACCCTGCATCCATATCACCCCATCTATTACTGCCTGTCACTAGCCATAGCACCCACTCCAACCCTGCATCCATCTCACCACATCTATAACTGCCTGTCACTAGCCATAGCACCCACTCCAACCCTGCATCCATCTCAACCCATCTATTACTGCCTGTCACTAGCCATAGCACCCACTCCAACCCTGCATCCGTCTCACCCCATCTATTACTGCCTGTCACTAGCCATAGCACCCACTCCTACCCTGCATCCATCTCACCCCATCTATTAAGGCCTGTCACTAGCCATAGCACCCACTCCTACCCTGCATCCATCTCACCCTATCTATTACTGCCTGTCACTAGCCATAGCACCCACTCCAACCCTGCATCCATCTCACCCCATCTATTACTGCCTGTCACTAGCCATAGCACCCACTCCAACCCTGCATCCATCTCACCTCATCTATTACTGACTGTCACTAGCAACAGCACCCACTCCAACCCTGCATCCATCTCACCCCATCTATTACTGCCTGTCACTAGCCATAGCACCCACTCCAACCCTGCATCCATTTCACCCCATCTATTACTGCTTGTCACTAGCCATAGCACCCACTCCTACCCTGCATCCACCTCACCCCATCTATTACTGCATGTCACTAGCCATAGCACCCACTCCGACCCTGCATCCACCTCACCCCATCTATTACTGCCTGTCACTAGCCATATCACCCACTCCTACCCTGCATCCATCTCACCCCATCTATTACTGCCTGTCACTAGCCATAGCACCCACTCCAACCCTGCATCCATCTCACCCCATCTATTACTGCCTGTCACTAGCCATAGCACCCACTCCAACCCTGCATCCATTTCACCCCATCTATTACTGCTTGTCACTAGCCATAGCACCCACTCCGACCCTGCATCCACCTCACCCCATCTATTACTGCATGTCACTAGCCATAGCACCCACTCCGACCCTGCATCCACCTCACCCCATCTATTACTGCCTGTCACTAGCCATATCACCCACTCCTACCCTGCATCCATCTCACCCCATCTATTACTGCCTGTCACTAGCCATAGCACCCACTCCAACCCTGCATCCATCTCACCCCATCTATTACTGCCTGTCACTAGCCATAGCACCCACTCCAACCCTGCATCCATTTCACCCCATCTATTACTGCTTGTCACTAGCCATAGCACCCACTCCTACCCTGCATCCACCTCACCCCATCTATTACTGCATGTCACTAGCCATAGCACCCACTCCGACCCTGCATCCACCTCACCCCATCTATTACTGCCTGTCACTAGCCATATCACCCACTCCTACCCTGTATCCATCTCACCCCATCTATTACTGCCTGTCACTAGCCATAGCACCCACTCAAACCCTGCATCCATCTCACCCCATCTATTACTGCCTGTCACTAGCCATAGCTCCCACTCCAACCCTGCATCCGTCTCACCCCATCTATTACTGCCTGTCACTAGCCATATCACCCACTCCTACCCTACATCCATCTCACCCCATCTATTAAGGCCTGTCACTAGCCATAGCACCCACTCCTACCCTGCATCCATCTCACCCTATCTATTACTGCGTGTCAATAGCCATAGCACCCACTCCTACACTGCATCCATCTCACCCCATCTATTACTGCCTGTCACTAGCCATAGCACCCACTCCAACCCTGCATCCATCTCACCCCATCTATTACTGCCTGTCAGTAGCCATAACACCCACTCCTACCCTGCATCCACCTCACCCCATCTATTACTGCCTGTCTCTAGCCATAGCACCCACTCCTACCCTGCATCCACCTCACCCCATCTATTACTGCCTGTCACTAGCCATAGCACCCACTCCTACCCTGCATCCATGTCATCCCATCTATTACTGCCTGTCACTAGCCATAGCACCCACTCCAACCCTGCATCCATCTCACCCCATCTATTACTGCCTGTCTCTAGCCATAACACCCACTCCTACCCTGCATCCACCTCACCCCATCTATTACTGCCTGTCACTAGCCATAGCACCCACTCCTACCCTGCATCCATCTCATCCCATCTATTACTGCTTGTCACTAGCCATATCACCCACTCCTACCCTGCATCCATCTCATTCCATCTATTACTGCCTGTCACTAGCCATAGCACCCACTCCAACCCTGCATCCATCTCATCCCATCTATTACTGCCTGTCACTAGCCATAGCACCCACTCCAACCCTGCATCCATCTCACCCCATCTATTACTGCCTGTTATTAGCCATAGCATCCACTCCTACCTTGCATCCATCTCACCCCATCTATTACTGCCTGTCACTAGCCATAGCACCCACTCCAACCCTGCATCCATCTCACCCCATCTATTACTGCCTGTCACTAGCCATAGCACCCACTCCTACCCTGCATCCATCTCACCCCATCTATTACTGCCTGTCACTAGCCATAGCACCCACTCCTGCCCTGCATCCATCTCACCCCATCTATTACTACCTGTCACTAGCCATAGTACCCACTCCTACCCTGCATCCATCTCACCCCATCTATTACTGCATGTCACTAGACATAGCACCCACTCCTACCCTGCATCCATATCGCCCCATCTATTACTGCCTGTCACTAGCCATAGCACCCACTCCAACCCTGCATCCGTCTCACCCCATCTATTACTGCCTGTCACTAGCCATATCACCCACTCCTACCCTGCATCCATCTCACCCCATCTATTACTGCCTGTCACTAGCCATAGCACCCACTCCAACCCTGCATCCATCTCACCCCATCTATTACTGCCTGTCACTAGCCATAGCACCCACTCCTACCCTGCATCCATCTCACTCTATCTATTACTGCCTGTCACTAGCCATAGCACACACTCCAACCGTGCATCCATCTCACCCCATCTATTACTGCCTGTCACTAGCCATAGCACCCACTCCAACCCTGCATCCATCTCACCTCATCTATTACTGCCTGTCACTAGCTACAGCATCCACTCCAACCCTGCATCCATCTCACCCCATCTATTACTGCCTGTCACTAGCCATAGCACCCACTCCTACCCTGCATCCATCTCACCACATCTATTACTGCCTGTCACTAGCCATAGCACACACTCCCACCCTGCATCCATCTCACCCCATCTATTACTGACTGTCACTAGCCATAGCACCCACTCCAACCCTGCATCCATCTCACCCCATCTATTACTGACTGTCACTAGCCATATCACCCACTACTAACTTGCATCCATCTCACCCCATCTATTATTGCCTGTCACTAGTCATATCACCCTCTCCTACCCTGCATCCATCTCACCCCGCTATTACTGCCTGTCACTAGCCATATCACCCTCTCCTACCCTGCATCCATCTCACCCCATCTATTACTGCCTATCACTAGCCATAGCATCCACTCCTACCCTGCATCCATCTCACCCCATCTATTACTGCCTGTCACTAGCCATAGCACCAACTCCAACCCTGCATCCATCTCACCCCATCTATTACTGCCTGTCACTAGCCATAGCACTAACTCCAACCCTGCATCCTTCTCACCCCATCTATTACTGCCTGTCACTAGCCATAGCATCCACACCTACCCTGCATCCATCTCACCCCATCTATTACTGGCTGTCACTAGCCATAGCACCCACTCCAACCCTGCATCAATCTTACCCCATCTATTACTGAATGTCACTAGCCATAGCACCCACTCCAAACCTGCATCCGTTTCACCCCATCTATTACTGCCTGTCACTAGCCATAGCACCCACTCCTACCCTGCATCCATCTCAACCCATCTATTACTGCCTGTCACTAGCCATAGCACCCACTCCAACCCAGCATCCCTCTCACCCCATCTATTACTGCCTGTCACTAGCAATATCACCCGCTCCAACCCTGCATCCGTCTCACCCCATCTATTACTGCCTGTCACTAGCCATAGCACCCACTCCTACCCTGCATCCATCTCACCCCATCTATTACTGCCTGTCACTAGCCATAGCACCCACTACTACCCTGCATCCATCTCACCCCATCTATTACTGCCTATCACTAGCCATAGCATCCACTCCTACCCTGCATCCATCTCACCCCATCTATTACTGCCTGTCACTAGCCATAGCACCAACTCCAACCCTGCATCCATCTCACCCCATCTATTACTGCCTGTCACTAGCCATAGCACTAACTCCAACCCTGCATCCTTCTCACCCCATCTATTACTGCCTGTCACTAGCCATAGCATCCACTCCTACCCTGCATCCATCTCACCCCATCTATTACTGCCTGTCACTAGCCATAGCACCCACTCCAACCCTGCATCAATCTTACCCCATCTATTACTGAATGTCACTAGCCATAGCACCCACTCCAAACCTGCATCCGTTTCACCCCATCTATTACTGCCTGTCACTAGCCATAGCACACACTCCTACCCTGCATCCATCTCAACCCATCTATTACTGTCTGTCACTAGCCATAGTACCCACTCCAACCCAGCATCCATCTCACCCCATCTATTACTGCCTGTCACTAGCAATATCACCCGCTCCAACCCTGCATCCGTCTCACCCCATCTATTACTGCCTGTCACTAGCCATAGCACCCACTCCTACCCTGCATCCATCTCACCCCATCTATTACTGCCTGTCACTAGCCATAGCACCCACTCCTACCCTGCATCCATCTCACCCCATCTATTACTGCCTGTCACTAGCCATAGCACCCACTACTACCCTGCATCAATCTCACCCCATCTATTACTGCCTGTCACTAGCCATAGCACACACTCCAACCCTGCATCCATCTCACCCCATCTATTACTGCCTGTTACTAGCCATAGCACCCAGTCCTACCCTGCATCCATCTCACCCCATCTATTACTGCCTGTCACTAGCCATAACACCCACTCCAACCCTGCATCCATCTCACTCCATCTATTAATGCCTGTCACTAGCCATACACCCACTCCTACACTGCATCCATCTCACCCCATCTATTACTGCCTGTCACTAGCCATATCACCCACTCCAACCCTGCATCCATCTCACTCCATCTATGACTGCCTGTCACTAGCCATAGCACCCACTCTGACCCTGCATCCATCTCACCACAAATATTACTGCATGTCACTAGCCATATCACCCACTCCTACCCTGCATCCATCTCACCCAATCTATTACTGCCTGTCACTAGCCATAGCACCCACTCCTACCCTGCATCCATCTCACCTCATCTATTACTGCCTGTCACTAGCCATAGCACCCACTCCAACCCTGCATCCATCTCACCCCATCTATTACTGCCTGTCACTAGCCATACACCCACTCTGACCATGCATCCATCTCACCCCATATATTACTGCCTGTCACTAGCCATAGCACCCACTCCAACCCTGCATCCATCTCACCCCATCTATTACTGCCTGTCAGTAGCCATAACACCCACTCCTACCCTGCATCCACCTCACCCCATCTATTACTGCCTGTCACTAGCCATATCACCCACTCCTACCCTGCATCCATTTCACTCCATCTATTACTGCCTGTCACTAGCCATAACACCCACTCCAACCCTGCATCCATCTCACTCCATCTATTAATGCCTGTCACTAGCCATACACCCACTCCTACACTGCATCCATCTCACCCCATCTATTACTGCCTGTCACTAGCCATATCACCCACTCCAACCCTGCATCCATCTCACTCCATCTATGACTGCCTGTCACTAGCCATAGCACCCACTCTGACCCTGCATCCATCTCACCACAAATATTACTGCATGTCACTAGCCATATCACCCACTCCTACCCTGCATCCATCTCACCCCATCTATTACTGCCTGTCACTAGCAATAGCACCCACTCCTACCCTGCATCCATCTCACCCCATCTATTACTGCCTGTCACTAGCCATAGCACCCACTCCAACCCTGCATCCATCTCACCCCATCTATTACTGCCTGTCAGTAGCCATAACACCCACTCCTACCCTGCATCCACCTCACCCCATCTATTACTGCCTGTCACTAGCCATAGCACCCACTCCTACCCTGCATCCACCTCACCCCATCTATTACTGCCTGTCACTAGCCATAGCACCCACTCCTACCCTGCATCCACCTCACCCCATCTATTACTGCCTGTCACTAGCCATAGCACCCACTCCTACCCTGCATCCATGTCATCCCATCTATTACTGCCTGTCACTAGCCATAGCACCCCCTCCAACCCTGCATCCATCTCACCCCACCTATTACTGCCTGTCACTAGCCATAACACCCACTCCTACCCTGCATCCACCTCACCCCATCTATTACTGCCTGTCACTAGCCATAGCACCCACTCCTACCCTGCATCCATCTCATCCCACCTATTACTGCTTGTCATTAGCCATAGCACCCACTCCAACCCTGCATCCATCTCATCCCATCTATTACTGCCTGTCACTAGCCATAGCACCCACTCCAACCCTGCATCCATCTCACCCCATCTATTACTGCCTGTCACTAGCCATATCACCCACTCCAACCCTGCATCCATCTCACCCCATCTATTACTGCCTGTCACTAGCCATAGCACCCTCTCCAACACTGCATCCATCTCACCCCATCTATTACTGCCTGTCACTAGCCATAGCACCCACTCCGACCCTGCATCCACCTCACCCCATCTATTACTGCCTGTCACTAGCCATATCACCCACTCCTACCCTGCATCCATCTCACCCCATCTATTACTGCCTGTCACTAGCAATAGCACCCACTCCTACCCTGCATCCATCTCACCCCATCTATTACTGCCTGTCACTAGCCATAGCACCCACTCCTACCCTGCATCCATCTCACCCCATCTATTACTGCCTGTCACTAGCCATATCACCCACTCCAACCCTGCATCCATCTCACCCCATCTATTACTGCCTGTCACTAGCCATATCACCTACTCCTACCCTGCATCCATCTCACTCCATCTATTACTGCCTGTCACTAGCCATAGCACCCACTCCTACCCTGCATCCATCTCACCTCATCTATTTCTGCCTGTCACTAGCTACAGCACCCACTCCAACCCTGCATCCATCTCACCCCATCTATTACTGCCTGTCACTAGCCATAGCACCCACTAAAACACTGCATCCGTCTCACCCCATCTATTCCTGCCTGTCACTAGCCTTAGCACCAACTCCTACCCTGCATCCTTCTCACCCCATCTATTACTGCCTGTCACTAGCCATAGCACCCACTACTACCCTGCATCCATCTCACCCCATCTATTACTGCCTGTCACTAGCCATAGCACCCACTCCAACCCTGCATCCATTTCACCCCATCTATTACTGCCTGTCACTAGCCATAGCACCCACTCCAACCCTGCATCCGTCTCACCCCATCTATTACTGCCTGTCACTAGCCAAAGCACCCACTCCGACCCTGCATCCACCTCACCCCATCTATTACTGCCTGTCACTAGCCATATCACCCACTCCAACCCTGCATCCATCTCACTCCATCTATTACTGCCTGTCACTAGCCATAGCACCCACTCCTACCCTGCATCCATCTCACCCCATCTATTACTGTCTGTCACTAGCAATAGCACCCACTCCTACCCTGCATCCATCTCACCCCATTTATTACTGCCTGTCACTAGCCATAGCACCCACTCCTACCCTGCATCCATCTCACCCCATCTATTAAGGCCTGTCACTAGCCATAGCACCCACTCCTACCCTGCATCCATCTCACCCTATCTATTACTGCCTGTCACTAGCCATAGCACCCACTCCTACCCTGCATCCATCTCACCCCATTTATTACTGCCTGTCACTAGCCATAGCACGCACTCCAACCCTGCATCCATTTCACCCCATCTATTACTGCCTGTAACTAGCCATATCACCCACTCCAACCCTGCATCCATCTCACCCCACCTATTACTGCCTGTCACTAGCCATATCACCCACTCCTACCCTGCATCCATTTCACTCCATCTATTACTGCCTGTCACTAGCCATAGCACCCACTCCTACCCTGCATCCATCTCACCCCATCTATTACTGCCTGTCACTAGCCATAGCACCCACTCCAACCCTGCATCCATCTCACCTCATCTATTACTGCCTGTCACTAGCTACAGCACCAACTCCAACCCTGCATCCATCTCACCCCATCTATTACTGCCTGTCACTAGCCATAGCACCCACTCCAACCCTGCATCCGTCTCACCCCATCTATTACTGCCTGTCACTAGCCATAGCACCCACTCCTACCCTGCATCCATCTCACCCCATCTATTACTGCCTGTCACTAGCCATAGCACCCACTACTACCCTGCATCCATCTCACCCCATCTATTACTGCCTGTCACTAGCCATAGCACCCACTCCAACCCTGCATCCATTTCACCCCATCTATACTGCCTGTCACTAGCCATAGCACCCACTCCTACCCTGCATCCATCTCACCCCATCTATTACTGCCTGTCACTATCCATAGCACCCACTCCGACCCTGCATCCACCTCACCCCATCTATTACTGCCTGTCACTAGCCATATCACCCACTCCTACCCTGCATCCATCTCACCCCATCTATTACTGCCTGTCACTAGCAATAGCACCCACTCCTACCCTGCATCCATATCACCCCATCTATTACTGCCTGTCACTAGCCATAGCACCCACTCCAACCCTGCATCCATCTCACCACATCTATAACTGCCTGTCACTAGCCATAGCACCCACTCCAACCCTGCATCCATCTCACCCCATCTATTACTGCCTGTCACTAGCCATAGCACCCACTCCAACCCTGCATCCGTCTCACCCCATCTATTACTGCCTGTCACTAGCCATAGCACCCACTCCTACCCTGCATCCATCTCACCCCATCTATTAAGGCCTGTCACTAGCCATAGCACCCACTCCTACCCTGCATCCATCTCACCCTATCTATTACTGCCTGTCACTAGCCATAGCACCCACTCCAACCCTGCATCCATCTCACCCCATCTATTACTGCCTGTCACTAGCCATATCACCCACTCCTACCCTGCATCCATTTCACTCCATCTATTACTGCCTGTCACTAGCCATAGCACCCACTCCTACCCTGCATCCATCTCACCCCATCTATTACTGCCTGTCACTAGCCATAGCACCCACTCCAACCCTGCATCCATCTCACCTCATCTATTACTGCCTGTCACTAGCTACAGCACCAACTCCAACCCTGCATCCATCTCACCCCATCTATTACTGCCTGTCACTAGCCAAAGCACCCACTCCGACCCTGCATCCACCTCACCCCATCTATTACTGCCTGTCACTAGCCATATCACCCACTCCTACCCTGCATCCATCTCACCCCATCTATTACTGCCTGTCACTAGCAATAGCACCCACTCCTACCCTGCATCCATCTCACCCCATCTATTACTGCCTGTCACTAGCCATAGCACCCACTCCAACCCTGCATCCATCTCACCCCATCTATTACTGCCTGTCAGTAGCCATAACACCCACTCCTACCCTGCATCCACCTCACCCCATCTATTACTGCCTGTCACTAGCCATAGCACCCACTCCTACCCTGCATCCACCTCATCCCATCTATTACTGCCTGTCACTAGCCATAGCACCCCCTCCAACCCTGCATCCATCTCACCCCACCTATTACTGCCTGTCACTAGCCATAACACCCACTCCTACCCTGCATCCACCTCACCCCATCTATTACTGCCTGTCACTAGCCATAGCACCCACTCCTACCCTGCATCCATCTCATCCCATCTATTACTGCTTGTCATTAGCCATAGCACCCACTCCAACCCTGCATCCATCTCATCCCATCTATTACTGCCTGTCACTAGCCATAGCACCCACTCCAACCCTGCATCCATCTCACCCCATCTATTACTGCCTGTCACTAGCCATATCACCCACTCCAACCCTGCATCCATCTCACCCCATCTATTACTGCCTGTCACTAGCCATAGCACCCTCTCCAACCCTGCATCCATCTCACCCCATCTATTACTGCCTGTCACTAGCCATAGCACCAACTCCGACCCTGCATCCACCTCACCCCATCTATTACTGCCTGTCACTAGCCATATCACCCACTCCTACCCTGCATCCATCTCACCCCATCTATTACTGCCTGTCACTAGCAATAGCACTCACTCCTACCCTGCATCCATCTCACCCCATCTATTACTGCCTGTCACTAGCCATAGCACCCACTCCTACCCTGCATCCATCTCACCCAATCTATTACTGCCTGTCACTAGCCATATCACCCACTCCAACCCTGCATCCATCTCACCCCATCTATTACTGCCTGTCACTAGCCATATCACCTTCTCCTACCCTGCATCCATCTCACTCCATCTACTACTGCCTGTCACTAGCCATAGCACCCACTAAAACCCTGCATCCGTCTCACCCCATCTATTCCTGCCTGTCACTAGCCTTAGCACCAACTCCTACCCTGCATCCATCTCACCCCATCTATTACTGCCTGTCACTAGCCATAGCACCCACTCCAACCCTGCATCCATCTCACCCAATCTATTACTGCCTGTCACTAGCCATAGCACCCACTCCAACCCTGCATCCATCTCACCTCATCTATTTCTGCCTGTCACTAGCTACAGCACCCACTCCAACCCTGCATCCATCTCACCCCATCTATTACTGCCTGTCACTAGCCATAGCACCCACTAAAACCCTGCATCCGTCTCACCCCATCTATTCCTGCCTGTCACTAGCCTTAGCACCAACTCCTACCCTGCATCCATCTCACCCCATCTATTACTGCCTGTCACTAGCCATAGCACCCACTACTACCCTGCATCCATCTCACCCCATCTATTACTGCCTGTCACTAGCCATAGCACCCACTCCAGCCCTGCATCCATTTCACCCCATCTATTACTGCCTGTCACTAGCCATAGCACCCACTCCAACCCTGCATCCGTCTCACCCCATCTATTACTGCCTGTCACTAGCCAAAGCACCCACTCCGACCCTGCATCCACCTCACCCCATCTATTACTGCCTGTCACTAGCCATATCACCCACTCCTACCCTGCATCCATCTCACCCCATCTATTACTGCCTGTCACTAGCAATAGCACCCACTCCTACCCTGCATCCATCTCACCCCATTTATTACTGCCTGTCACTAGCCATAGCACCCACTCCTACCCTGCATCCATCTCACCCCATCTATTAAGGCCTGTCACTAGCCATAGCACCCACTCCTACCCTGCATCCATCTCACCCTATCTATTACTGCCTGTCACTAGCCATAGCACCCACTCCTACCCTGCATCCATCTCACCCCATTTATTACTGCCTGTCACTAGCCATAGCACCCACTCCAACCCTGCATCCATTTCACCCCATCTATTACTGCCTGTAACTAGCCATATCACCCACTCCAACCCTGCATCCATCTCACCCCATCTATTACTGCCTGTCACAAGCCATATCACCCACTCCTACCCTGCATCCATTTCACTCCATCTATTACTGCCTGTCACTAGCCATAGCACCCACTCCTACCCCACATCCATCTCACCCCATCTATTACTGCCTGTCACTAGCCATAGCACCCACTCCAACCCTGCATCCATCTCACCTCATCTATTACTGCCTGTCACTAGCTACAGCACCAACTCCAACCCTGCATCCATCTCACCCCATCTATTACTGCCTGTCACTAGCCATAGCACCCACTCCAACCCTGCATCCGTCTCACCCCATCTATTACTGCCTGTCACTAGCCATAGCACCCACTACTACCCTGCATCCATCTCACCCCATCTATTACTGCCTGTCACTAGCCATAGCACCCACTCCTACCCTGCATCCATTTCACCCCATCTATTACTGCCTGTCACTAGCCATAGCACCCACTCCTACCCTGCATCCATCTCACCCCATCTATTACTGCCTGTCACTAGCCATAGCACCCACTCCGACCCTGCATCCACCTCACCCCATCTATTACTGCCTGTCACTAGCCATATCACCCACTCCTACCCTGCATCCATCTCACCCCATCTATTACTGCCTGTCACTAGCAATAGCACCCACTCCTACCCTGCATCCATATCACCCCATCTATTACTGCCTGTCACTAGCCATAGCACCCACTCCAACCCTGCATCCATCTCACCACATCTATAACTGCCTGTCACTAGCCATAGCACCCACTCCAACCCTGCATCCATCTCAACCCATCTATTACTGCCTGTCACTAGCCATAGCACCCACTCCAACCCTGCATCCGTCTCACCCCATCTATTACTGCCTGTCACTAGCCATAGCACCCACTCCTACCCTGCATCCATCTCACCCCATCTATTAAGGCCTGTCACTAGCCATAGCACCCACTCCTACCCTGCATCCATCTCACCCTATCTATTACTGCCTGTCACTAGCCATAGCACCCACTCCAACCCTGCATCCATCTCACCCCATCTATTACTGCCTGTCACTAGCCATAGCACCCACTCCAACCCTGCATCCATCTCACCTCATCTATTACTGACTGTCACTAGCAACAGCACCCACTCCAACCCTGCATCCATCTCACCCCATCTATTACTGCCTGTCACTAGCCATAGCACCCACTCCAACCCTGCATCCATTTCACCCCATCTATTACTGCTTGTCACTAGCCATAGCACCCACTCCTACCCTGCATCCACCTCACCCCATCTATTACTGCATGTCACTAGCCATAGCACCCACTCCGACCCTGCATCCACCTCACCCCATCTATTACTGCCTGTCACTAGCCATATCACCCACTCCTACCCTGCATCCATCTCACCCCATCTATTACTGCCTGTCACTAGCCATAGCACCCACTCCAACCCTGCATCCATCTCACCCCATCTATTACTGCCTGTCACTAGCCATAGCACCCACTCCAACCCTGCATCCATTTCACCCCATCTATTACTGCTTGTCACTAGCCATAGCACCCACTCCGACCCTGCATCCTCCTCACCCCATCTATTACTGCATGTCACTAGCCATAGCACCCACTCCGACCCTGCATCCACCTCACCCCATCTATTACTGCCTGTCACTAGCCATATCACCCACTCCTACCCTGCATCCATCTCACCCCATCTATTACTGCCTGTCACTAGCCATAGCACCCACTCCAACCCTGCATCCATCTCACCCCATCTATTACTGCCTGTCACTAGCCATAGCACCCACTCCAACCCTGCATCCATTTCACCCCATCTATTACTGCTTGTCACTAGCCATAGCACCCACTCCTACCCTGCATCCACCTCACCCCATCTATTACTGCATGTCACTAGCCATAGCACCCACTCCGACCCTGCATCCACCTCACCCCATCTATTACTGCCTGTCACTAGCCATATCACCCACTCCTACCCTGTATCCATCTCACCCCATCTATTACTGCCTGTCACTAGCCATAGCACCCACTCAAACCCTGCATCCATCTCACCCCATCTATTACTGCCTGTCACTAGCCATAGCTCCCACTCCAACCCTGCATCCGTCTCACCCCATCTATTACTGCCTGTCACTAGCCATATCACCCACTCCTACCCTACATCCATCTCACCCCATCTATTAAGGCCTGTCACTAGCCATAGCACCCACTCCTACCCTGCATCCATCTCACCCTATCTATTACTGCGTGTCAATAGCCATAGCACCCACTCCTACACTGCATCCATCTCACCCCATCTATTACTGCCTGTCACTAGCCATAGCACCCACTCCAACCCTGCATCCATCTCACCCCATCTATTACTGCCTGTCAGTAGCCATAACACCCACTCCTACCCTGCATCCACCTCACCCCATCTATTACTGCCTGTCTCTAGCCATAGCACCCACTCCTACCCTGCATCCACCTCACCCCATCTATTACTGCCTGTCACTAGCCAAAGCACCCACTCCTACCCTGCATCCATGTCATCCCATCTATTACTGCCTGTCACTAGCCATAGCACCCACTCCAACCCTGCATCCATCTCACCCCATCTATTACTGCCTGTCTCTAGCCATAACACCCACTCCTACCCTGCATCCACCTCACCCCATCTATTACTGCCTGTCACTAGCCATAGCACCCACTCCTACCCTGCATCCATCTCATCCCATCTATTACTGCTTGTCACTAGCCATATCACCCACTCCTACCCTGCATCCATCTCATTCCATCTATTACTGCCTGTCACTAGCCATAGCACCCACTCCAACCCTGCATCCATCTCATCCCATCTATTACTGCCTGTCACTAGCCATAGCACCCACTCCAACCCTGCATCCATCTCACCCCATCTATTACTGCCTGTTATTAGCCATAGCATCCACTCCTACCTTGCATCCATCTCACCCCATCTATTACTGCCTGTCACTAGCCATAGCACCCACTCCAACCCTGCATCCATCTCACCCCATCTATTACTGCCTGTCACTAGCCATAGCACCCACTCCTACCCTGCATCCATCTCACCCCATCTATTACTGCCTGTCACTAGCCATAGCACCCACTCCTGCCCTGCATCCATCTCACCCCATCTATTACTACCTGTCACTAGCCATAGTACCCACTCCTACCCTGCATCCATCTCACCCCATCTATTACTGCATGTCACTAGACATAGCACCCACTCCTACCCTGCATCCATATCGCCCCATCTATTACTGCCTGTCACTAGCCATAGCACCCACTCCAACCCTGCATCCGTCTCACCCCATCTATTACTGCCTGTCACTAGCCATATCACCCACTCCTACCCTGCATCCATCTCACCCCATCTATTACTGCCTGTCACTAGCCATAGCACCCACTCCAACCCTGCATCCATCTCACCCCATCTATTACTGCCTGTCACTAGCCATAGCACCCACTCCTACCCTGCATCCATCTCACTCTATCTATTACTGCCTGTCACTAGCCATAGCACACACTCCAACCGTGCATCCATCTCACCCCATCTATTACTGCCTGTCACTAGCCATAGCACCCACTCCAACCCTGCATCCATCTCACCTCATCTATTACTGCCTGTCACTAGCTACAGCATCCACTCCAACCCTGCATCCATCTCACCCCATCTATTACTGCCTGTCACTAGCCATAGCACCCACTCCTACCCTGCATCCATCTCACCACATCTATTACTGCCTGTCACTAGCCATAGCACACACTCCCACCCTGCATCCATCTCACCCCATCTATTACTGACTGTCACTAGCCATAGCACCCACTCCAACCCTGCATCCATCTCACCCCATCTATTACTGACTGTCACTAGCCATATCACCCACTACTAACTTGCATCCATCTCACCCCATCTATTATTGCCTGTCACTAGTCATATCACCCACTCCTACCCTGCATCCATCTCACCCCGCTATTACTGCCTGTCACTAGCCATATCACCCTCTCCTACCCTGCATCCATCTCACCCCATCTATTACTGCCTATCACTAGCCATAGCATCCACTCCTACCCTGCATCCATCTCACCCCATCTATTACTGCCTGTCACTAGCCATAGCACCAACTCCAACCCTGCATCCATCTCACCCCATCTATTACTGCCTGTCACTAGCCATAGCACTAACTCCAACCCTGCATCCTTCTCACCCCATCTATTACTGCCTGTCACTAGCCATAGCATCCACACCTACCCTGCATCCATCTCACCCCATCTATTACTGGCTGTCACTAGCCATAGCACCCACTCCAACCCTGCATCAATCTTACCCCATCTATTACTGAATGTCACTAGCCATAGCACCCACTCCAAACCTGCATCCGTTTCACCCCATCTATTACTGCCTGTCACTAGCCATAGCACCCACTCCTACCCTGCATCCATCTCAACCCATCTATTACTGCCTGTCACTAGCCATAGCACCCACTCCAACCCAGCATCCCTCTCACCCCATCTATTACTGCCTGTCACTAGCAATATCACCCGCTCCAACCCTGCATCCGTCTCACCCCATCTATTACTGCCTGTCACTAGCCATAGCACCCACTCCTACCCTGCATCCATCTCACCCCATCTATTACTGCCTGTCACTAGCCATAGCACCCACTACTACCCTGCATCCATCTCACCCCATCTATTACTGCCTATCACTAGCCATAGCATCCACTCCTACCCTGCATCCATCTCACCCCATCTATTACTGCCTGTCACTAGCCATAGCACCAACTCCAACCCTGCATCCATCTCACCCCATCTATTACTGCCTGTCACTAGCCATAGCACTAACTCCAACCCTGCATCCTTCTCACCCCATCTATTACTGCCTGTCACTAGCCATAGCATCCACTCCTACCCTGCATCCATCTCACCCCATCTATTACTGCCTGTCACTAGCCATAGCACCCACTCCAACCCTGCATCAATCTTACCCCATCTATTACTGAATGTCACTAGCCATAGCACCCACTCCAAACCTGCATCCGTTTCACCCCATCTATTACTGCCTGTCACTAGCCATAGCACCCACTCCTACCCTGCATCCATCTCAACCCATCTATTACTGTCTGTCACTAGCCATAGTACCCACTCCAACCCAGCATCCATCTCACCCCATCTATTACTGCCTGTCACTAGCAATATCACCCGCTCCAACCCTGCATCCGTCTCACCCCATCTATTACTGCCTGTCACTAGCCATAGCACCCACTCCTACCCTGCATCCATCTCACCCCATCTATTACTGCCTGTCACTAGCCATAGCACCCACTCCTACCCTGCATCCATCTCACCCCATCTATTACTGCCTGTCACTAGCCATAGCACCCACTACTACCCTGCATCAATCTCACCCCATCTATTACTGCCTGTCACTAGCCATAGCACACACTCCAACCCTGCATCCATCTCACCCCATCTATTACTGCCTGTTACTAGCCATAGCACCCAGTCCTACCCTGCATCCATCTCACCCCATCTATTAATGCCTGTCACTAGCCATACACCCACTCCTACACTGCATCCATCTCACCCCATCTATTACTGCCTGTCACTAGCCATATCACCCACTCCAACCCTGCATCCATCTCACTCCATCTATGACTGCCTGTCACTAGCCATAGCACCCACTCTGACCCTGCATCCATCTCACCACAAATATTACTGCATGTCACTAGCCATATCACCCACTCCTACCCTGCATCCATCTCACCCAATCTATTACTGCCTGTCACTAGCCATAGCACCCACTCCTACCCTGCATCCATCTCACCTCATCTATTACTGCCTGTCACTAGCCATAGCACCCACTCCAACCCTGCATCCATCTCACCCCATCTATTACTGCCTGTCACTAGCCATACACCCACTCTGACCATGCATCCATCTCACCCCATATATTACTGCCTGTCACTAGCCATAGCACCCACTCCAACCCTGCATCCATCTCATCCCATATATTACTGCCTGTCACTAGCCATAGCACCCACTCCAACCCTGCATCCATCTCACCTCATCTATTACTGACTGTCACTAGCAACAGCACCCACTCCAACCCTGCATCCATCTCACCCCATCTATTACTGCCTGTCACTAGCCATAGCACCCACTCCAACCCTGCATCCATTTCACCCCATCTATTACTGCTTGTCACTAGCCATAGCACCCACTCCTACCCTGCATCCACCTCACCCCATCTATTACTGCATGTCACTAGCCATAGCACCCACTCCGACCCTGCATCCACCTCACCCCATCTATTACTGCCTGTCACTAGCCATATCACCCACTCCTACCCTGCATCCATCTCACCCCATCTATTACTGCCTGTCACTAGCCATAGCACCCACTCCAACCCTGCATCCATCTCACCCCATCTATTACTGCCTGTCACTAGCCATAGCACCCACTCCAACCCTGCATCCATTTCACCCCATCTATTACTGCTTGTCACTAGCCATAGCACCCACTCCTACCCTGCATCCACCTCACCCCATCTATTACTGCATGTCACTAGCCATAGCACCCACTCCGACCCTGCATCCACCTCACCCCATCTATTACTGCCTGTCACTAGCCATATCACCCACTCCTACCCTGCATCCATCTCACCCCATCTATTACTGCCTGTCACTAGCCATAGCACCCACTCCAACCCTGCATCCATCTCACCCCATCTATTACTGCCTGTCACTAGCCATAGCACCCACTCCAACCCTGCATCCATTTCACCCCATCTATTACTGCTTGTCACTAGCCATAGCACCCACTCCTACCCTGCATCCACCTCACCCCATCTATTACTGCATGTCACTAGCCATAGCACCCACTCCGACCCTGCATCCACCTCACCCCATCTATTACTGCCTGTCACTAGCCATATCACCCACTCCTACCCTGTATCCATCTCACCCCATCTATTACTGCCTGTCACTAGCCATAGCACCCACTCAAACCCTGCATCCATCTCACCCCATCTATTACTGCCTGTCACTAGCCATAGCTCCCACTCCAACCCTGCATCCGTCTCACCCCATCTATTACTGCCTGTCACTAGCCATATCACCCACTCCTACCCTACATCCATCTCACCCCATCTATTAAGGCCTGTCACTAGCCATAGCACCCACTCCTACCCTGCATCCATCTCACCCTATCTATTACTGCCTGTCAATAGCCATAGCACCCACTCCTACACTGCATCCATCTCACCCCATCTATTACTGCCTGTCACTAGCCATAGCACCCACTCCAACCCTGCATCCATCTCACCCCATCTATTACTGCCTGTCAGTAGCCATAACACCCACTCCTACCCTGCATCCACCTCACCCCATCTATTACTGCCTGTCTCTAGCCATAGCACCCACTCCTACCCTGCATCCACCTCACCCCATCTATTACTGCCTGTCACTAGCCAAAGCACCCACTCCTACCCTGCATCCATGTCATCCCATCTATTACTGCCTGTCACTAGCCATAGCACCCACTCCAACCCTGCATCCATCTCACCCCATCTATTACTGCCTGTCTCTAGCCATAACACCCACTCCTACCCTGCATCCACCTCACCCCATCTATTACTGCCTGTCACTAGCCATAGCACCCACTCCTACCCTGCATCCATCTCATCCCATCTATTACTGCTTGTCACTAGCCATATCACCCACTCCTACCCTGCATCCATCTCATTCCATCTATTACTGCCTGTCACTAGCCATAGCACCCACTCCAACCCTGCATCCATCTCATCCCATCTATTACTGCCTGTCACTAGCCATAGCACCCACTCCAACCCTGCATCCATCTCACCCCATCTATTACTGCCTGTTATTAGCCATAGCATCCACTCCTACCTTGCATCCATCTCACCCCATCTATTACTGCCTGTCACTAGCCATAGCACCCACTCCAACCCTGCATCCATCTCACCCCATCTATTACTGCCTGTCACTAGCCATAGCACCCACTCCTACCCTGCATCCATCTCACCCCATCTATTACTGCCTGTCACTAGCCATAGCACCCACTCCTGCCCTGCATCCATCTCACCCCATCTATTACTACCTGTCACTAGCCATAGTACCCACTCCTACCCTGCATCCATCTCACCCCATCTATTACTGCATGTCACTAGACATAGCACCCACTCCTACCCTGCATCCATATCGCCCCATCTATTACTGCCTGTCACTAGCCATAGCACCCACTCCAACCCTGCATCCGTCTCACCCCATCTATTACTGCCTGTCACTAGCCATATCACCCACTCCTACCCTGCATCCATCTCACCCCATCTATTACTGCCTGTCACTAGCCATAGCACCCACTCCAACCCTGCATCCATCTCACCCCATCTATTACTGCCTGTCACTAGCCATAGCACCCACTCCTACCCTGCATCCATCTCACTCTATCTATTACTGCCTGTCACTAGCCATAGCACACACTCCAACCGTGCATCCATCTCACCCCATCTATTACTGCCTGTCACTAGCCATAGCACCCACTCCAACCCTGCATCCATCTCACCTCATCTATTACTGCCTGTCACTAGCTACAGCATCCACTCCAACCCTGCATCCATCTCACCCCATCTATTACTGCCTGTCACTAGCCATAGCACCCACTCCTACCCTGCATCCATCTCACCACATCTATTACTGCCTGTCACTAGCCATAGCACACACTCCCACCCTGCATCCATCTCACCCCATCTATTACTGACTGTCACTAGCCATAGCACCCACTCCAACCCTGCATCCATCTCACCCCATCTATTACTGACTGTCACTAGCCATATCACCCACTACTAACTTGCATCCATCTCACCCCATCTATTATTGCCTGTCACTAGTCATATCACCCACTCCTACCCTGCATCCATCTCACCCCGCTATTACTGCCTGTCACTAGCCATATCACCCTCTCCTACCCTGCATCCATCTCACCCCATCTATTACTGCCTATCACTAGCCATAGCATCCACTCCTACCCTGCATCCATCTCACCCCATCTATTACTGCCTGTCACTAGCCATAGCACCAACTCCAACCCTGCATCCATCTCACCCCATCTATTACTGCCTGTCACTAGCCATAGCACTAACTCCAACCCTGCATCCTTCTCACCCCATCTATTACTGCCTGTCACTAGCCATAGCATCCACACCTACCCTGCATCCATCTCACCCCATCTATTACTGGCTGTCACTAGCCATAGCACCCACTCCAACCCTGCATCAATCTTACCCCATCTATTACTGAATGTCACTAGCCATAGCACCCACTCCAAACCTGCATCCGTTTCACCCCATCTATTACTGCCTGTCACTAGCCATAGCACCCACTCCTACCCTGCATCCATCTCAACCCATCTATTACTGCCTGTCACTAGCCATAGCACCCACTCCAACCCAGCATCCCTCTCACCCCATCTATTACTGCCTGTCACTAGCAATATCACCCGCTCCAACCCTGCATCCGTCTCACCCCATCTATTACTGCCTGTCACTAGCCATAGCACCCACTCCTACCCTGCATCCATCTCACCCCATCTATTACTGCCTGTCACTAGCCATAGCACCCACTACTACCCTGCATCCATCTCACCCCATCTATTACTGCCTATCACTAGCCATAGCATCCACTCCTACCCTGCATCCATCTCACCCCATCTATTACTGCCTGTCACTAGCCATAGCACCAACTCCAACCCTGCATCCATCTCACCCCATCTATTACTGCCTGTCACTAGCCATAGCACTAACTCCAACCCTGCATCCTTCTCACCCCATCTATTACTGCCTGTCACTAGCCATAGCATCCACTCCTACCCTGCATCCATCTCACCCCATCTATTACTGCCTGTCACTAGCCATAGCACCCACTCCAACCCTGCATCAATCTTACCCCATCTATTACTGAATGTCACTAGCCATAGCACCCACTCCAAACCTGCATCCGTTTCACCCCATCTATTACTGCCTGTCACTAGCCATAGCACCCACTCCTACCCTGCATCCATCTCAACCCATCTATTACTGTCTGTCACTAGCCATAGTACCCACTCCAACCCAGCATCCATCTCACCCCATCTATTACTGCCTGTCACTAGCAATATCACCCGCTCCAACCCTGCATCCGTCTCACCCCATCTATTACTGCCTGTCACTAGCCATAGCACCCACTCCTACCCTGCATCCATCTCACCCCATCTATTACTGCCTGTCACTAGCCATAGCACCCACTCCTACCCTGCATCCATCTCACCCCATCTATTACTGCCTGTCACTAGCCATAGCACCCACTACTACCCTGCATCAATCTCACCCCATCTATTACTGCCTGTCACTAGCCATAGCACACACTCCAACCCTGCATCCATCTCACCCCATCTATTACTGCCTGTTACTAGCCATAGCACCCAGTCCTACCCTGCATCCATCTCACCCCATCTATTACTGCCTGTCACTAGCCATAACACCCACTCCAACCCTGCATCCATCTCACTCCATCTATTAATGCCTGTCACTAGCCATACACCCACTCCTACACTGCATCCATCTCACCCCATCTATTACTGCCTGTCACTAGCCATATCACCCACTCCAACCCTGCATCCATCTCACTCCATCTATGACTGCCTGTCACTAGCCATAGCACCCACTCTGACCCTGCATCCATCTCACCACAAATATTACTGCATGTCACTAGCCATATCACCCACTCCTACCCTGCATCCATCTCACCCAATCTATTACTGCCTGTCACTAGCCATAGCACCCACTCCTACCCTGCATCCATCTCACCTCATCTATTACTGCCTGTCACTAGCCATAGCACCCACTCCAACCCTGCATCCATCTCACCCCATCTATTACTGCCTGTCACTAGCCATACACCCACTCTGACCATGCATCCATCTCACCCCATATATTACTGCCTGTCACTAGCCATAGCACCCACTCCAACCCTGCATCCATCTCATCCCATATATTACTGCCTGTCACTAGCCATAGCACCCACTCCAACCCTGCATCCATCTCACCTCATCTATTACTGACTGTCACTAGCAACAGCACCCACTCCAACCCTGCATCCATCTCACCCCATCTATTACTGCCTGTCACTAGCCATAGCACCCACTCCAACCCTGCATCCATTTCACCCCATCTATTACTGCTTGTCACTAGCCATAGCACCCACTCCTACCCTGCATCCACCTCACCCCATCTATTACTGCATGTCACTAGCCATAGCACCCACTCCGACCCTGCATCCACCTCACCCCATCTATTACTGCCTGTCACTAGCCATATCACCCACTCCTACCCTGCATCCATCTCACCCCATCTATTACTGCCTGTCACTAGCCATAGCACCCACTCCAACCCTGCATCCATCTCACCCCATCTATTACTGCCTGTCACTAGCCATAGCACCCACTCCAACCCTGCATCCATTTCACCCCATCTATTACTGCTTGTCACTAGCCATAGCACCCACTCCTACCCTGCATCCACCTCACCCCATCTATTACTGCATGTCACTAGCCATAGCACCCACTCCGACCCTGCATCCACCTCACCCCATCTATTACTGCCTGTCACTAGCCATATCACCCACTCCTACCCTGCATCCATCTCACCCCATCTATTACTGCCTGTCACTAGCCATAGCACCCACTCCAACCCTGCATCCATCTCACCCCATCTATTACTGCCTGTCACTAGCCATAGCACCCACTCCAACCCTGCATCCATTTCACCCCATCTATTACTGCTTGTCACTAGCCATAGCACCCACTCCTACCCTGCATCCACCTCACCCCATCTATTACTGCATGTCACTAGCCATAGCACCCACTCCGACCCTGCATCCACCTCACCCCATCTATTACTGCCTGTCACTAGCCATATCACCCACTCCTACCCTGTATCCATCTCACCCCATCTATTACTGCCTGTCACTAGCCATAGCACCCACTCAAACCCTGCATCCATCTCACCCCATCTATTACTGCCTGTCACTAGCCATAGCTCCCACTCCAACCCTGCATCCGTCTCACCCCATCTATTACTGCCTGTCACTAGCCATATCACCCACTCCTACCCTACATCCATCTCACCCCATCTATTAAGGCCTGTCACTAGCCATAGCACCCACTCCTACCCTGCATCCATCTCACCCTATCTATTACTGCCTGTCAATAGCCATAGCACCCACTCCTACACTGCATCCATCTCACCCCATCTATTACTGCCTGTCACTAGCCATAGCACCCACTCCAACCCTGCATCCATCTCACCCCATCTATTACTGCCTGTCAGTAGCCATAACACCCACTCCTACCCTGCATCCACCTCACCCCATCTATTACTGCCTGTCTCTAGCCATAGCACCCACTCCTACCCTGCATCCACCTCACCCCATCTATTACTGCCTGTCACTAGCCAAAGCACCCACTCCTACCCTGCATCCATGTCATCCCATCTATTACTGCCTGTCACTAGCCATAGCACCCACTCCAACCCTGCATCCATCTCACCCCATCTATTACTGCCTGTCTCTAGCCATAACACCCACTCCTACCCTGCATCCACCTCACCCCATCTATTACTGCCTGTCACTAGCCATAGCACCCACTCCTACCCTGCATCCATCTCATCCCATCTATTACTGCTTGTCACTAGCCATATCACCCACTCCTACCCTGCATCCATCTCATTCCATCTATTACTGCCTGTCACTAGCCATAGCACCCACTCCAACCCTGCATCCATCTCATCCCATCTATTACTGCCTGTCACTAGCCATAGCACCCACTCCAACCCTGCATCCATCTCACCCCATCTATTACTGCCTGTTATTAGCCATAGCATCCACTCCTACCTTGCATCCATCTCACCCCATCTATTACTGCCTGTCACTAGCCATAGCACCCACTCCAACCCTGCATCCATCTCACCCCATCTATTACTGCCTGTCACTAGCCATAGCACCCACTCCTACCCTGCATCCATCTCACCCCATCTATTACTGCCTGTCACTAGCCATAGCACCCACTCCTGCCCTGCATCCATCTCACCCCATCTATTACTACCTGTCACTAGCCATAGTACCCACTCCTACCCTGCATCCATCTCACCCCATCTATTACTGCATGTCACTAGACATAGCACCCACTCCTACCCTGCATCCATATCGCCCCATCTATTACTGCCTGTCACTAGCCATAGCACCCACTCCAACCCTGCATCCGTCTCACCCCATCTATTACTGCCTGTCACTAGCCATATCACCCACTCCTACCCTGCATCCATCTCACCCCATCTATTACTGCCTGTCACTAGCCATAGCACCCACTCCAACCCTGCATCCATCTCACCCCATCTATTACTGCCTGTCACTAGCCATAGCACCCACTCCTACCCTGCATCCATCTCACTCTATCTATTACTGCCTGTCACTAGCCATAGCACACACTCCAACCGTGCATCCATCTCACCCCATCTATTACTGCCTGTCACTAGCCATAGCACCCACTCCAACCCTGCATCCATCTCACCTCATCTATTACTGCCTGTCACTAGCTACAGCATCCACTCCAACCCTGCATCCATCTCACCCCATCTATTACTGCCTGTCACTAGCCATAGCACCCACTCCTACCCTGCATCCATCTCACCACATCTATTACTGCCTGTCACTAGCCATAGCACACACTCCCACCCTGCATCCATCTCACCCCATCTATTACTGACTGTCACTAGCCATAGCACCCACTCCAACCCTGCATCCATCTCACCCCATCTATTACTGACTGTCACTAGCCATATCACCCACTACTAACTTGCATCCATCTCACCCCATCTATTATTGCCTGTCACTAGTCATATCACCCACTCCTACCCTGCATCCATCTCACCCCGCTATTACTGCCTGTCACTAGCCATATCACCCTCTCCTACCCTGCATCCATCTCACCCCATCTATTACTGCCTATCACTAGCCATAGCATCCACTCCTACCCTGCATCCATCTCACCCCATCTATTACTGCCTGTCACTAGCCATAGCACCAACTCCAACCCTGCATCCATCTCACCCCATCTATTACTGCCTGTCACTAGCCATAGCACTAACTCCAACCCTGCATCCTTCTCACCCCATCTATTACTGCCTGTCACTAGCCATAGCATCCACACCTACCCTGCATCCATCTCACCCCATCTATTACTGGCTGTCACTAGCCATAGCACCCACTCCAACCCTGCATCAATCTTACCCCATCTATTACTGAATGTCACTAGCCATAGCACCCACTCCAAACCTGCATCCGTTTCACCCCATCTATTACTGCCTGTCACTAGCCATAGCACCCACTCCTACCCTGCATCCATCTCAACCCATCTATTACTGCCTGTCACTAGCCATAGCACCCACTCCAACCCAGCATCCATCTCACCCCATCTATTACTGCCTGTCACTAGCAATATCACCCGCTCCAACCCTGCATCCGTCTCACCCCATCTATTACTGCCTGTCACTAGCCATAGCACCCACTCCTACCCTGCATCCATCTCACCCCATCTATTACTGCCTGTCACTAGCCATAGCACCCACTACTACCCTGCATCCATCTCACCCCATCTATTACTGCCTATCACTAGCCATAGCATCCACTCCTACCCTGCATCCATCTCACCCCATCTATTACTGCCTGTCACTAGCCATAGCACCAACTCCAACCCTGCATCCATCTCACCCCATCTATTACTGCCTGTCACTAGCCATAGCACTAACTCCAACCCTGCATCCTTCTCACCCCATCTATTACTGCCTGTCACTAGCCATAGCATCCACTCCTACCCTGCATCCATCTCACCCCATCTATTACTGCCTGTCACTAGCCATAGCACCCACTCCAACCCTGCATCAATCTTACCCCATCTATTACTGAATGTCACTAGCCATAGCACCCACTCCAAACCTGCATCCGTTTCACCCCATCTATTACTGCCTGTCACTAGCCATAGCACCCACTCCTACCCTGCATCCATCTCAACCTATCTATTACTGTCTGTCACTAGCCATAGTACCCACTCCAACCCAGCATCCATCTCACCCCATCTATTACTGCCTGTCACTAGCAATATCACCCGCTCCAACCCTGCATCAGTCTCACCCCATCTATTACTGCCTGTCACTAGCCATAGCACCCACTCCTACCCTGCATCCATCTCACCCCATCTATTACTGCCTGTCACTAGCCATAGCACCCACTCCTACCCTGCATCCATCTCACCCCATCTATTACTGCCTGTCACTAGCCATAGCACCCACTACTACCCTGCATCAATCTCACCCCATCTATTACTGCCTGTCACTAGCCATAGCACACACTCCAACCCTGCATCCATCTCACCCCATCTATTACTGCCTGTTACTAGCCATAGCACCCAGTCCTACCCTGCATCCATCTCACCCCATCTATTACTGCCTGTCACTAGCCATAACACCCACTCCAACCCTGCATCCATCTCACTCCATCTATTAATGCCTGTCACTAGCCATACACCCACTCCTACACTGCATCCATCTCACCCCATCTATTACTGCCTGTCACTAGCCATATCACCCACTCCAACCCTGCATCCATCTCACTCCATCTATGACTGCCTGTCACTAGCCATAGCACCCACTCTGACCCTGCATCCATCTCACCACAAATATTACTGCATGTCACTAGCCATATCACCCACTCCTACCCTGCATCCATCTCACCCAATCTATTACTGCCTGTCACTAGCCATAGCACCCACTCCTACCCTGCATCCATCTCACCTCATCTTTTACTGCCTGTCACTAGCCATAGCACCCACTCCAACCCTGCATCCATCTCACCCCATCTATTACTGCCTGTCACTAGCCATACACCCACTCTGACCATGCATCCATCTCACCCCATATATTACTGCCTGTCACTAGCCATAGCACCCACTCCAACCCTGCATCCATCTCATCCCATATATTACTGCCTGTCACTAGCCATAGCACCCACTCCAACCCTGCATCCATCTCACCTCATCTATTACTGCCTGTCACTAGCCATAGCACCCACTCTAACCCTGCATCCATCTCACCCCATCTATTACTGCCTGTAACTAGCCATAGCACCCACTCCTACCCTGCATCCATCTCACCACATCTATTACTGCCTGTCACTAGCCATAGCACCCACTCCCACCCTGCATCCATCTCACCCCATCTATTACTGACTGTCACTAGCCATAGCACCCACTCCAACCCTGCATCCATCTCACCCCATCTATTACTGACTGTCACTAGCCATATCACCCACTACTAACTTGCATCCATCTCACCCCATCTATTATTGCCTGTCACTAGTCATATCACCCACTCCTACCCTGCATCCATCTCACCCCGCTATTACTGCCTGTCACTAGCCATATCACCCACTACTAACTTGCATCCATCTCACCCCATCTATTATTGCCTGTCACTAGTCATATCACCCACTCCTACCCTGCATCCATCTCACCCCGCTATTACTGCCTGTAACTAGCCATAGCACCCACTCCTACCCTGCATCCATCTCACCACATCTATTACTGCCTGTCACTAGCCATAGCACCCACTCCCACCCTGCATCCATCTCACCCCATCTATTACTGACTGTCACTAGCCATAGCACCCACTCCAACCCTGCATCCATCTCACCCCATCTATTACTGACTGTCACTAGCCATATCACCCACTACTAACTTGCATCCATCTCACCCCATCTATTATTGCCTGTCACTAGTCATATCACCCACTCCTACCCTGCATCCATCTCACCCCGCTATTACTGCCTGTCACTAGCCATATCACCCTCTCCTACCCTGCATCCATCTCACCCCATCTATTACTGCCTATCACTAGCCATAGCATCCACTCCTACCCTGCATCCATCTCACCCCATCTATTACTGCCTGTCACTAGCCATAGCACCAACTCCAACCCTGCATCCATCTCACCCCATCTATTACTGCCTGTCACTATCCATAGCACCCACTCCAACCCTGTATCCATCTCACCCCATCTATTACTGCCTGTCACTAGACATAGCACCCACTCCTACCCTGCATCCATCTCACCCCATCTATTACTGCCTGTCACTAGCCATAGCACCCACTCCAACCCTGCATCCATCTCACCCCATCTATTACTGCCTGTCACTAGCCATATCACCCGCTCCAACCCTGCATCCGTTTCACCCCTTCTATTACTGCCTGTCACTAGCAATAGCACCCACTCCTACCCTGCATCCATCTCAACCCATCTATTACTGCCTGTCACTAGCCATAGCACCCACTCCAACCCTGCATCCATCTCACCCCATCTATTACTGCCTATCACTAGCCATATCACCCGCTCCAACCCTGCATCCGTCTCACCCCTTCTATTACTGCCTGTCACTAGCCATAGCACCCACTCCTACCCTGCATCCATCTCACCCCATCTATTACTGCCTGTCACTAGCCATAGCACCCACTCCTACCCTGCATCCATCTCACCCCATCTATTACTGCCTGTCACTAGCCATAGCACCCACTACTACCCTGCATCAATCTCACCCCATCTATTACTGCCTGTCACTAGCCATAGCACACACTCCAACCCTGCATCCATCTCACCCCATCTATTACTGCCTGTTATTAGCCATAGCATCCACTCCTACCTTGCATCCATCTCACCCCATCTATTACTGCCTGTCACTAGCCATAGCACCCACTCCAACCCTGCATCCATCTCACCCCATCTATTACTGCCTGTCACTAGCCATAGCACCCACTCCTACCCTGCATCCATCTCACCCCATCTATTACTGCCTGTCACTAGCCATAGCACCCACTCCTGCCCTGCATCCATCTCACCCCATCTATTTCTGCCTGTCACTAGCCATAGCACCCACTCCTACCCTGCATCCATCTCACCCCATCTATTACTACCTGTCACTAGCCATAGTACCCACTCCTACCCTGCATCCATCTCACCCCATCTATTACTGCATGTCACTAGACATAGCACCCACTCCTACCCTGCATCCATATCGCCCCATCTATTACTGCCTGTCACTAGCCATAGCACCCACTCCAACCCTGCATCCGTCTCACCCCATCTATTACTGCCTGTCACTAGCCATATCACCCACTCCTACCCTGCATCCATCTCACCCCATCTATTACTGCCTGTCACTAGCCATAGCACACACTCCAACCCTGCATCCATCTCACCCCATCTATTACTGCCTGTCACTAGCCATAGCACCCACTCCTACCCTGCATCCATCTCACTCTATCTATTACTGCCTGTCACTAGCCATAGCACCCACTCCAACCGTGCATCCATCTCACCCCATCTATTACTGCCTGTCACTAGCCATAGCACCCACTCCAACCCTGCATCCATCTCACCTCATCTATTACTGCCTGTCACTAGCTACAGCATCCACTCCAACCCTGCATCCATCTCACCCCATCTATTACTGCCTGTCACTAGCCATAGCACCCACTCCTACCCTGCATCCATCTCACCACATCTATTACTGCATGTCACTAGCCATAGCACCCACTCCCACCCTGCATCCATCTCACCCCATCTATTACTGACTGTCACTAGCCATAGCACCCACTCCAACCCTGCATCCATCTCACCCCATCTATTACTGACTGTCACTAGCCATATCACCCACTACTAACTTGCATCCATCTCACCCCATCTATTATTGCCTGTCACTAGTCATATCACCCACTCCTACCCTGCATCCATCTCACCCCGCTATTACTGCCTGTCACTAGCCATATCACCCTCTCCTACCCTGCATCCATCTCACCCCTTCTATTACTGCCTATCACTAGCCATAGCATCCACTCCTACCCTGCATCCATCTCACCCCATCTATTACTGCCTGTCACTAGCCATAGCACCAACTCCAACCCTGCATCCATCTCACCCCATCTATTACTGCCTGTCACTAGCCATAGCACTAACTCCAACCCTGCATCCTTCTCACCCCATCTATTACTGCCTGTCACTAGCCATAGCATCCACACCTACCCTGCATCCATCTCACCCCATCTATTACTGGCTGTCACTAGCCATAGCACCCACTCCAACCCTGCATCAATCTTACCCCATCTATTACTGAATGTCACTAGCCATAGCACCCACTCCAAACCTGCATCCGTTTCACCCCATCTATTACTGCCTGTCACTAGCCATAGCACCCACTCCTACCCTGCATCCATCTCAACCCATCTATTACTGCCTGTCACTAGCCATAGCACCCACTCCAACCCAGCATCCATCTCACCCCATCTATTACTGCCTGTCACTAGCAATATCACCCGCTCCAACCCTGCATCCGTCTCACCCCATCTATTACTGCCTGTCACTAGCCATAGCACCCACTCCTACCCTGCATCCATCTCACCCCATCTATTACTGCCTGTCACTAGCCATAGCACCCACTCCTACCCTGCATCCATCTCACCCCATCTATTCCTGCCTGTCACTAGCCAAAGCACCCACTACTACCCTGCATCCATCTCACCCCATCTATTACTGCCTATCACTAGCCATAGCATCCACTCCTACCCTGCATCCATCTCACCCCATCTATTACTGCCTGTCACTAGCCATAGCACCAACTCCAACCCTGCATCCATCTCACCCCATCTATTACTGCCTGTCACTAGCCATAGCACTAACTCCAACCCTGCATCCTTCTCACCCCATCTATTACTGCCTGTCACTAGCCATAGCATCCACTCCTACCCTGCATCCATCTCACCCCATCTATTACTGCCTGTCACTAGCCATAGCACCCACTCCAACCCTGCATCAATCTTACCCCATCTATTACTGAATGTCACTAGCCATAGCACCCACTCCAAACCTGCATCCGTTTCACCCCATCTATTACTGCCTGTCACTAGCCATAGCACCCACTCCTACCCTGCATCCATCTCAACCCATCTATTACTGTCTGTCACTAGCCATAGTACCCACTCCAACCCAGCATCCATCTCACCCCATCTATTACTGCCTGTCACTAGCAATATCACCCGCTCCAACCCTGCATCCGTCTCACCCCATCTATTACTGCCTGTCACTAGCCATAGCACCCACTCCTACCCTGCATCCATCTCACCCCATCTATTACTGCCTGTCACTAGCCATAGCACCCACTCCTACCCTGCATCCATCTCACCCCATCTATTACTGCCTGTCACTAGCCATAGCACCCACTACTACCCTGCATCAATCTCACCCCATCTATTACTGCCTGTCACTAGCCATAGCACACACTCCAACCCTGCATCCATTTCACCCCATCTATTACTGCCTGTTACTAGCCATAGCACCCAGTCCTACCCTGCATCCATCTCACCCCATCTATTACTGCCTGTCACTAGCCATAACACCCACTCCAACCCTGCATCCATCTCACTCCATCTATTAATGCCTGTCACTAGCCATACACCCACTCCTACACTGCATCCATCTCACCCCATCTATTACTGCCTGTCACTAGCCATATCACCCACTCCAACCCTGCATCCATCTCACTCCATCTATGACTGCCTGTCACTAGCCATAGCACCCACTCTGACCCTGCATCCATCTCACCACAAATATTACTGCATGTCACTAGCCATATCACCCACTCCTACCCTGCATCCATCTCACCCAATCTATTACTGCCTGTCACTAGCCATAGCACCCACTCCAACCCTGCATCCATCTCACCCCATCTATTACTGCCTGTCACTAGCCATACACCCACTCTGACCCTGCATCCATCTCACCCCATATATTACTGCCTGTCACTAGCCATAGCACCCACTCCAACCCTGCATCCATCTCATCCCATATATTACTGCCTGTCACTAGCCATAGCACCCACTCCTACCCTGCATCCATCTCACCACATCTATTACTGCCTGTCACTAGCCATAGCACCCACTCCCACCCTGCATCCATCTCACCCCATCTATTACTGACTGTCACTAGCCATAGCACCCACTCCAACCCTGCATCCATCTCACCCCATCTATTACTGACTGTCACTAGCCATATCACCCACTACTAACTTGCATCCATCTCACCCCATCTATTATTGCCTGTCACTAGTCATATCACCCACTCCTACCCTGCATCCATCTCACCCCGCTATTACTGCCTGTCACTAGCAATATCACCCTCTCCTACCCTGCATCCATCTCACCCCATCTATTACTGCCTATCACTAGCCATAGCATCCACTCCTACCCTGCATCCATCTCACCCCATCTATTACTGCCTGTCACTAGCCATAGCACCAACTCCAACCCTGCATCCATCTCACCCCATCTATTACTGCCTGTCACTAGCCATAGCACTAACTCCAACCCTGCATCCATCTCACCCCATCTATTACTGCCTGTCACTATCCATAGCACCCACTCCAACCCTGCATCCATCTCACCCCATCTATTACTGCCTGTCACTAGAAATAGCACCCACTCCTACCCTGCATCCATCTCACCCCATCTATTACTGCCTGTCACTAGCCATAGCACCCACTCCAACCCTGCATCCATCTCACCCCATCTATTACTGCCTGTCACTAGCCATATCACCCGCTCCAACCCTGCATCCGTTTCACCCCTTCTATTACTGCCTGTCACTAGCAATAGCACCCACTCCTACCCTGCATCCATCTCAACCCATCTATTACTGCCTGTCACTAGCCATAGCACCCACTCCAACCCTGCATCCATCTCACCCCATCTATTACTGCCTGTCACTAGCCATATCACCCGCTCCAACCCTGCATCCGTCTCACCCCTTCTATTACTGCCTGTCACTAGCCATAGCACCCACTCCTACCCTGCATCCATCTCACCCCATCTATTACTGCCTGTCACTAGCCATAGCACCCACTCCTACCCTGCATCCATCTCACCCCATCTATTACTGCCTGTCACTAGCCATAGCACCCACTACTACCCTGCATCAATCTCACCCCATCTATTACTGCCTGTCACTAGCCATAGCACACACTCCAACCCTGCATCCATCTCACCCCATCTATTACTGCCTGTTATTAGCCATAGCACCCACTCCTACCCTGCATCCATCTCACCCCATCTATTACTGCCTGTCACTAGCCATAGCACCCACTCCTGCCCTGCATCCATCTCACCCCATCTATTTCTGCCTGTCACTAGCCATAGCACCCACTCCTACCCTGCATCCATCTCACCCCATCTATTACTACCTGTCACTAGCCATAGTACCCACTCCTACCCTGCATCCATCTCACCCCATCTATTACTGCATGTCACTAGACATAGCACCCACTCCTACCCTGCATCCATATCGCCCCATCTATTACTGCCTGTCACTAGCCATAGCACCCACTCCAACCCTGCATCCGTCTCACCCCATCTATTACTGCCTGTCACTAGCCATATCACCCACTCCTACCCTGCATCCATCTCACCCCATCTATTACTGCCTGTCACTAGCCATAGCACCCACTCCAACCCTGCATCCATCTCACCCCATCTATTACTGCCTGTCACTAGCCATAGCACCCACTCCTACCCTGCATCCATCTCACTCTATCTATTACTGCCTGTCACTAGCCATAGCACACACTCCAACCGTGCATCCATCTCACCCCATCTATTACTGCCTGTCACTAGCCATAGCACCCACTCCAACCCTGCATCCATCTCACCTCATCTATTACTGCCTGTCACTAGCTACAGCATCCACTCCAACCCTGCATCCATCTCACCCCATCTATTACTGCCTGTCACTAGCCATAGCACCCACTCCTACCCTGCATCCATCTCACCACATCTATTACTGCCTGTCACTAGCCATAGCACCCACTGCCACCCTGCATCCATCTCACCCCATCTATTACTGACTGTCACTAGCCATAGCACCCACTCCAACCCTGCATCCATCTCACCCCATCTATTACTGACTGTCACTAGCCATATCACCCACTACTAACTTGCATCCATCTCACCCCATCTATTATTGCCTGTCACTAGTCATATCACCCACTCCTACCCTGCATCCATCTCACCCCGCTATTACTGCCTGTCACTAGCCATATCACCCTCTCCTACCCTGCATCCATCTCACCCCATCTATTACTGCCTATCACTAGCCATAGCATCCACTCCTACCCTGCATCCATCTCACCCCATCTATTACTGCCTGTCACTAGCCATAGCACCAACTCCAACCCTGCATCCATCTCACCCCATCTATTACTGCCTGTCACTAGCCATAGCACTAACTCCAACCCTGCATCCTTCTCACCCCATCTATTACTGCCTGTCACTAGCCATAGCATCCACACCTACCCTGCATCCATCTCACCCCATCTATTACTGGCTGTCACTAGCCATAGCACCCACTCCAACCCTGCATCAATCTTACCCCATCTATTACTGAATGTCACTAGCCATAGCACCCACTCCAAACCTGCATCCGTTTCACCCCATCTATTACTGCCTGTCACTAGCCATAGCACCCACTCCTACCCTGCATCCATCTCAACCCATCTATTACTGCCTGTCACTAGCCATAGCACCCACTCCAACCCAGCATCCATCTCACCCCATCTATTACTGCCTGTCACTAGCAATATCACCCGCTCCAACCCTGCATCCGTCTCACCCCATCTATTACTGCCTGTCACTAGCCATAGCACCCACTCCTACCCTGCATCCATCTCACCCCATCTATTACTGCCTGTCACTAGCCATAGCACCCACTCCTACCCTGCATCCATCTCACCCCATCTATTCCTGCCTGTCACTAGCCATAGCACCCACTACTACCCTGCATCCATCTCACCCCATCTATTACTGCCTATCACTAGCCATAGCATCCACTCCTACCCTGCATCCATCTCACCCCATCTATTACTGCCTGTCACTAGCCATAGCACCAACTCCAACCCTGCATCCATCTCACCCCATCTATTACTGCCTGTCACTAGCCATAGCACTAACTCCAACCCTGCATCCTTCTCACCCCATCTATTACTGCCTGTCACTAGCCATAGCATCCACTCCTACCCTGCATCCATCTCACCCCATCTATTACTGCCTGTCACTAGCCATAGCACCCACTCCAACCCTGCATCAATCTTACCCCATCTATTACTGAATGTCACTAGCCATAGCACCCACTCCAAACCTGCATCCGTTTCACCCCATCTATTACTGCCTGTCACTAGCCATAGCACCCACTCCTACCCTGCATCCATCTCAACCCATCTATTACTGTCTGTCACTAGCCATAGTACCCACTCCAACCCAGCATCCATCTCACCCCATCTATTACTGCCTGTCACTAGCAATATCACCCGCTCCAACCCTGCATCCGTCTCACCCCATCTATTACTGCCTGTCACTAGCCATAGCACCCACTCCTACCCTGCATCCATCTCACCCCATCTATTACTGCCTGTCACTAGCCATAGCACCCACTCCTACCCTGCATCCATCTCACCCCATCTATTACTGCCTGTCACTAGCCATAGCACCCACTACTACCCTGCATCAATCTCACCCCATCTATTACTGCCTGTCACTAGCCATAGCACACACTCCAACCCTGCATCCATCTCACCCCATCTATTACTGCCTGTTACTAGCCATAGCACCCAGTCCTACCCTGCATCCATCTCACCCCATCTATTACTGCCTGTCACTAGCCATAACACCCACTCCAACCCTGCATCCATCTCACTCCATCTATTAATGCCTGTCACTAGCCATACACCCACTCCTACACTGCATCCATCTCACCCCATCTATTACTGCCTGTCACTAGCCATATCACCCACTCCAACCCTGCATCCATCTCACTCCATCTATGACTGCCTGTCACTAGCCATAGCACCCACTCTGACCCTGCATCCATCTCACCACAAATATTACTGCATGTCACTAGCCATATCACCCACTCCTACCCTGCATCCATCTCACCCAATCTATTAATGCCTGTCACTAGCCATAGCACCCACTCCTACCCTGCATCCATCTCACCTCATCTATTACTGCCTGTCACTAGCCATAGCACCCACTCCAACCCTGCATCCATCTCACCCCATCTATTACTGCCTGTCACTAGCCATACACCCACTCTGACCCTGCATCCATCTCACCCCATATATTACTGCCTGTCACTAGCCATAGCACCCACTCCAACCCTGCATCCATCTCATCCCATATATTACTGCCTGTCACTAGCCATAGCACCCACTCCAACCCTGCATCCATCTCACCTCATCTATTACTGCCTGTCACTAGCCATAGCACCTACTCTAACCCTGCATCCATCTCACCCCATCTATTACTGCCTGTAACTAGCCATAGCACCCACTCCTACCCTGCATCCATCTCACCACATCTATTACTGCCTGTCACTAGCCATAGCACCCACTCCCACCCTGCATCCATCTCACCCCATCTATTACTGACTGTCACTAGCCATAGCACCCACTCCAACCCTGCATCCATCTCACCCCATCTGTTACTGACTGTCACTAGCCATATCACCCACTACTAACTTGCATCCATCTCACCCCATCTATTATTGCCTGTCACTAGTCATATCACCCACTCCTACCCTGCATCCATCTCACCCCGCTATTACTGCCTGTCACTAGCCATATCACCCTCTCCTACCCTGCATCCATCTCACCCCATCTATTACTGCCTATCACTAGCCATAGCATCCACTCCTACCCTGCATCCATCTCACCCCATCTATTACTGCCTGTCACTAGCCATAGCACCAACTCCAACCCTGCATCCATCTCACCCCATCTATTACTGCCTGTCACTAGCCATAGCACTAACTCCAACCCTGCATCCATCTCACCCCATCTATTACTGCCTGTCACTAGCCATAGCACCCACTCCTACCCTGCATCCATCTCACCCCATCTATTACTGCCTGTCACTAGCCATAGCACCCACTCCTACCCTGCATCCATCTCACCCCATCTATTACTGAATGTCACTATCCATAGCACCCACTCCAACCCTGCATCCATCTCACCCCATCTATTACTGCCTGTCACTAGACATATCACCCACTCCTACCCTGCATCCATCTCACCCCATCTATTACTGCCTGTCACTAGCCATAGCACCCACTCCAACCCTGCATCCATCTCACCCCATCTATTACTGCCTGTCACTAGCCATATCACCCGCTCCAACCCTGCATCCGTTTCACCCCTTCTATTACTGCCTGTCACTAGCAATAGCACCCACTCCTACCCTGCATCCATCTCAACCCATCTATTACTGCCTGTCACTAGCCATAGCACCCACTCCAACCCTGCATCCATCTCACCCCATCTATTACTGCCTGTCACTAGCCATATCACCCGCTCCAACCCTGCATCCGTCTCACCCCTTCTATTACTGCCTGTCACTAGCCATAGCACCCACTCCTACCCTGCATCCATCTCACCCCATCTATTACTGCCTGTCACTAGCCATAGCACCCACTCCTACCCTGCATCCATCTCACCCCATCTATTACTGCCTGTCACTAGCCATAGCACCAACTACTACCCTGCATCAATCTCACCCCATCTATTACTGCCTGTCACTAGCCATAGCACACACTCCAACCCTGCATCCATCTCACCCCATCTATTACTGCCTGTTACTAGCCATAGCACCCACTCCTACCCTGCATCCATCTCACCCCATCTATTACTGCCTGTCACTAGCCATAGCACCCACTACTACCCTGCATCAATCTCACCCCATCTATTACTGCCTGTCACTAGCCATAGCACACACTCCAACCCTGCATCCATATCACCCCATCTATTACTGCCTGTTACTAGCCATAGCACACAGTCCTACCCTGCATCCATCTCACCCCATCTATTACTGCCTGTCACTAGCCATAGCACCCACTCCAACCCTGCATCCATCTCACTCCATCTATTACTGCCTGTCACTAGCCATAGCACCCACTCTGACCCTGCATCCATCTCACCACAAATATTACTGCATGTCACTAGCCATATCACCCACTCCTACCCTGCATCCATCTCACCCCATCTATTACTGCCTGTCACTAGCCATAGCACCCACTCCTACCCTGCATCCATCTCACCTCATCTATTACTGCCTGTCACTAGCCATAGCACCCACTCCAACCCTGCATCCATCTCACCCCATCTATTACTGCCTGTCACTAGCCATACACCCACTCTGACCCTGCATCCATCTCACCCCATATATTACTGCCTGTCACTAGCCATAGCACCCACTCCAACCCTGCATCCATCTCACCCCATATATTACTGCCTGTCACTAGCCATAGCACCCACTCCAACCCTGCATCCATCTCACCTCATCTATTACTGCCTGTCACTAGCCATAGCACCCACTCCAACCCTACATCCATCTCACCCCATCTATTACTGCCTGTCACAAGCCATATCACCCACTCCAACCCTGCATCCATCTCACCCCATCTATTACTGCCTGTCACTAGCCATATCACCCACTCCTACCCTGCATCCATCTCACTCCATCTATTACT
This sequence comes from Pseudophryne corroboree, assembly GCF_028390025.1. Taxonomy (NCBI): domain Eukaryota; kingdom Metazoa; phylum Chordata; class Amphibia; order Anura; family Myobatrachidae; genus Pseudophryne; species Pseudophryne corroboree. Next base: position 12,809,580 of record NC_086448.1, on the reverse strand, counting down.
GCCTGTCACTAGCCATAGCACCCACTCCTACCCTGCATCCATCTCACCCCATCTATTACTGCCTGTCACTAGCCATAGCACCCACTCCAACCCTGCATCCATCTCACCTCATCTATTACTGCCTGTCACTAGCTACAGCACCCACTCCAACCCTGCATCCATCTCACCCCATCTATTACTGCCTGTCACTAGCCATAGCACCCACTCCTACCCTGCATCCATCTCACTCCATCTATTACTGCCTGTCACTAGCCATAGCACCCATTCCTACCCTGCATCCATCTCACCCCATCTATTACTGCCTGTCACTAGCCATAGCACCCACTCCAACTCTGCATCCGTCTCACCCCATCTATTACTGCCTGTCACTAGCCATAGCACCCACTCCTACCCTGCATCCATCTCACTCCATCTATTACTGCCTGTCACTAGCCATAGCACCCATTCCTACCCTGCATCCATCTCACCCCATCTATTACTGCCTGTCACTAGCCATATCACCCACTCCAACCCAGCATCCATCTCACTCCATCTATTACTGCCTGTCACTAGCCATAGCACCCACTCCTACCCTGCATCCATCTCACTCCATCTATTACTGCCTGTCACTAGCCATAGCACCCATTCCTACCCTGCATCCATCTCACCCCATCTATTACTGCCTGTCACTAGCCATATCACCCACTCCAACCCTGCATCCATCTCACCCCATCTATTACTGCCTGTCACTAGCCATATCACCCACTCCAACCCTGCATCCATCTCACTCCATCTATTACTGCCTGTCACTAGCCATAGCACCAACTCCAACCCTGTATCCATCTCACCCCATCTATTACTGCCTGTCACTAGCCATAGCACCCACTACTACCCTGCATCAATCTCACCCCATCTATTACTGCCTGTCACTAGCACATAGCACACACTCCAACCCTGCATCCATCTCACCCAATCTATTACTGCCTGTTACTAGCCATAGCACCCAGTCCTACCCTGCATCCATCTCACCCCATCTATTACTGCCTGTCACTAGCCATAGCACCCACTCCAACCCTGCATCCATCTCACTCCATCTATTACTGCCTGTCACTAGCCATACACCCACTCCTACACTGAATCCATCTCACCCCATCTATTACTGCCTGTCACTAGCCATATCACCCACTCCAACCCTGCATCCATCTCACTCCATCTATTACTGCCTGTCACTAGCCATAGCACCCACTCTGACCCTGCATCCATCTCACCCCATATATTACTGCCTGTCACTAGCCATAGCACCCACTCCAACCCTGCATCCATCTCACCCCATCTATAACTGCCTGTCACTAGCCATAGCACCCACTCCAACCCTGCATCCATCTCACCTCATCTATTACTGCCTGTCACTAGCCATAGCACCCACTCCAACCCTGCATCCATCTCACCCCATCTATTACTGCCTGTCACTAGCCATAGCACCCACTCCAACCCTGCATCCATCTCACCCCATCTATTACTGCCTGTCACTAGCCATACACCCACTCTGACCCTGCATCCATCTCACCCCATATATTACTGCCTGTCACTAGCCATAGCACCCACTCCAACCCTGCATCCATCTCACCCCATCTATTACTGCCTGTCACTAGCCATAGCACCCACTCCAACCCTGCATCCATCTCACCTCATCTATTACTGCCTGTCACTAGCCATAGCACCCACTCCAACCCTGCATCCATCTCACCCCATCTATTACTGCCTGTCACTAGCCATATCACCCACTCCAACCCTGCATCCATCTCACCCCATCTATTACTGCCTGTCACTAGCCATACACCCACTCTGACCCTGCATCCATCTCACCCCATATATTACTGCCTGTCACTAGCCATAGCACCCACTCCAACCCTGCATCCATCTCACCCCATATATTACTGCCTGTCACTAGCCATAGCACCCACTCCAACCCTGCATCCATCTCACCTCATCTATTACTGCCTGTCACTAGCCATAGCACCCACTCCAACCCTGCATCCATCTCACCCCATCTATTACTGCCTGCCACTAGCCATATCACCCACTCCTACCCTGCATCCATCTCACTCCATCTATTACTGCCTGTCACTAGCCATATCACCCACTCCTACCCTGCATCCATCTCACTCCATCTATTACTGCCTGTCAATAGCCATAGCACCCACTCCTACCCTGCATCCATCTCACCCCATCTATTACTGTCTGTCACTAGCCATAGCACCCACTCCAACCCTGCATCCATCTCACCTCATCTATTACTGCCTGTCACTAGCTACAGCACCCACTCCAACCCTGCATCCATCTCACCCCATCTATTACTGCCTGTCATTAGCCATAGCACCCACTCCTACCCTGCATCCGTCTCACCCCATCTATTACTGCCTGTCACTAGCCATAGCACCCACTCCTACCCTGCATCCATCTCACTCCATCTATTACTGCCTGTCACTAGCCATAGCACCCATTCCTACCCTGCATCCATCTCACCCCATCTATTACTGCCTGTCACTAGCCATATCACCCACTCCAACCCTGCATCCATCTCACTCCATCTATTACTGCCTGTCACTAGCCATAGCACCAACTCCAACCCTGCATCCATCTCACCCCATCTATTACTGCCTGTCACTAGCCATAGCACCCACTACTACCCTGCATCAATCTCACCCCATCTATTACTGCCTGTCACTAGCCATAGCACACACTCCAACCCTGCATCCATCTCACCCAATCTATTACTGCCTGTTACTAGCCATAGCACCCAGTCCTACCCTGCATCCATCTCACCTCATCTATTACTGCCTGTCACTAGCTACAGCACCCACTCCAACCCTGCATCCATCTCACCCCATCTATTACTGCCTGTCACTAGCCATATCACCCACTCCAACCCTGCATCCATCTCACTCCATCTATTACTGCCTGTCACTAGCCATAGCACCAACTCCAACCCTGCATCCATCTCACCCCATCTATTACTGCCTGTCACTAGCCATAGCACCCACTCCAACCCTGCATCCATCTCACTCCATCTATTACTGCCTGTCACTAGCCATACACCCACTCCTACACTGAATCCATCTCACCCCATCTATTACTGCCTGTCACTAGCCATATCACCCACTCCAACCCTGCATCCATCTCACCCCATCTATTACTGCCTGTCACTAGCCATAGCACCCACTCTGACCCTGCATCCATCTCACCCCATATATTACTGCCTGTCACTAGCCATAGCACCCACTCCAACCCTGCATCCATCTCACCCCATATATTACTGCCTGTCACTAGCCATAGCACCCACTCCAACCCTGCATCCATCTCACCTCATCTATTACTGCCTGTCACTAGCCATAGCACCCACTCCAACCCTGCATCCATCTCACCCCATCTATTACTGCCTGCCACTAGCCATATCACCCACTCCAACCCTGCATCCATCTCACCCCATCTATTACTGCCTGTCACTAGCCATATCACCCACTCCTACCCTGCATCCATCTCACTCCATCTATTACTGCCTGTCACTAGCCATAGCACCCACTCCTACCCTGCATCCATCTCACTCCATCTATTACTGCCTGTCACTAGCCATATCACCCACTCCTACCCTGCATCCATCTCACCCCATCTATTACTGCCTGTCACTAGCCATAGCACCCACTCCAACCCTGCATCCATCTCACCTCATCTATTACTGCCTGTCACTAGCTACAGCACCCACTCCAACCCTGCATCCATCTCACCCCATCTATTACTGCCTGTCACTAGCCATAGCACCCACTCCAACCCTGCATCCGTCTCACCCCATCTATTACTGCCTGTCACTAGCCATATCACCCACTCCTACCCTGCATCCATCTCACTCCATCTATTACTGCCTGTCACTAGCCATAGCACCCACTCCTACCCTGCATCCATCTCACCCCATCTATTACTGCCTGTCACTAGCCATATCACCCACTCCTACCCTGCATCCATCTCACCCCATCTATTACTGCCTGTCACTAGCCATAGCACCCACTCCAACCCTGCATCCATCTCACCTCATCTATTACTGCCTGTCACTAGCTACAGCACCCACTCCAACCCTGCATCCATCTCACCCCATCTATTACTGCCTGTCACTAGCCATAGCACCCACTCCAACCCTGCATCCGTCTCACCCCATCTATTACTGCCTGTCACTAGCCATAGCACCCACTCCTACCCTGCATTAATCTCACTCCATCTATTACTGCCTGTCACTAGCCATATCACCCACTCCAACCCTGCATCCATCTCACTCCATCTATTACTGCCTGTCACTAGCCATAGCACCCACTCTGACCCTGCATCCATCTCACCACATATATTACTGCATGTCACTAGCCATATCACCCACTCCAACCATGCATCCATCTCACCTCATCTATTACTGCCTGTCACTAGCCATAGCACCCACTCTAACCCTGCATCCATCTCACCCCATCTATTACTGCCTGTTACTAGCCATAGCACCCAGTCCTACCCTGCATCCATCTCACCCCATCTATTACTGCCTGTCACTAGCCATAGCACCCACTCCAACCCTGCATCCATCTCACTCCATCTATTACTGCCTGTCACTAGCCATACACCCACTCCTACACTGAATCCATCTCACCCCATCTATTACTGCCTGTCACTAGCCATATCACCCACTCCAACCCTGCATCCATCTCACTCCATCTATTACTGCCTGTCACTAGCCATAGCACCCACTCTGACCCTGCATCCATCTCACCCCATATATTACTGCCTGTCACTAGCCATAGCACCCACTCCAACCCTGCATCCATCTCACCCCATATATTACTGCCTGTCACTAGCCATAGCACCCACTCCAACCCTGCATCCATCTCACCTCATCTATTACTGCCTGTCACTAGCCATAGCACCCACTCCAACCCTGCATCCATCTCACCCCATCTATTACTGCCTGTCACTAGCCATATCACCCACTCCAACCCTGCATCCATCTCACCCCATCTATTACTGCCTGTCACTAGCCATATCACCCACTCCTACCCTGCATCCATCTCACTCCATCTATTACTGCCTGTCACTAGCCATAGCACCCACTCCTACCCTGCATCCATCTCACCCCATCTATTACTGCCTGTCACTAGCCATAGCACCCACTCCAACCCTGCATCCATCTCACCTCATTTATTACTGCCTGTCACTAGCTACAGCACCCACTCCAACCCTGCATCCATCTCACCCCATCTATTACTGCCTGTCACTAGCCATAGCACCCACTCCTACCCTGCATCCGTCTCACCCCATCTATTACTGCCTGTCACTAGCCATAGCACCCACTCCTACCCTGCATTAATCTCACTCCATCTATTACTGCCTGTCACTAGCCATATCACCCACTCCAACCCTGCATCCATCTCACTCCATCTATTACTGCCTGTCACTAGCCATAGCACCCACTCTGACCCTGCATCCATCTCACCACATATATTACTGCCTGTCACTAGCCATATCACCCACTCCAACCCTGCATCCATCTCACCCCATCTATTACTGCCTGTCACTAGCCATATCACCCACTCCTACCCTGCATCCATCTCACCTCATCTATTACTGCCTGTCACTAGCTACAGCACCCACTCCAACCCTGCATCCATCTCACCCCATCTATTACTGCCTGTCACTGGCCATAGCACCCACTCCAACCCTGCATCCGTCTCACCCCATCTATTACTGCCTGTCACTAGCCATAGCACCAACTCCTACCCTGCATCCATCTCACCCCATCTATTACTGCCTGTCACTAGCCATAGCACCCACTACTACCCTGCATCCATCTCACCCCATCTATTACTGCCTGTCACTAGCCATAGCACACACTCCTACCCTGCATCCATCTCACCCCGTCTATTACTACCTGTCACTAGCCATAGCACCCACTCCAACCCTGCATCCATCTCACCCCATCTATTACTGTATGTCACTAGCCATAGCACCCACTCCAACCCTGCATCCGTCTCACCCCATCTATTACTGCCTGTCACTAGCCATAGCACCCACTCCGACCCTGCATCCACCTCACCCCATCTATTTCTGCCTGTCACTAGCCATATCACCCACTCCTACCCTGCATCCATCTCACCCCATCTATTTCTGCCTGTCACTAGCCATATCACCCACTCCTACCCTGCATCCATCTCACCCCATCTATTACTACCTGTCACTAGCCATAGCACCCACTCCAACCCTGCATCCATCTCACCCCATCTATTACTGTATGTCACTAGCCATAGCACCAACTCCGACCCTGCATCCACCTCACCCCATCTATTTCTGCCTGTCACTAGCCATATCACCCACTCCTACCCTGCATCCATCTCACCCCATCTATTACTACCTGTCACTAGCCATAGCACCCACTCCAACCCTGCATCCATCTCACCCCATCTATTACTGTATGTCACTAGCCATAGCACCCACTCCAACCCTGCATCCGTCTCACCCCATCTATTACTGCCTGTCACTAGCCATAGCACCCACTCCGACCCTGCATCCACCTCACCCCATCTATTTCTGCCTGTCACTAGCCATATCACCCACTCCTACCCTGCATCCATCTCACCCCATCTATTTCTGCCTGTCACTAGCCATATCACCCACTCCTACCCTGCATCCATCTCACCCCATCTATTACTACCTGTCACTAGCCATAGCACCCACTCCAACCCTGCATCCATCTCACCCCATCTATTACTGTATGTCACTAGCCATAGCACCAACTCCGACCCTGCATCCACCTCACCCCATCTATTTCTGCCTGTCACTAGCCATATCACCCACTCCTACCCTGCATCCATCTCACCCCATCTATTACTACCTGTCACTAGCCATAGCACCCACTCCAACCCTGCATCCATCTCACCCCATCTATTACTGTATGTCACTAGCCATAGCACCAACTCCGACCCTGCATCCACCTCACCCCATCTATTTCTGCCTGTCACTAGCCATATCACCCACTCCTACCCTGCATCCATCTCACCCCATCTATTACTGCCTGTCACTAGCAATAGCACCCACTCCTACCCTGCATCCATCTCACCCCATCTATTACTGCCTGTCACTAGCCATAGCACCCACTCCTACCCTGCATTAATCTCACTCCATCTATTACTGCCTGTCACTAGCCATATCACCCACTCCAACCCTGCATCCATCTCACTCCATCTATTACTGCCTGTCACTAGCCATAGCACCCACTCTGACCCTGCATCCATCTCACCACATATATTACTGCATGTCACTAGCCATATCACCCACTCCAACCATGCATCCATCTCACCTCATCTATTACTGCCTGTCACTAGCCATAGCACACACTCTAACCCTGCATCCATCTCACCCTATCTATTACTGCCTGTTACTAGCCATAGCACCCAGTCCTACCCTGCATCCATCTCACCCCATCTATTACTGCCTGTCACTAGCCATAGCACCCACTCCAACCCTGCATCCATCTCACTCCATCTATTACTGCCTGTCACTAGCCATACACCCACTCCTACACTGAATCCATCTCACCCCATCTATTACTGCCTGTCACTAGCCATATCACCCACTCCAACCCTGCATCCATCTCACTCCATCTATTACTGCCTGTCACTAGCCATAGCACCCACTCTGACCCTGCATCCATCTCACCCCATTTATTACTGCCTGTCACTAGCCATAGCACCCACTCCAACCCTGCATCCATCTCACCCCATATATTACTGCCTGTCACTAGCCATAGCACCCACTCCAACCCTGCATCCATCTCACCTCATCTATTACTGCCTGTCACTAGCCATAGCACCCACTCCAACCCTGCATCCATCTCACCCCATCTATTACTGCCTGTCACTAGCCATATCACCCACTCCAACCCTGCATCCATCTCACCCCATCTATTACTGCCTGTCACTAGCCATATCACCCACTCCTACCCTGCTTCCATCTCACTCCATCTATTACTGCCTGTCACTAGCCATAGCACCCACTCCTACCCTGCATCCATCTCACCCCATCTATTACTGCCTGTCACTAGCCATAGCACCCACTCCAACCCTGCATCCATCTCACCTCATCTTTTACTGCCTGTCACTAGCTACAGCACCCACTCCAACCCTGCATCCATCTCACCCCATCTATTACTGCCTGTCACTAGCCATAGCACCCACTCCTACCCTGCATCCGTCTCACCCCATCTATTACTGCCTGTCACTAGCCATAGCACCCACTCCTACCCTGCATTAATCTCACTCCATCTATTACTGCCTGTCACTAGCCATATCACCCACTCCAACCCTGCATCCATCTCACTCCATCTATTACTGCCTGTCACTAGCCATAGCACCCACTCTGACCCTGCATCCATCTCACCACATATATTACTGCCTGTCACTAGCCATATCACCCACTCCAACCCTGCATCCATCTCACCCCATCTATTACTGCCTGTCACTAGCCATATCACCCACTCCTACCCTGCATCCATCTCACCTCATCTATTACTGCCTGTCACTAGCTACAGCACCCACTCCAACCCTGCATCCATCTCACCCCATCTATTACTGCCTGTCACTGGCCATAGCACCCACTCCAACCCTGCATCCGTCTCACCCCATCTATTACTGCCTGTCACTAGCCATAGCACCCACTCCAATCCTGCATCCATCTCACCCCATCTATTACTGCCTGTCACTAGCCATAGTACCCACTCCAACCCTGCATCCATCTCACCCCATCTATTACTGCCTGTCACTAGCCATAGCACCCACTACTACCCTGCATCCATCTCACCCCATCTATTACTGCCTGTCACTAGCCATAGCACACACTCCTACCCTGCATCCATCTCACCCCGTCTATTACTACCTGTCACTAGCCATAGCACCCACTCCAACCCTGCATCCATCTCACCCCATCTATTACTGTATGTCACTAGCCATAGCACCCACTCCAACCCTGCATCCGTCTCACCCCATCTATTACTGCCTGTCACTAGCCATAGCACCCACTCCGACCCTGCATCCACCTCACCCCATCTCTTTCTGCCTGTCACTAGCCATATCACCCACTCCTACCCTGCATCCATCTCACCCCATCTATTACTGCCTGTCACTAGCAATAGCACCCACTCCTACCCTGCATCCATCTCACCCCATCTATTACTGCCTGTCACTAGCCATAGCACCCACTCCTACCCTGCATCCATCTCACCCCATTTATTAAGGCCTGTCACTAGCCAAAGCACCCACTCCTACCCTGCATCCATCTCACCCTATCTATTACTGCCTGTCATTAGCCATGGCACCCACTCCTACCCTGCATCCATCTCACCCAATCTATTACTGCCTGTCACTAGCCATAGCACCCACTCCTACCCTGCATCCATCTCACTCCATCTATTACTGCCTGTCACTAGCCATAACACCCACTCCTACCCTGCATCCATCTCACCCCATCTATTACTGCCTGTCACTAGCCATAGCACCCACTCCAACCCTGCATCCATTTCACCCCATCTATTACTGCCTGTAACTAGCCATATCACCCACTCCAACCCTGCATCCATCTCACCCCATCTATTACTGCCTGTCACTAGCCATATCACCCACTCCTACCCTGCATCCATCTCACTCCATCTATTACTGCCTGTCACTAGCCATAGCACCCACTCCTACCCTGCATCCATCTCACCCCGTCTATTACTGCCTGTCACTAGCCATAGCACCCACTCCTACCCTGCATCCATCTCACCCCATCTATTACTGCCTGTCACTAGCCATAGCACCCACTACTACCCTGCATCCATCTCACCCCATCTATTACTGCCTGTCACTAGCCATAGCACCCACTCCAACCCTGCATCCATTTCACCCCATCTATTAATGCCTGTCACTAGCCATAGCACCCACTCCTACCCTGCATCCATCTCACCCCATCTTTTACTGCCTGTCACTAGCCATAGCACCCACTCCGACCCTGCATCCACCTCACCCCATCTATTACTGCCTGTCACTAGCCATATCACCCACTCCTACCCTGCATCCATCTCACCCCATCTATTACTGCCTGTCACTAGCAATAGCACCCACTCCTACCCTGCATCCATATCACCCCATCTATTACTGCCTGTCACTAGCCATAGCACCCACTCCAACCCTGCATCCATCTCACCACATCTATAACTGCCTGTCACTAGCCATAGCACCCACTCCAACCCTGCATCCATCTCACCCCATCTATTACTGCCTGTCACTAGCCATAGCACCCACTCCAACCCTGCATCCGTCTCACCCCATCTATTACTGCCTGTCACTAGCCATAGCACCCACTCCTACCCTGCATCCATCTCACCCCATCTATTAAGGCCTGTCACTAGCCATAGCACCCACTCCTTCCCTGCATCCATCTCACCCTATCTATTACTGCCTGTCACTAGCCATAGCACCCACTCCTACCCTGCATCCATCTCACCCCATCTATTACTGCCTGTCACTAGCCATAGCACCCACTACAACCCTGCATCCATCTCACCTCATCTATTACTGCCTGTCACTAGCTACAGCACCCACTCCAACCCTGCATCCATCTCACCCCATCTATTACTGCCTGTCACTAGCCATAGCACCCACTCCAACCCTGCATCCATCTCACCCCATCTATTACTGCCTGTCACTAGCCATAGCACCCACTCCGACCCTGCATCCACCTCACCCCATCTATTACTGCCTGTCACTAGCCATATCACCCACTCCTACCCTGCATCCATCTCACCCCATCTATTACTGCCTGTCACTAGCAATAGCACCCACTCCTTCCCTGCATCCATCTCACCCAATCTATTACTGCCTGTCACTAGCCATAGCACCCACTCCAACCCTGCATCCATCTCACCACATCTATAACTGCCTGTCACTAGCCATAGCACCCACTCCAACCCTGCATCCATCTCACCCCATCTATTACTGCCTGTCACTAGCCATAGCACCCACTCCAACCCTGCATCCGTCTCACCCCATCTATTACTGCCTGTCACTAGCCATAGCACCCACTTCTACCCTGCATCCATCTCACCCCATCTATTAAGGCCTGTCACTAGCCATAGCACCCACTCCTACCCTGCATCCATCTCACCCTATCTATTCCTGCCTATCACTAGCCATAGCACCCACTCCTACCCTGCATCCATCTCACCCCATCTATTACTGCCTGTCACAAGCCATAGCACCCACTCCAACCCTGCATCCATCTCACCCCATTACTGCATGTCACTAGCCATAGCACCCACTCCTACCCTGCATCCATCTTACCCCATCTATTACTGCCTGTCACTAGCCATAGCACCCACTCCAACCCTGCATCCATCTCACCCCATCTATAACTGCCTGTCAGTAGCCATAACACCCACTCCTACCCTGCATCCACCTCACCCCATCTATTACTGCCAGTCACTAGCCATAGCACCCACTCCTACCCTGCATCCACCTCACCCCATCTAATTAGAGATGAGCGCCTGAAATTTTTCGGGTTTTGTGTTTTGGTTTTGGGTTCGGTTCCGCGGCCGTGTTTTGGGTTCGAACGCGTTTTGGCAAAACCTCACCGAATTATTTTTGTCGGATTCGGGTGTGTTTTGGATTCGGGTGTTTTTTTCCAAAAACACTAAAAAACAGCTTAAATCATAGAATTTGGGGGTCATTTTGATCCCAAAGTATTATTAACCTCAAAAACCATAATTTACACTCATTTTCAGTCTATTCTGAATACCTCACACCTCACAATATTATTTTTAGTCCTAAAATTTGCACCGAGGTCGCTGTGTGAGTAAGATAAGCGACCCTAGTGGCCGACACAAACACCGGGCCCATCTAGGAGTGGCACTGCAGTGTCACGCAGGATGTCCCTTCCAAAAAACCCTCCCCAAACAGCACATGACGCAAAGAAAAAAAGAGGCGCAATGAGGTAGCTGTGTGAGTAAGATTAGCGACCCTAGTGGCCGACACAAACACCGGGCCCATCTAGGAGTGGCACTGCAGTGTCACGCAGGATGGCCCTTCCAAAAAACCCTCCCCAAACAGCACATGACGCAAAGAAAAAAAGAGGCGCAATGAGGTAGCTGTGTGAGTAAGATTAGCGACCCTAGTGGCCGACACAAACACCGGGCCCATCTAGGAGTGGCACTGCAGTGTCACGCAGGATGGCCCTTCCAAAAAACCCTCCCCAAACAGCACATGACGCAAAGAAAAAAAGAGGCGCAATGAGGTAGCTGACTGTGTGAGTAAGATTAGCGACCCTAGTGGCCGACACAAACACCGGGCCCATCTAGGAGTGGCACTGCAGTGTCACGCAGGATGTCCCTTCCAAAAAACCCTCCCCAAACAGCACATGACGCAAAGAAAAAAAGAGGCGCAATGAGGTAGCTGTGTGAGTAAGATTAGCGACCCTAGTGGCCGACACAAACACCGGGCCCATCTAGGAGTGGCACTGCAGTGTCACGCAGGATGTCCCTTCCAAAAAACCCTCCCCAATCAGCACATGATGCAAAGAAAAAGAAAAGAAAAAAGAGGTGCAAGATGGAATTATCCTTGGGCCCTCCCACCCACCCTTATGTTGTATAAACAAAACAGGACATGCACACTTTAACCAACCCATCATTTCAGTGACAGGGTCTGCCACACGACTGTGACTGATATGACGGGTTGGTTTGGACCCCCCCCAAAAAAGAAGCAATTAATCTCTCCTTGCACAAACTGGCTCTACAGAGGCAAGATGTCCACCTCATCTTCACCCTCCGATATATCACCGTGTACATCCCCCTCCTCACAGATTATCAATTCGTCCCCACTGGAATCCACCATCTCAGCTCCCTGTGTACTTTGTGGAGGCAATTGCTGCTGGTCAATGTCTCCGCGGAGGAATTGATTATAATTCATTTTAATGAACATCATCTTCTCCACATTTTCTGGATGTAACCTCGTACGCCGATTGCTGACAAGGTGAGCGGCGGCACTAAACACTCTTTCGGAGTACACACTTGTGGGAGGGCAACTTAGGTAGAATAAAGCCAGTTTGTGCAAGGGCCTCCAAATTGCCTCTTTTTCCTGCCAGTATAAGTACGGACTGTGTGACGTGCCTACTTGGATGCGGTCACTCATATAATCCTCCACCATTCTATCAATGTTGAGAGAATCATATGCAGTGACAGTAGACGACATGTCCGTAATCGTTGGCAGGTCCTTCAGTCTGGACCAGATGTCAGCATCAGCAGTCGCTCCAGACTGCCCTGCATCACCGCCAGCGGGTGGGCTCGGAATTCTGAGCCTTTTCCTCGCACCCCCAGTTGCGGGAGAATGTGAAGGAGGAGATGTTGACAGGTCGCGTTCCGCTTGACTTGACAATTTTGTCACCAGCAGGTCTTTCAACCCCAGCAGACCTGTGTCTGCCGGAAAGAGAGATCCAAGGTAGGCTTTAAATCTAGGATCGAGCACGGTGGCCAAAATGTAGTGCTCTGATTTCAACAGATTGACCACCCGTGAATCCTTGTTAAGCGAATTAAGGGCTGCATCCACAAGTCCCACATGCCTAGCGGAATCGCTCCGTGTTAGCTCCTTCTTCAATGCCTCCAGCTTCTTCTGCAAAAGCCTGATGAGGGGAATGACCTGACTCAGGCTGGCAGTGTCTGAACTGACTTCACGTGTGGCAAGTTCAAAGGGCATCAGAACCTTGCACAACGTTGAAATCATTCTCCACTGCACTTGAGACAGGTGCATTCCATCTCCTATATCGTGCTCAATTGTATAGGCTTGAATGGCCTTTTGCTGCTCCTCCAACCTCTGAAGCATATAGAGGGTTGAATTCCACCTCGTTACCACTTCTTGCTTCAGATGATGGCAGGGCAGGTTCAGTAGTTTTTGGTGGTGCTCCAGTCTTCTGTACGTGGTGCCTGTACGCCGAAAGTGTCCCGCAATTTTTCTGGCCACCGACAGCATCTCTTGCACGCCCCTGTCGTTTTTTAAAAAATTCTGCACCACCAAATTCAAGGTATGTGCAAAACATGGGACGTGCTGGAATTTGCCCATATTTAATGCACACACAATATTGCTGGCGTTGTCCGATGCCACAAATCCACAGGAGAGTCCAATTGGGGTAAGCCATTCCGCGATGATCTTCCTCAGTTGCCGTAAGAGGTTTTCAGCTGTGTGCGTATTCTGGAAAGCGGTGATACAAAGCGTAGCCTGCCTAGGAAAGAGTTGGTGTTTGCGAGATGCTGCTACTGGTGCCGCCGCTGCTGTTCTTGCGGCGGGAGTCCATACATCTACCCAGTGGGCTGTCACAGTCATATAGTCCTGACCCTGCCCTGCTCCACTTGTCCACATGTCCGTGGTTAAGTGGACATTGGGTACAACTGCATTTTTTAGGACACTGGTGAGTCTTTTTCTGACGTCCGTGTACATTCTCGGTATCGCCTGCCTAGAGAAGTGGAACCTAGATGGTATTTGGTAACGGGGGCACACTGCCTCAATAAATTGTCTAGTTCCCTGTGAACTAACGGCGGATACCGGACGCACGTCTAACACCAACATAGTTGTCAAGGACTCAGTTATCCGCTTTGCAGTAGGATGACTGCTGTGATATTTCATCTTCCTCGCAAAGGACTGTTGAACAGTCAATTGCTTACTGGAAGTAGTACAAGTGGGCTTACGACTTCCCCTCTGGGATGACCATCGACTCCCAGCGGCAACAACAGCAGCGCCAGCAGCAGTAGGCGTTACACGCAAGGATGCATCGGAGGAATCCCAGGCAGGAGAGGACTCGTCAGACTTGCCAGTGACATGGCCTGCAGGACTATTGGCATTCCTGGGGAAGGAGGAAATTGACACTGAGGGAGTTGGTGGGGTGGTTTGCGTGAGCTTGGTTACAAGAGGAAGGGATTTACTGGTCAGTGGACTGCTTCCGCTGTCACCCAAAGTTTTTGAACTTGTCACTGACTTATTATGAATGCGCTGCAGGTGACGTATAAGGGAGGATGTTCCGAGGTGGTTAACGTCCTTACCCCTACTTAGTACAGCTTGACAAAGGGAACACACGGCTTGACACCTGTTGTCCGCATTTCTGGTGAAATACCTCCACACCGAAGAGCTGATTTTTTTGGTATTTTCACCTGGCATGTCAACGGCCATATTCCTCCCACGGACAACAGGTGTCTCCCCGGGTGCCTGACTTAAACAAACCACCTCACCATCAGAATCCTTCTGGTCAATTTCCTCCCCAGCGCCAGCAACACCCATATCCTCCTCATCCTGGTGTACTTCAACACTGACATCTTCAATCTGACTATCAGGAACTGGACTGCGGGTGCTCCTTCCAGCACTTGCAGGGGGCATGCAAATAGTGGAAGGCGCATGCTCTTCACGTCCAGTGTTGGGAAGGTCAGGCATCGCAACCGACACAATTGGACTCTCCTTGTGGATTTGGGATTTCAAAGAACGCACAGTTCTTTGCGGTGCTTTTGCCAGCTTGAGTCTTTTCAGTTTTCTAGCGAGAGGCTGAGTGCTTCCATCCTCATGTGAAGCTGAACCACTAGCCATGAACATAGGCCAGGGCCTCAGCCGTTCCTTGCCACTCCGTGTGGTAAATGGCATATTGGCAAGTTTACGCTTCTCCTCCGACAATTTTATTTTAGGTTTTGGAGTCCTTTTTTTTCTGATATTTGGTGTTTTGGATTTGACATGCTCTGTACTATGACATTGGGCATCGGCCTTGGCAGACGACGTTGCTGGCATTTCATCGTCTCGGCCATGACTAGTGGCAGCAGCTTCAGCACGAGGTGGAAGTGGATCTTGATCTTTCCCTAATTTTGGAACCTCAACTTTTTTGTTCTCCATATTTTATAGGCAGAACTAAAAGGCACCTCAGGTAAACAATGGAGATGGATGGATTGGATACTAGTATACAATTATGGACGGACTGCCACGGTTAGGTGGTATAAAAAAACCACGGTTAGGTGGTATATATTGTAATACAATTATGGATGGACGGACTGCCTGCCGAGTGCCGACACAGAGGTAGCCACAGCCGTGAACTACCGCACTGTACACTGGTTGATAAAGAGATAGTAGTATACTCGTAACAACTAGTATGACTGACTATGACGGTATAAAGAATGAAAAAAAAACCACGGTTAGGTGGTATATATTGTAATACAATTATGGATGGACGGACTGCCTGCCGAGTTCCGACACAGAGGTAGCCACAGCCGTGAACTACCGCACTGTACACTGGTTGATAAAGAGATAGTAGTATACTCGTAACAACTAGTATGACTGACTATGACGGTATAAAGAATGAAAAAAAAACCACGGTTAGGTGGTATATATTGTAATACAATTATGGATGGACGGACTGCCTGCCGAGTTCCGACACAGAGGTAGCCACAGCCGTGAACTACCGCACTGTACACTGGTTGATAAAGAGATAGTAGTATACTCGTAACAACTAGTATGACTGACTATGACGGTATAAAGAATGAAAAAAAAACCACGGTTAGGTGGTATATATTATAATACAATTATGGATGGACGGACTGCCTGCCGACTGCCGACACAGAGGTAGCCACAGCCGTGAACTACCGCACTGTACACTGGTTGATAAAGAGATAGTAGTATACTCGTAACAACTAGTATGACACTATGACGGTATAAAGAATGAAAAAAAAACCACGGTTAGGTGGTATATATTATAATACAATTATGGATGGACGGACTGCCTGCAGACTGCCGACACAGAGGTAGCCACAGCCGTGAACTACCGCACTGTACACTGGTTGATAAAGAGATAGTAGTATACTCGTAACAACTAGTATGACACTATGACGGTATAAAGAATGAAAAAAAAAACCACGGTTAGGTGGTATATATTATAATACAATTATGGATGGACGGACTGCCTGCCGAGTGCCGACACAGAGGTAGCCACAGCCGTGAACTACCGCACTGTACACTGGTTGATAAAGAGATAGTAGTATACTCGTAACAACTAGTATGACTGACTATGACGGTATAAAGAATGAAAAAAAAACCACGGTTAGGTGGTATATATTATAATACAATTATGGATGGACGGACTGCCTGCCGACTGCCGACACAGAGGTAGCCACAGCCGTGAACTACCGCACTGTACACTGGTTGATAAAGAGATAGTAGTATACTCGTAACAACTAGTATGACACTATGACGGTATAAAGAATGAAAAAAAAACCACGGTTAGGTGGTATATATTATAATACAATTATGGATGGACGGACTGCCTGCCGACTGCCGACACAGAGGTAGCCACAGCCGTGAACTACCGCACTGTACACTGGTTGATAAAGAGATAGTAGTATACTCGTAACAACTAGTATGACACTATGACGGTATAAAGAATGAAAAAAAAACCACGGTTAGGTGGTATATATTATAATAATACAATTATGGATGGACGGACTGCCTGCCGACTGCCGACACAGAGGTAGCCACAGCCGTGAACTACCGCACTGTACACTGGTTGATAAAGAGATAGTAGTATACTCGTAACAACTAGTATGACTATGACGACGGTATAAAGAAAGAAAAAAAAATACCACGGTTAGGTGGTATATAATTATACAATTATGGATGGACGGACTGCCTGCCGAGTGCCGACTGCCGACACAGAGGTAGCCACAGCCGTGAACTACCGCACTGTACTGTGTCTGCTGCTAATATAGACTGGTTGATAAAGAGATAGTATACAACAATATACTACTATACTGGTGGTCAGGCACTGGTCACCACTAGTCACACTGGCAGTGGCACTCCTGCAGCAAAAGTGTGCACTGTTTAATTTTAAATTAATATAATATTATGTACTCCTGGCTCCTGCTATAACAACCTGCAGTGCTCCCCAGTCTCCCCCACAATTATTATAAGCTTTTATACATTGATGTGCAGCACACTGGGCTGAGCTGAGTGCACACAGACTGAGTCACACTGTGTGACTGCTGTGTATCGTTTTTTTCAGGCAGAGAACGGATATAGCAGAGAACGGATATATTAAATAAAAGTTAACTTAACAACAACTGCACTGGTCACTGTGGTAAACTCTGTCTGCACAATCTCTCTCTCTCTCTCTCTCTCTCTCTTCTAATCTATTCTAATGGAGAGGACGCCAGCCACGTCCTCTCCCTATCAATCTCAATGCACGTGTGAAAATGGCGGCGACGCGCGGCTCCTTATATAGAATCCGAGTCTCGCGAGAATCCGACAGCGTCATGATGACGTTCGGGCGCGCTCGGGTTAACCGAGCAAGGCGGGAAGATCCGAGTCGCTCGGACCCGTGAAAAAAAAAGTGAAGTTCGTGCGGGTTCGGATTCAAAGAAACCGAACCCGCTCATCTCTACCATCTATTACTGCTTGTCACTAGCCATAGCACCCACTCCTACCCTGCATCCATGTCATCCCATCTATTACTGCCTGTCACTAGCCATAGCACCCACTCCAACCCTGCATCCATCTCACCCCATCTATCACTGCCTGTCACTAGCCATAACACCCACTCCTACCCTGCATCCACCTCACCCCATCTATTACTGCCTGTCACTAGCCATAGCACCCACTCCTACCCTGCATCCATCTCATCCCATCTATTACTGCTTGTCACTAGCCATAGCACCCACTCCAACCCTGCATCCATCTCATTCCATCTATTACTGCCTGTCACTAGCCATAGCACCCACTCCAACCCTGCATCCATCTCACCCCATCTATTACTGCCTGTCATTAGCCATAGCATCCACTCCTACCTTGCATCCATCTCACCCCATCTATTACTGCCTGTCACTAGCCATAGCACCCACTCCAACCCTGCATCCATCTCACCACATCTATTACTGCCTGTCACTAGCCATAGCACCCACTCCTACCCTGCATACATCTCACCCCATCTATTACTGCCTGTCACTAGCCATAGCACCCACTCCTGCCCTGCATCCATCTCACCCCATCTAATACTGCCTGTCACTAGCCATAGCACCCACTCCAACCCTGCATCCATCTCACCCCATCTATTACTGCCTGTCACTAGCCATAGCACCCACTCCTACCCTGCATCCATCTCACTCTATCTATTACTGCCTGTCACTAGCCATAGCACACACTCCAACCCTGCATCCGTCTCACCCCATCTATTACTGCCTGTCACTAGCAATAGCACCCACTCCTACCCTGCATCCATCTCACTCCATCTATTACTGCCTGTCACTAGCCATAGCACCCAGTCCTACCCTGCATCCATCTCACCCCATCTATTACTGCCTGTCACTAGCCACATCACCCACTCCAACCCTGCATCCATTTCACCCCATCTATTACTGCCTGTCACTAGCCATAGCACCCACTCCTACCCTGCATGCATCTCACCCCATCTATTACTGCCTGTCACTAGCCATAGCACCCACTCCGACCCTGCATCCACCTCACCCCATCTATTACTGCCTGTCACTAGCCATATCACCCACTCCTACCCTGCATCCATCTCACCCCATCTATTACTGCCTGTCACTAGCAATAGCACCCACTCCTACCCTGCATCCATCTCACCCCATCTATTACTGCCTGTCACTAGCCATAGCACCCACTCCTACCCTGCATCCATCTCACCACATCTATAACTGCCTGTCACTAGCCATAGCACCCACTCCAACCCTGCATCCATCTCACCCCATCTATTACTGCCTGTCACTAGCCATAGCACCAACTCCAACCCTGCATCCATCTCACCACATCTATAACTGCCTGTCACTAGCCATAGCACCTACTCCAACCCTGCATCCATCTCACCCCATCTATTACTGCCTGTCACTAGCCATAGCACCCACTCCAACCCTGCATCCGTCTCACCCCATCTATTACTGCCTGTCACTAGCCATAGCACCCACTCCTACCCTGCATCCATCTCACCCCATCTATTACTGCTGTCACTAGCCATAGCACCCACTCCAACCCTGCATCCGTCTCACCCCATCTATTACTGCCTGTCACTAGCCATAGCACCCACTCCAACCCTGCATCCGTCTCACCCCATCTATTACTGCCTGTCACTAGCCATAGCACCCACTCCTACCCTGCATCCTTCTCACCCCATCTATTACTGCCTGTCACTAGCCATAGCACCCACTACTACCCTGCATCCATCTCACCCCATCTATTACTGCCTGTCACTGGCCATAGCACCCACTCCTACCCTGCATCCATCTCACCCCATCTATTACTGCCTATCACTAGCCATAGCACCCACTACTACCCTGCATCCATCTCACCCCATCTATTACTGCCTGTCACTAGCCATAGCACCCACTCCAACCCTGCATCAGTCTCACCCCATCTATTACTGCCTGTCACTAGCCATAGCACCCACTCCTACCCTGCATTAATCTCACTCAATCTATTACTGCCTGTCACTAGCCATATCACCCACTCCAACCCTGCATCCATCTCACTCCATCTATTACTGCCTGTCACTAGCCATAGCACCCACTCTGACCCTGCATCCATCTCACCACATATATTACTGCATGTCACTAGCCATATCACCCACTCCAACCAAGCATCCATCTCACCTCATCTATAACTGCCTGTCACTAGCTACAGCACCCACTCCAACCCTGCATCCATCTCACCCCATCTATTACTGCCTGTCACTAGCCATAGCACCCACTCCAACCCTGCATCAGTCTCACCCCATCTATTACTGCCTGTCACTAGCCATAGCACCCACTCCTACCCTGCATTAATCTCACTCAATCTATTACTGCCTGTCACTAGCCATATCACCCACTCCAACCCTGCATCCATCTCACTCCATCTATTACTGCCTGTCACTAGCCATAGCACCCACTCTGACCCTGCATCCATCTCACCACATATATTACTGCATGTCACTAGCCATATCACCCACTCCAACCAAGCATCCATCTCACCTCATCTATTACTGCCTGTCACTAGCCATAGCACCCACTCTAACCCTGCATCCATCTCACCCCATCTATTACTGCCTGTCACTAGCCATAGCACCCACTCCAACCCTGCATCCATTTCACCTCATCTATTACTGCCTGTCACTAGCCATAGCACCCACTCCAACCCTGCATCCATCTCACCCCATCTATTACTGCCTGTCACTAGCCATATCACCCACTCCAACCCTGCATCCATCTCACCCCATCTATTACTGCCTGTCACTAGCCATATCACCCACTCCTACCCTGCATCCATCTCACTCCATCTATTACTGCCTGTCACTAGCCATAGCACCCACTCCTACCCTGCTTCCATCTCACCCCATCTATTACTGCCTGTCACTAGCCATAGCACCCACTCCAACCCTGCATCCATCTCACCTCATCTATTACTGCCTGTCACTAGCTACAGCACCAACTCCAACCCTGCATCCATCTCACCCCATCTATTACTGCCTGTCACTTGCCATAGCACCCACTCCAACCCTGCATCCGTCTCACCCCATCTATTACTGCCTGTCACTAGCCATAGCACCAACTCCTACCCTGCATCCATCTCACCCCATCTATTACTGCCTGTCACTAGCCATAGCACCCACTACTACCCTGCATCCATCTCACCCCATCTATTACTGCCTGTCACTAGCCATAGCACACACTCCTACCCTGCATCCATCTCACCCCGTCTATTACTACCTGTCACTAGCCATAGCACCCACTCCAACCCTGCATCCGTCTCACCCCATCTATTACTGCCTGTCACTAGCCATAGCACCCACTCCGACCCTGCATCCACCTCACCCCATCTATTTCTGCCTGTCACTAGCCATATCACCCACTCCTACCCTGCATCCATCTCACCCCATCTATTACTGCCTGTCACTAGCAATAGCACCCACTCCTACCCTGCATCCATCTCACCCCATCTATTACTGCCTGTCACTAGCCATAGCACCCACTCCTACCCTGCATCCATCTCACCCCATTTATTAAGGCCTGTCACTAGCCATAGCACCCACTCCTACCCTGCATCCATCTCACCCTATCTATTACTGCCTGTCATTAGCCATAGCACCCACTCCTACCCTGCATCCATCTCACCCAATCTATTACTGCCTGTCACTAGCCATAGCACCCACTCCTACCCTACATCCATCTCACTCCATATATTACTGCCTGTCACTAGCCATAACACCCACTCCTACCCTGCATCCATCTCACCCCATCTATTACTGCCTGTCACTAGCCATAGCACCCACTCCAACCCTGCATCCATTTCACCCCATCTATTACTGCCTGTAACTAGCCATATCACCCACTCCAACCCTGCATCCATCTCACCCCATCTATTACTGCCTGTCACTAGCCATATCACCCACTCCTACCCTGCATCCATCTCACTCCATCTATTACTGCCTGTCACTAGCCATAGCACCCACTCCTACCCTGCATCCATCTCACCCCGTCTATTACTGCCTGTCACTAGCCATAGCACCCACTCCTACCCTGCATCCATCTCACCCCATCTATTACTGCCTGTCACTAGCCATAGCACCCACTCCTACCCTGCATCCATCTCACCCCATCTATTACTGCCTGTCACTAGCCATAGCACCCACTACTACCCTGCATCCATCTCACCCCATCTATTACTGCCTGTCACTAGCCATAGCACCCACTCCTACCCTGCATCCATCTCACCCCATCTATTACTAACTGTCACTAGCCATAGCACCCACTCCAACCCTGCATCCATTTCACCCCATCTATTACTGCCTGTCACTAGCCATAGCACCCACTCCTACCCTGCATCCATCTCACCCCATCTTTTACTGCCTGTCACTAGCCATATCACCCACTCCTACCCTGCATCCATCTCACCCCATCTATTACTGCCTGTCACTAGCAATAGCACCCACTCCTACCCTGCATCCATATCACCCCATCTATTACTGCCTGTCACTAGCCATAGCACCCACTCCAACCCTGCATCCATCTCACCACATCTATAACTGCCTGTCACTAGCCATAGCACCCACTCCAACCCTGCATCCATCTCACCCCATCTATTACTGCCTGTCACTAGCCATAGCACCCACTCCAACCCTGCATCCGTCTCACCCCATCTATTACTGCCTGTCACTAGCCATAGCACCCACTCCTACCCTGCATCCATCTCACCCCATCTATTAAGGCCTGTCACTAGCCATAGCACCGCCTCCTTCCCTGCATCCATCTCACCCTATCTATTACTGCCTGTCACTAGCCATAGCACCCACTCCTACCCTGCATCCATCTCACCCCATCTATTACTGCCTGTCACTAGCCATAGCACCCACTACAACCCTGCATCCATCTCACCTCATCTATTACTGCCTGTCACTAGCTACAGCACCCACTCCAACCCTGCATCCATCTCACCCCATCTATTACTGCCTGTCACTAGCCATAGCACCCACTCCAACCCTGCATCCATCTCACCCCATCTATTACTACCTGTCACTAGCCATAGCACCCACTCCGACCCTGCATCCATTTCACCCCATCTATTGCTGCCTGTCACTAGCTACAGCACCCACTCCAACCCTGCATCCATTTCACCCCATCTATTACTGCCTGTCACTAGCCATAGCACCCACTCCTACCCTGCATCCATCTCACCCCATCTATTACTGCCTGTCACTAGCCATAGCACCCACTCCGACCCTGCATCCACCTCACCCCATCTATTACTGCCTGTCACTAGCCATATCACCCACTCCTACCCTGCATCCATCTCACCCCATCTATTACTGCCTGTCACTAGCAATAGCACCCACTCCTTCCCTGCATCCATCTCACCCCATCTATTACTGCCTGTCACTAGCCATAGCACCCACTCCAACCCTGCATCCATCTCACCACATCTATAACTGCCTGTCACTAGCCATAGCACCCACTCCAACCCTGCATCCATCTCACCCCATCTATTACTGCCTGTCACTAGCCATAGCACCCACTCCAACCCTGCATCCGTCTCACCCCATCTATTACTGCCTGTCACTAGCCATAGCACCCACTTCTACCCTGCATCCATCTCACCCCATCTATTAAGGCCTGTCACTAGCCTTAGCACCCACTCCTACCCTGCATCCATCTCACCCTATCTATTACTGCCTGTCACTAGCCATAGCACCCACTCCTACCCTGCATCCATCTCACCCCATCTATTACTGCCTGTCACAAGCCATAGCACCCACTCCAACCCTGCATCCATCTCACCCCATTACTGCATGTCACTAGCCATAGCACCCACTCCTACCCTGCATCCATCTTACCCCATCTATTACTGCCTGTCACTAGCCATAGCACCCACTCCAACCCTGCATCCATCTAACCCCATCTATAACTGCCTGTCAGTAGCCATAACACCCACTCCTACCCTGCATCCACCTCACCCCATCTATTACTGCCTGTCACTAGCCATAGAACCCACTCCTACCCTGCATCCACCTCACCCCATCTATTACTGCCTGTCACTAGCCATAGCACCCACTCCTACCCTGCATCCATGTCATCCCATCTATTACTGCCTGTCACTAGCCATAGCACCCACTCCAACCCTGCATCCATCTCACCCCATCTATTACTGCCTGTCACTAGCCATAACACCCACTCCTACCCTGCATCCACCTCACCCCATCTATTACTGCCTGTCACTAGCCATAGCACCCACTCCGACCCTGCATCCACCTCACCCCATCTATTACTGCCTGTCACTAGCCATATCACCCACTCCTACCCTGCATCCATCTCACCCCATCTATTACTGCCTGTCACTAGCAATAGCACCCACTCCTTCCCTGCATCCATCTCACCCCATCTATTACTGCCTGTCACTAGCCATAGCACCCACTCCAACCCTGCATCCATCTCACCACATCTATAACTGCCTGTCACTAGCCATAGCACCCACTCCAACCCTGCATCCATCTCACCCCATCTATTACTGCCTGTCACTAGCCATAGCACCCACTCCAACCCTGCATCCGTCTCACCCCATCTATTACTGCCTGTCACTAGCCATAGCACCCACTTCTACCCTGCATCCATCTCACCCCATCTATTAAGGCCTGTCACTAGCCATAGCACCCACTCCTACCCTGCATCCATCTCACCCTATCTATTACTGCCTGTCACTAGCCATAGCACCCACTCCTACCCTGCATCCATCTCACCCCATCTATTACTGCCTGTCACAAGCCATAGCACCCACTCCAACCCTGCATCCATCTCACCCCATTACTGCATGTCACTAGCCATAGCACCCACTCCTACCCTGCATCCATCTTACCCCATCTATTACTGCCTGTCACTAGCCATAGCACCCACTCCAACCCTGCATCCATCTCACCCCATCTATAACTGCCTGTCAGTAGCCATAACACCCACTCCTACCCTGCATCCACCTCACCCCATCTATTACTGCCTGTCACTAGCCATAGCACCCACTCCTACCCTGCATCCACCTCACCCCATCTATTACTGCCTGTCACTAGCCATAGCACCCACTCCTACCCTGCATCCATCTCACCCATCTATTACTGCCTGTCACTAGCCATAGCACCCACTCCAACCCTGCATCCATGTCATCCCATCTATTACTGCCTGTCACTAGCCATAGCACCCACTCCAACCCTGCATCCATCTCACCCCATCTATTAATGTCTGTCACTAGCCATAACACCCACTCCTACCCTGCATCCACCTCACCCCATCTATTACTGCCTGTCACTAGCCATAGCACCCACTCCTACCCTGCATCCATCTCATCCCATCTATTACTGCTTGTCACTAGCCATAGCACCCACTCCAACCTTGCATCCATCTCATTCCATCTATTACTGCCTGTCACTAGCCATAGCACCCACTCCAACCCTGCATCCATCTCACCCCATCTATTACTGCCTGTCATTAGCCATAGCATCCACTCCTACCATGCATCCATCTCACCCCATCTATTACTGCCTGTCACTAGCCATAGCACCCACTCCAACCCTGCATCCATCTCACCACATCTATTACTGCCTGTCACTAGCCATAGCACCCACTCCTACCCTGCATACATCTCACCCCATCTATTACTGCCTGTCACTAGCCATAGCACCCACTCCTGCCCTGCATCCATCTCACCCCATCTATTACTGCCTGTCACTAGCCATAGCACCCACTCCAACCCTGCATCCATCTCACCCCATCTATTACTGCCTGTCACTAGCCATAGCACCCACTCCTACCCGGCATCCATCTCACTCTATCTATTACTGCCTGTCACTAGCCATAGCACACACTCCAACCCTGCATCCGTCTCACCCCATCTATTACTGCCTGTCACTAGCCATAGCACCCACTCCTACCCTGCATCCATCTCACTCCATCTATTACTGCCTGTCACTAGCCATAGCACCCAGTCCTAACCTGCATCCATCTCACCCCATCTATTACTGCCTGTCACTAGCCACATCACCAACTCCAACCCTGCATCCATTTCACCCCATCTATTACTGCCTGTCACTAGCCATAGCACCCACTCCTACCCTGCATCCATCTCACCCCATCTATTACTGCCTGTCACTAGCCATAGCACCCACTCCGACCCTGCATCCACCTCACCCCATCTATTACTGCCTGTCACTAGCCATATCACCCACTCCTACCCTGCATCCATCTCACCCCATCTATTACTGCCTGTCACTAGCAATAGCACCCACTCCTACCCTGCATCCATCTCACCCCATCTATTACTGCCTGTCACTAGCCATAGCACCCACTCCAACCCTGCATCCATCTCACCACATCTATAACTGCCTGTCACTAGCCATAGCACCCACTCCAACCCTGCATCCATCTCACCCCATCTATTACTGCCTGTCACTAGCCATAGCACCCACTCCAACCCTGCATCCGTCTCACCCCATCTATTACTGCCTGTCACTAGCCATAGCACCCACTCCTACCCTGCATCCATCTCACCCCGTCTATTACTGCCTGTCACTAGCCATAGCACCCACTCCTACCCTGCATCCATTTCACCCCATCTATTACTGCCTGTCACTAGCCATAGCACCCACTCCTACCCTGCATCCATCTCACCCCATCTATTACTGCCTGTCACTAGCCATAGCACCCACTACTACCCTGCATCCATCTCACCCCATCTATTACTGCCTGTCACTAGCCATAGCACCCACTCCTACCCTGCATCCATCTCACCCCATCTATTACTAACTGTCACTAGCCATAGCACCCACTCCAACCCTGCATCCATCTCACCCATCTATTACTGCCTGTCACTAGCCATAGCACCCACTCCGACCCTGCATCCATCTCACCCCAT
Organism: Pseudophryne corroboree; assembly: GCF_028390025.1. NCBI lineage: Eukaryota > Metazoa > Chordata > Amphibia > Anura > Myobatrachidae > Pseudophryne > Pseudophryne corroboree. The sequence goes on along the minus strand of NC_086448.1, from coordinate 12,782,104 downwards.
CTATTACTGCCTGTCACTAGCCATAGCACCCACTCCTACCCTGCATCATCTCACCCCATCTATTACTAACTGTCACTAGCCATAGCACCCCACTCCAACCCTGCATCCATTTCACCCCATCTATTACTGCCTGTCACTAGCCATAGCACCCACTCCTACCCTGCATCCATCTCACCCCATCTTTTACTGCCTGTCACTAGCCATATCACCCCACTCCTACCCTGCATCCATCTCACCCCATCTATTACTGCCTGTCACTAGCAATAGCACCCACTCCTACCCTGCATCCATATCACCCCATCTATTACTGCCTGTCACTAGCCATAGCACCCACTCCAACCCTGCATCCATCTCACCACATCTATAACTGCCTGTCACTAGCCATAGCACCCACTCCAACCCTGCATCCATCTCACCCCATCTATTACTGCCTGTCACTAGCCATAGCACCCACTCCAACCCTGCATCCGTCTCACCCCATCTATTACTGCCTGTCACTAGCCATAGCACCCACTCCTACCCTGCATCCATCTCACCCCATCTATTAAGGCCTGTCACTAGCCATAGCACCGCCTCCTTCCCTGCATCCATCTCACCCTATCTATTACTGCCTGTCACTAGCATAGCACCCACTCCTACCCTGCATCCATCTCACCCCATCTATTACTGCCTGTCACTAGCCATAGCACCCACTACAACCCTGCATCCATCTCACCTCATCTATTACTGCCTGTCACTAGCTACAGCACCCACTCCAACCCTGCATCCATCTCACCCCATCTATTACTGCCTGTCACTAGCCATAGCACCCACTCCAACCCTGCATCCATCTCACCCCATCTATTACTACCTGTCACTAGCCATAGCACCCACTCCGACCCTGCATCCATTTCACCCCATCTATTGCTGCCTGTCACTAGCTACAGCACCCACTCCAACCCTGCATCCATTTCACCCCATCTATTACTGCCTGTCACTAGCCATAGCACCCACTCCTACCCTGCATCCATCTCACCCCATCTATTACTGCCTGTCACTAGCCATAGCACCCCACTCCGACCCTGCATCCACCTCACCCCATCTATTACTGCCTGTCACTAGCCATATCACCCACTCCTACCCTGCATCCATCTCACCCCATCTATTACTGCCTGTCACTAGCAATAGCACCCACTCCTTCCCTGCATCCATCTCACCCCATCTATTACTGCCTGTCACTAGCCATAGCACCCACTCCAACCCTGCATCCATCTCACCACATCTATAACTGCCTGTCACTAGCCATAGCACCCACTCCAACCCTGCATCCATCTCACCCCATCTATTACTGCCTGTCACTAGCCATAGCACCCACTTCTACCCTGCATCCATCTCACCCCATCTATTAAGGCCTGTCACTAGCCTTAGCCCCCACTCCTACCCTGCATCCATCTCACCCTATCTATTACTGCCTGTCACTAGCCATAGCACCCACTCCTACCCTGCATCCATCTCACCCCATCTATTACTGCCTGTCACAAGCCATAGCACCCACTCCAACCCTGCATCCATCTCACCCCATTACTGCATGTCACTTAGCCATAGCACCCACTCCTACCCTGCATCCATCTTACCCCATCTATACTGCCTGTCACTAGCCATAGCACCCACTCCAACCCTGCATCCATCTAACCCCATCTATAACTGCCTGTCAGTAGCCATAACACCCACTCCTACCCTGCATCCACTCACCCCATCTATTACTGCCTGTCACTAGCCATAGAACCCACTCCTACCCTGCATCCACCTCACCCCATCTATTACTGCCTGTCACTAGCCATAGCACCCACTCCTACCCTGCATCCATGTCATCCCATCTATTACTGCCTGTCACTAGCCATAGCACCCACTCCAACCCTGCATCCATCTCACCCCATCTATTACTGCCTGTCACTAGCCATAACACCCACTCCTACCCCTGCATCCACCTCACCCCATCTATTACTGCTGTCACTAGCCATAGCACCCACTCCGACCCTGCATCCACCTCACCCCATCTATTACTGCCTGTCACTAGCCATATCACCCACTCCTACCCTGCATCCATCTCACCCCATCTATTACTGCCTGTCACTAGCAATAGCACCCACTCCTTCCCTGCATCCATCTCACCCCATCTATTACTGCCTGTCACTAGCCATAGCACCCACTCCAACCCTGCATCCATCTCACCACATCTATAACTGCCTGTCACTAGCCATAGCACCCACTCCAACCCTGCATCCATCTCACCCCATCTATTACTGCCTGTCACTAGCCATAGCACCCACTCCAACCCTGCATCCGTCTCACCCCATCTATTACTGCCTGTCACTAGCCATAGCACCCACTTCTACCCTGCATCCATCTCACCCCATCTATTAAGGCCTGTCACTAGCCATAGCACCCACTCCTACCCTGCATCCATCTCACCCTATCTATTACTGCCTGTCACTAGCCATAGCACCCACTCCTACCCTGCATCCATCTCACCCCATCTATTACTGCCTGTCACAAGCCATAGCACCCACTCCAACCCTGCATCCATCTCACCCCATTACTGCATGTCACTAGCCATAGCACCCACTCCTACCCTGCATCCATCTTACCCATCTATTACTGCCTGTCACTAGCCATAGCACCCACTCCAACCCTGCATCCATCTCACCCCATCTATAACTGCCTGTCAGTAGCCATAACACCCACTCCTACCCTGCATCCACCTCACCCCATCTATTACTGCCTGTCACTAGCCATAGCACCCACTCCTACCCTGCATCCACCTCACCCCATCTATTACTGCCTGTCACTAGCCATAGCACCCACTCCTACCCTGCATCCACCTCACCCATCTATTACTGCCTGTCACTAGCCATAGCACCCACTCCAACCCTGCATCCATGTCATCCCATCTATTACTGCCTGTCACTAGCCATAGCACCCACTCCAACCCTGCATCCATCTCAACCCATCTATTAATGTCTGTCACTAGCCATAACACCCACTCCTACCCTGCATCCACCTCACCCCATCTATTACTGCCTGTCACTAGCCATAGCACCCACTCCTACCCTGCATCCATCTCATCCCATCTATTACTGCTTGTCACTAGCCATAGCACCCACTCCAACCTTGCATCCATCTCATTCCATCTATTACTGCCTGTCACTAGCCATAGCACCCACTCCAACCCTGCATCCATCTCACCCCATCTATTACTGCCTGTCATTAGCCATAGCATCCACTCCTACCATGCATCCATCTCACCCCATCTATTACTGCCTGTCACTAGCCATAGCACCCACTCCAACCCTGCATCCATCTCACCACATCTATTACTGCCTGTCACTAGCCATAGCACCCACTCCTACCCTGCATACATCTCACCCCATCTATTACTGCCTGTCACTAGCCATAGCACCCACTCCTGCCCTGCATCCATCTCACCCCATCTATTACTGCCTGTCACTAGCCATAGCACCCACTCCAACCCTGCATCCATCTCACCCCATCTATTACTGCCTGTCACTAGCCATAGCACCCACTCCTAGCCGGCATCCATCTCACTCTATCTATTACTGCCTGTCACTAGCCATAGCACACACTCCAACCCTGCATCCGTCTCACCCCATCTATTACTGCCTGTCACTAGCCATAGCACCCACTCCTACCCGGCATCCATCTCACTCTATCTATTACTGCCTGTCACTAGCCATAGCACCCACTCCTACCCGGCATCCATCTCACTCTATCTATTACTGCCTGTCACTAGCCATAGCACACACTCCTACCCTGCATCCATCTCACTCCATCTATTACTGCCTGTCACTAGCCATAGCACCCAGTCCTAACCTGCATCCATCTCACCCCATCTATTACTGCCTGTCACTAGCCACATCACCAACTCCAACCCTGCATCCATTTCACCCCATCTATTACTGCCTGTCACTAGCCATAGCACCCACTCCTACCCTGCATCCATCTCACCCCATCTATTACTGCCTGTCACTAGCCATAGCACCCACTCCGACCCTGCATCCACCTCACCCCATCTATTACTGCCTGTCACTAGCCATATCACCCACTCCTACCCTGCATCCATCTCACCCCATCTATTACTGCCTGTCACTAGCAATAGCACCCACTCCTACCCTGCATCCATCTCACCCCATCTATTACTGCCTGTCACTAGCCATAGCACCCACTCCAACCCTGCATCCATCTCACCACATCTATAACTGCCTGTCACTAGCCATAGCACCCACTCCAACCCTGCATCCATCTCACCCCATCTATTACTGCCTGTCACTAGCCATAGCACCCACTCCAACCCTGCATCCGTCTCACCCCATCTATTACTGCCTGTCACTAGCCATAGCACCCACTCCTACCCTGCATCCATCTCACCCTATCTATTACTGCCTGTCACTAGCCATAGCACCCACTCCTACCCTGCATCCATCTCACCCCATCTATTACTGCTGTCACTAGCCATAGCACCCACTCCAACCCTGCATCCATCTCACCCCATTACTGCCTGTCACTAGCCATAGCACCCACTCCTACCCTGCATCCATCTCATCCCATCTATTACTGCCTGTCACTAGCCATAGCACCCACTCCTACCCTGCATCCATCTCACCTCATCTATTACTGCCTGTCACTAGCTACAGCACCCACTCCAACCCTGCATCCATCTCACCCCATCTATTACTGCCTGTCACCAGCCATAGCACCCACTCCAACCCTGCGTCCGTCTCACCCCATCTATTACTGCCTGTCACTAGCCATAGCACCCACTCCTACCCTGCATCCATCTCACCCCATCTATTACTGCCTGTCACTAGCCATAGCACCCACTACTACCCTGCATCCACCTCACCCCATCTATTACTGCCTGTCACTAGCCATAATACCCACTCCTACCCTGCATCCATCTCACCCCATCTATTACTGCCTGTCACTAGCAATAGCACCCACTCCTACCCTGCATCCATCTCACCCCATCTATTACTGCCTGTCACTAGCCATAGCACCCACTCCAACCCTGCATCCATCTCACCACATCTATAACTGCCTGTCACTAGCCATAGCACCTACTCCAACCCTGCATCCATCTCACCCCATCTATTACTGCCTGTCACTAGCTATAGCACCCACTCCAACCCTGCATCCGTCTCACCCCATCTATTACTGCCTGTCACTAGCCATAGCACCCACTCCTACCCTGCATCCATCTCACCCCATCTATTAAGGCCTGTCACTAGCCATAGCACCCACTCCTACCCTGCATCCATCTCACCCTATCTATTACTGCCTGTCACTAGCCATAGCACCCACTCCTACCCTGCATCCATCTCACCCCATCTATTACTGCCTGTCACTAGCCATAGCACCCACTCCAACCCTGCATCCATCTCACCTCATCTATTACTGCCTGTCACTAGCTACAGCACCCACTCCAACCCTGCATCCATCTCACCCCATCTATTACTGCCTTTCACTAGCCATAGCACCCACTCCAACCCTGCATCCATTTCACCCCATCTATTACTGCCTGTCACTAGCCATAGCACCCACTCCTACCCTGCATCCATCTCACCCCATCTATTACTGCCTGTCACTAGCCATAGCACCCACTCCGACCCTGCATCCACCTCACCCCATCTATTACTGCCTGTCACTAGCCATATCACCCACTCCTACCCTGCATCCATCTCACCCCATCTATTACTGCCTGTCACTAGCAATAGCACCCACTCCTTCCCTGCATCCATCTCACCCCATCTATTACTGCCTGTCACAAGCCATAGCACCCACTCCAACCCTGCATCCATCTCACCCCATTACTGCATGTCACTAGCCATAGCACCCACTCCTACCCTGCATCCATCTTACCCCATCTATTACTGCCTGTCACTAGCCATAGCACCCACTCCAACCCTGCATCCATCTCACCCCATCTATAACTGCCTGTCAGTAGCCATAACACCCACTCCTACCCTGCATCCACCTCACCCCATCTATTACTGCCTGTCACTAGCCATAGCACCCACTCCTACCCTGCATCCACCTCACCCCATCTATTACTGCCTGTCACTAGCCATAGCACCCACTCCTACCCTGCATCCATGTCATCCCATCTATTACTGCCTGTCACTAGCCATAGCACCCACTACAACCCTGCATCTATCTCACCCCATCTATTACTGCCTGTCACTAGCCATAACACCCACTCCTACCCTGCATCCACCTCACCCCATCTATTACTGCCTGTCACTAGCCATAGCACCCACTCCGACCCTGCATCCACCTCACCCCATCTATTACTGCCTGTCACTAGCCATATCACCCACTCCTACCCTGCATCCATCTCACCCCATCTATTACTGCCTGTCACTAGCAATAGCACCCACTCCTTCCCTGCATCCATCTCACCCCATCTATTACTGCCTGTCACTAGCCATAGCACCCACTCCAACCCTGCATCCATCTCACCACATCTATAACTGCCTGTCACTAGCCATAGCACCCACTCCAACCCTGCATCCATCTCACCCCATCTATTACTGCCTGTCACTAGCCATAGCACCCACTCCAACCC